>NC_072386.2:112503409-112804857 GCF_028885625.2 Pongo pygmaeus
CGTGCCCAGCCTATAACTTTCTTAAGAACAGGGCCCATCACTTCATGCTTATATCTCAGCACTGACACCAGGGCCTGCCTTGCAGCACCTGATGAGTGCCACCTGATCAAAGCTCCATAGAGTGTCTTAGCTCAGAGCTGACCAGCCTGGGTTCCACGCCCTACTGAGACCCCTTCTCCATATGTGACTTTGGGGAAACCATTAGGTAACAGCTGGAAGGCTGCAGTGGGCTGAACACTGTCCCCCAGAAGATATATCCAAGTCCTAACCCCTGAAACCTGTTAATGTGACCTTTTTTGGAAAAAAAGTCTTTGCAGATATAATTAAGGATCCCAAGATCATTCTGGATTTAGAGAGAGCCCTAAATCTGGGGACAGATGTTCTTATAGGAGAGAGATAGAGGGAGATTTGATGCAGACATACACAGAGGAGAAGGCCATGGGAACTGAGGGCAGAGGCTGGAGTCATGCTACCTAGCCAAGAGCTACCAAATGCTGGAAGAGGCAAGGAAGGATTCTCCTCTAGAGCTTTGGAGGGGGCATGGCCCTGCGGACACCCTGCTCTCAGACTTCTGGCCTCCAGCACTGTGAAAGAAGACATTTCTGTTGTTCTAAGTCACGCAGTTTGAGGTAACTTGTTAGGCAGCCCTAGGAAACTGATGTAAGAGTCCAGTGTCCTTATGTCCAACCTAGGTACCCTTGGGGGTTACTGTGAGATCATGTAACTGGAAGCAACTAGAATAGTGCCTGGTGCACAGTAGGCCCTCAATAGATGCTAGCCGAACAGCACTAAAACATTCTCAGTCAATATCCTGGAAACTTCTTTCCCAAGGCACACCTGGCTGATTGCCTCTGTCTACATTCTCAAGCTTGTAAAATGTTTAACTTCAGAACCCATGAGCCAGAAGGAGGAGCCACAGGGAGTATCTCCCTCTGAGCCCAGCTGCGTGGGATGAACGGGCAGCCAGCAGAGATGTTGGTGTCCTTGTGAGGCTGGTAACTAAGTACTGGCCCATCTCCAGCCCAAGATGATGAGCCTGTCACTGTGGGTTTCACAAAACATCTGTTTCAGGAACAAGCTTATTGTTTCAGGCAAGCTCTAGAGATAATAGTATGTTTTTCCTATATACAGCCATGACATGTTCACTGAAGCTGAATATCTCTAAATGTGACCAATTTCTTAAGTGGCAGAAGCCCATCAAACTCTTTGAGAACATATATGGCATGTGGGCAGCCCAAGCGGCTTCCTTTGCTGCCACAGAGCTAAAGCAACACTCATTCTGGCTTGCAGGGAGGCAGTGAGAGTGGGTGGAGGTAGCGGTGGCGATTTCTCTGAAATTGGTCCCTCTAAAGGTTATGCTTCATTCTGCAAGGGAGTCAGGTCCCCAGGCTTCATGCATATGGATGGCGGTGGTGGTTGAATGGTAACCTGCAATTTCTCTTCCCCACGTTAATCGCCTTGGGTTGGCTACCGAGAATTTGACTAGGAATCGCGATGCCAGTGCACATACCAATGATCCCAGGATCTCAGCTCAGCTCTGCCGGCTTCAACTCAATTCCAGCCTCACATAAGAAAGCACTAGCGTGGTGTCCTGCGTGAGATGAGCAGACTATGCCTTGGCATGGGATAGAGAGACGGCCAGAAGGCCGACCACAGAGAGGAGAGCTGGGACACTTTCCCACAGGCGAGGGGAAACTTGGACCAATGAAGCAAATGCTTCAAGATCCCCCACAAAGAAAGTGCCTCCCCTGCAGCAAGCTGTCCCCCGTCCTTCCTCCCAGGGGAGGAGTGGGATGTGAGCTCCTTCCCTCGGCACACAGATCAAGTCTGGAATACATCTGGTGTCTGGTGTGCTGCTTGGGAGTCAGGCCTGAACTGCTTGGGGGCCCCCAGGCAGCCCCAGCACCCAGTGGGGGTCTGGAGTGAGTCAGCTTCCTGGTCCTGGGAGCCCAGTTAGCCCGAAGCTGCCCTGGCTATTGGAGCCTCCACTCTTAATCCCTCTTTGCTTACCCGGGTGGGACACTGGCCTGCAGCCTTGGTCCAGGTCCCCTCTCCAGTTCCTGGATCTATCCCCCTCCCCTTCCTCACCAGACCACTGCTGGGATCCCAGGATGCCACAGGGTTAAGCCCATCCTGGCTGATCGAGAAGGTCCCAAGGCCAAGTCTTTATAGCTCCGAAGGCAGTGGCTCTGGTATAACCTCCCGTAATTATCCTGTGCCCTGCAGACTGCTCCCAGAGAGCACTGGGCAAAGGAGTCAACACATCTGAAGAGGAAATAGCTTCAAGCCATAGAGACCAGCAAGTTCAAGGTCCTCATTCTGCATGTAGACAAGTTCTGGAGATGGGAGGTGTGGCTTGTTCAAGGTTTCTTGGCACTTAGGTTTTAGGGCTCAGGAAAGAACCCGGGTTTCTGCACTCCTAGTGCAGTTTGCTGTGACAACGTCCTTGGCTCTTCTTTGGGCCAGTATCAGCTCTTTGCAGACAGGGGCTGTGTCTGACTCATTTCTGACTCTCCGGCAACAGTATGGGGCCAGGCCCGGAGCAGGGAATCAGTCAATGTTACTTACACTTGGCTGAATCAGTCCCCTTTGTAAAACGAATAAATCAGACACAGACACGTTACTGAAGCCTGCACAAAGGTATGGCTTCAGGATCTTCAAATACCTCAGCTACGAGCAGGGAGATGCTATTTCTGCCTATAAAATGGCACAGAAGTAGAAAAAGAGGTCAGGTCACTATGTGAATTTTTCCTTGCATAACTGTGATCCTGCGTCCACACAGTAACAGCCGCTATGGACTGGAGGTTGTGGCTGACATGCAGGCACTGGACTGGGGGCCTCGGACACAGGTCCGATTTAGTCCTGCTCTCAGCCCTGCCAGGCAGGAACTATCAGCCCCGATAGCGCTTGATAATAGGTAGAAACTGATGCTTAAGCCAGTTCAGTGCTTTGCCCAAGGACACATAGCTCCCAAATGCTAGAGCATGGATTTTAGTCCAGGTCTGTGCTGTTTTACCTGGATTGGGTTGTTCTGACATTAGAATAGTAATAATAACTAATACATCATGAGTTTACTCTGTGGCAGGCATGTTAGGTGCATGGATTCATTTAATTCTTACAACAACCCTATGAGGTATCTCTGCTTTACAGATGGGGAAAAATAGGCTCAGAGAAGTGAAATAATTTTACCAAGTAATCAAAGCCAGCCTAGAAGACAGGGAGGGAATAGTGAGAGATAGAGAGAGCTCAGAATAAGAGGCTAGAGGTGCACGAGGAGCTCTGGAGTTGGGCTGGATTTGCTTGCTATGTGATTTTGGGCAAATTACTTGGAATACTTTTTTAATTTTTGGAAAAATATATATAACATACAATTTACCATTTTAACTATTTTAAGTGCGTCATTCAGCAGGATGATGTACGTTCATTGCTGTGCAGCCATCATCACCTTCCATCTCCAGAACTTTTCTCATCGTTCTCCACTGAAACTCTGTCCCTATCAAACAATAACTCTGGACTCCCCCACATCACCCACAGCAACCACCACTCTACTTTCTGACTCTATGAATTTGACTACTCTAGGTGCCTCATACAAGTGGAATCATGGCCAGGCACAGTGGCTCACACCTGTAATCCCAGCACTTTGGGAGGCCGAGATGGGTGGATCACAAGGTCAAGAGTTTGAGACCAGCCTGGCCAACATGGTGAAACCTCATCTCTACTAAAAATACAAAAATCAGCAGGGCGTGCGGGCGTTTGCCTATAATTCCAGCTACTCCGGCGGCTGAGGCAGGAGAATCACTTGAACTTGGGAGGCGGAAGTTGCAGTGAGCCAAGATCGCACCACTGCACTCCAGCCTGGACAACAGAGCAAGACTCCATCTTGGCTGAGGTGCGGGGGGGCAGGGAGGAAAGTGGAATCATATAGTGTTTGTCCTGTGTATCTGGCTTATTTCACTTAGCATAATGTCCTAAGGGTTCATCCATGCTGTAGCATGTGTCAGAATATCCTTCCTTTTAAAGGCTGAGTCTGTTTATTCATTCATTCATTCAGGGACATTGTAAATAATGCTGCTATGAACAAGGTGTACATGGGCAAGTTACTTTTCAATTAGTCATTTTTCTACCCCAATTCTGAGCCTCCAGCTTTGTTCCTGACTCAGAGGAGGGATTCCCCATCCATCCAGTGTCTGGGCCAGAAACCAGAGAGAAGAGATTCATTCTCCCTCTCCCCTCACAAGCATCAAGCCAGCCAAGTCCTATTGCCTCCTGTCACTGCAGTTCACACACATCTCTGCCATCACTTGTCAGCTCATCGCGGGTCACCTGAACTTCAACAGCCTCTTCACCAGTTTCCTGGCTTGCAACCTCCGCTTCCAATGTGCCCTTCATGTCATAGCCAAAACCCCAAGCCTGTCCCTGGCTCACTCCCTCATTTCCTTCAAGTATGTGTCCAAGTGTGCCCTTCTCAGGCCGGCCTCCCCCGACCACTCTGCTTACAAGTGCAGCCCACATTCTTCCCAGCCCTCCAGAGCTCTCCCTGCTTCATTTTCTCCATAGCGCTCATCACCACTCATAACAGTATAGATTTTACTCATTTATTTTGTTTATTTTCCATCTCCTGTCCTCTCATCCTCCACCTCCCATCAATAATGGCAGTTCACAAAGGCAGGGATTGTTGACAGTTTTGTGCACTGCTGACTGCTCCATCCTGGTGCAGAGTAAGTGCTCAATAAACACTGGCTGGGTGCATGAATGCATGAATGACTGGCTCTTCTCTGCCTGCAGAGTGAAGTCTAAACTCTCTGGCCTGGTCAAGCCCTTGACTTTGGGTCCCTCTCTGGCCCCATCTCAGACCACAGTCCTATTTAAGCTCCAGCCACACTGCCCTGCCCCCTAAGCCCTCCTGCTGTCTGATAGACAAAGACCCTAAGCCTTTGCGCAAAACTGGCCTCCGCCTGGAACTTCATTCCTTCCACTTTGCCCCACCTTTCTGCTGGCTTGTGGGGCCCCCTTCACTAGGCTCCCATGACACCCTGTTTTTAACCCCTTTTGAAGCCCTTTTCACGCTATATTACAATCGTCCTTGAACTCATCTCTAGCTGTTCTAAACTGCCAGCTCCACCAGGGCAGGAAAACCTTGCTCTCACTGGGATTCTCAGCGCTGTTTACTGAGCACATCATAGCTGCACAGAAGGTATCTACTGAAAAACACGAGCAACCTCGAGAGTCTCCACTGCTTCAACCTGAAACAATGGCAATGCCACTCCTGCAGGGTTGCCCGAGGATCAGAGATCACATATGATATGTACAACATCTGCCACCCTGCCTGGCACAGGGCAGGCATTTAACCTAGCAGTTCAGTGCTAGCCTCTGATGCAACAGCAGGATCACAACGATTTAGGAAGATCTGCTGCCTTTGTTTAGAAGCCACCAGCTGAAGTCCTTCCATAATTTGTCATCTCTGGGGCCAGCTGGTAAGTGTCGGCCCCAGAAAAATTCCTGTCCTTTCCTGTCTTATCCATCACATTGTGGCAGCATGCTCACTGAGCACAGAAAACGTCCAAGTTCACTTTCTTCTCAGAACTGACTGTATCTATAATCATTGTGTCAAGGAATTGAGAACTTCCAGGGATTTCAAGGACCAACTGTACTGATCCTTCATTTTACACCTGAGGATACAGGCTCAGAGAGGTTGTCTAACTTGCTCACAGTCACTCAGCCAGATAGGAATTTCACCTTCTCTTTCCTTTATGCACAATTTCAATTCTCTCTGGTTGAACCTGTTGGATCCTAAAGGATTTGAGGGTTTAGTCTAAAATTCTCACCTGGGCTAAATCCTCACCATTATCATCATATATATACATGTGTATATATGTATATATACACACACATGTGTGTATATATGTATATATACACACATGTGTGTGTATATACACATGTGTGTATATATGTATATATACACACATGTGTGTGTATATACACATGTGTGTATATATGTATATATACACACATGTGTGTGTATATACACATATACACACACATGTGTATATATGTATATATACACATATGTGTGTATATGTATATATACACACGTGTGTATATATACACACATATATATGAGATATATATACACATATATATGAGATATATATACACATATATATGAGATATATAAGATATATATGAGATAATATCACTATAATCTAAAACCTATATATAGGTTTTATATATAAATATATATTAAAATATATAAAAAATATATATAAACCTATATATAAACTATACATGTAGTGATGATAATATCTATTGATTATGAAAGTTAAAAACATCTCCTTCTACCTTTATATATATATATACATATATACACACATATATATACATACGTACACATACACATATATATACACATATATATATAATCTTCCAATCAGCAGCATCAAGTTTATTTTAGACATTGGAAACTCTTACTGGGAAACTGTATTAGTCCATTTTCATGCTTCTGATAAAGGCATACCTAAGACTGAGAGGAAAAATAGGTTTAATGGACTCACAATTCCATGTGGCTGGGGACGGCTCACAATCATGGCGGAAGGCAAAAGGCACTTCTTAAGTGGTGGCAAGAGAGAATGAGAGTCAAATGAAAGGGGTTTCCCCTTATAAAACCATCAGATTTCGTGAAACTTATTCACTACCACAAGAACTGTATGGGGGAAACCGCCCCATTATTCAATTATCTCCCACTGGGTCTCTCCCACAACACGTGGGAATTATGGGAGCTACAATTCAAGATGAGATTTGGGTGGGGACACAGAGCCAAACCATATCAAGAACCTTTTCTGCAACCCAAACAGAAGAAAGTTTACTCTTACTGTCCCCCCTGAACGAATGACCTGCCATCCACAGAGGGATGGCAATGTCCCGCCACATTCTCCATGGAAGAGAAGCTCCTCCCTGGAAAATACCTCTGCCTGCCCAGAAGTGAGGTCCCCTTTGTCGTGGCCACTGGGAGTTCTGTTGCTGGACTGCTTTGAGTGGGGAAGGAGGCCGCTGTGGGAGCAGTGTCAGGTCTGGCAGTCAGGGGGTTGCAGAAGGATTAGGAAGGCTGTGAAGGGTGGCCCCAATTGGAAGTGAACCCAGAACTCCCCCTCACTGGGAAGGGAGCTCTGAGTCATCAACCACCACCTACAGACTAATTCACAACCTATGGTCCCAGAGGAAATCATTAGTTCTAATTATCATTATTAGGCATAATAACTAATTAGTAAAAATAGCTACCATTTACCGAGTGCCAACTTATGCCTGATACTTAATGCATATTATTTCTTTTTTCCTATTTTATGCCTTTAAGTTTATTTCCTATTTTCCTAATTATAAAGTCAATATATATTCATGTAAAAAAATAGTTAAATATACCAAAAAGCAGACAAAGAGGGAAAAAAATCACAGTTTATTCCATTATGTACCTGTGACCATTATTAACATGTTGGTGTTTTATTTCCAGAATTTCTTCTCTGTCTGTCTCTCTAGCCTTCTCCATGCATGCATATGTGTGTGTGTGTGTGAGGGGGGCTATGTGAGATTTAACACAGTTGTGACTATGCTTTTACAAAAAATTACCTCTAACTTCTACAACAATCCTCTGAGTTGGGTACTATTATCCCCATTTTACAGATGAAAAACCTGAGGCTCAGAGAAGATGAATAATTTGCCCAGTGTCCCACAGCAGGTCTATGGCAGGACAGGGACTCATATCAAGTCTTTCTGTTATCAAAACACGTCCTTTCCCCACTCTGCCACGTTCCTTCCCACTTAGCAAGGAAGAACTGGGGATAGTTTAATTACCTCTACTTCTGCTATCCCATTCCTCTGCCTGTATCTGCTGGACCACACCCCACAGAGTGATGTAGGTAAGGGAGACAAAGATTATCCCACTTACGTCTACTCAATGGGCAGTACCCAAGGATGGAAAGCTTTGAAAGCTTAAGCTTAGATGGAGACATTCCGTCAGAAACTGGAGGGAATCTGTGTTTTCTGTGCATACAGATATCTGGAAAGCTGAAATCAGAAAGCACAATGAACTATTCTTTGCAAGCTGTTTTGCATGAGAAAAATATAAGTATCATCTGAAGAGCAGCTGCAGGATGGCCTCCAAAGCTCTAAGGGGCTGGGCCACCACGAGCCACACCTGTGGGGAGGAAGTAATGAGCACCTGGATTCCACGTTTCACCAAATGTTTGAGCAAAGCCATGGGTACTAAGTGTCTTCATGTTGGTACCAAGCAGATAAACACGTGACATCTCTCTCCTATATGCCAAGCACTGGGCACAGGGTCTATAAAATAAATAAGACAGTGTCCCTGCCTGCAAGGAGCTTACAGCCTGGTGCAGGAGACCCCTGAAAGAAGAGACTTACACAAGGAGGTAGGAAGTGCTGAGATGGAGACACAGAAACTTTTCTGGAGAAATAGAAACGCTTTTACACGGTTGGTGGGAGTGTAAATTAGTTCAACCATTGTGGAAGAAAGTGTGGCGATTCCTCAGGGATCTGGAACCAGAAATACCATTTGATCCAGCAATCCCATTACTGGGTATATACCCGAAGGATTATAAATCATTCTACTATAAAGACACATGCACACCACGTATGTTTATTGCAGCACTAGTCACAAAAGCAAAGACTTGGAACCAACCCAAATTCCCATCAATGATAGACTGGATAAAGAAAATGTTGCACATACACACCATGGAATACTATGCAGCCATAAAAAAGGAAGAGTTCATGTCCTTTGCAGAGACATGGATGAAGCTGGAAACCATCATTCTCAGCAAACTAACACAGGAACAGAAAACCAAACACCACATGTTTTCACTCATAAGTGGGAGTTGAAACAATGAGAACACATGGACCCAGGGAGGGGAACATCACACACCAGGGCCTGTCGTGGGGTGGGGACTAGGGGAGGGATAGCATTAGGAGAAATACCTAATGTAGATGACGGCTTGATGGGTGCAGCAAACCACCATGGCACATGTATACCTATGTAACAAACCTGCACCTTCTGCACGTGTATCCCAGAACTTAAAGTATAATTTTTTTTAAAAAGGTCAAAAAAATTGGACCCTCAAGGTCCAATCCCTAAAAACATTAAGATGGGAGAATTCATGGTTGAGAAGAAAAGTCAGCAGGGGTCAGGGGAGGTGGGACCAACGACAGGAATAAACTGATTAAAGCCTTTTTAGCCAAGCCCTATGCTCGTTTAAACGAAACGATAAAGACAGGGGATTAAATAAAGATATATTTTTATCTTACATGTCTTAAATGTAGTAACAATGGCTTCCACACTTCACTCCCTACAGAGTTTTCAGAATCCTTCTCTCTTTCATCTTGAAAAGATGTCTGGAACGTTTTGCTTTGCTGCAGATAATGTTCACAATGAACCTCATTTGTGTGTGTGTGTCTGTGTGAGCTGTTTGTGTGGCTGTGTTTGTGTGTGTGTGCACAGAGTTGTGTTTGTGTGACTGTGTGCATGTGTCTGTGTGTGTATTGTGTGATGTGTGTGGTTGTATGATTGTGTGTTTGTGTGACTGTGTGTGCATGAGTGTGCGGTGTGTATGTGTCTGTGCACATTTGTGTGGTTGTGTAAATGTGTGGTTGTATGAGTGTTAATGTGTGTGTGGTTGTGTGTAGTTTTGTGTGTTTGTATGACTGTGACTGTGTGTGACTGTGTGTGTTTCGTTGTGCATATGTGTGTGTGTCTGTGTGGTTGTGTGCTTGTGTGACTGTGTGTGGTTGTGTGTATGTGTGTCTGTGTGAACATGTGGTCATGTGTGCTTGTGTCTGTGTATGTGTGGTTGTGTGTGTTTATGTGTGTCTGTGTGAATGTGTGATTGTGTGGGTTTGTGTGACTGTGTGAGATTGTATCTGTGTGCGTCCATGTGTGTGGTTGTGTGTTATTGTGTGTGTCTGTAAGTGTGGTTGTGTGACTGTGTGTGATTGTGCGTGTCCGTGTGTGTGGTTGTGTTTGTGAGTGTGTCTGTGTGGGTGTGTGTGGATGTTTGTAAGTCTCTGTGTGTGAATGTGTGGGTGTGTGTGTGTGGATGTGTGGGTGTGTTTTGTGTGTGTGTGTGGATGTGTGGGTGTATTTTGTGTGTGTCTGTGTGTGGATGTGTGGGTGTGTTTTGTGTGTTTGTGTATCTCTGTGTATGTGTGGGTGTGTTTTGTGTGTTTCTGAGTGTGTGTCTGTGGATGTGTGGGTGTGTGTGTGTATGGGGGGGGTGTTTTGTGCATTTGTGAGTGTGTGTGTATGTCTGGGTGTGTTTTGTGTGTGGGTGTGTGTCTGGGCTTATGTGTGGGTGTGTTTTTGTGTGTGTGGATGTGTGGGTGTGTTTTTTGTGTTTGTTTGTGTGTAGATGTGTGGGTGTGTGTTTGTATGAATGTGTGGGTGTGTTTTGTGTTTGTGAGTGTGTGTGTGGATACGTGGACATGTTTTGTGTGTCTGTGCGTGGATGTTTTCTGTGTGTATGTGTGGGCGTTTGTGTGTGAATGAGGTTGTATGGGTTTGTGTGACTGTGTGTAATTTATGTGTGTGTTCATTTGTGTGTGTGTTTGTGTGGATGTCTGGGGGTGTGTGTGGATGTGTAGGTGTGTTTTGTGTTTGTGGGTGTGTTTGTGTGGGTGTATTTGTGTGTCTGTGTGTGGATGGGTGGCTGTGGGTGTTTGTATGTGTCTGTGTGGGTGTGTTTTGTGTGTTTGTGTGTCTGTGTGTGTGGATGTGTGGGTGTGTTTGTGTCTGTGTGGGTGTTTGTGTCTGTGTGAGGATGTGTGGGTGTGGTGTTTGTGAGTGTGAGTCTGTGTGGGTGTGCTTTGTGCGTTTGTGTGTGTGGATGTGTGGGTGTGTTTGTGAGTGTGTGTCTGTGGATATGTGTGTTTTGTGTGTTTTGTGTGTTTGTGTGTGGGTGTGGGGGGTGTGTGAGTGTGTCTGTGTGTGGATGTGTGGGTGTGTTTTGTGTGGGTATGTGTGGTTGTGTGTGAATGTGTTGTGTGGGTTTGTGTGACTGTGTGTCATTGTATCTGTGTGCCCGTTTGTGTGGATGTGTGGGTGTGTCTGTGTATGTGTGGGTGTGTTTGTGTGTGTGGATGTGTGGGTGTGGGTGTTTGTGTGTGTCTGTGGTGGGTGTTTTGTGTGAGTGTGTGTGTATGTATGTGTGGTTGTGTGTGTGTATGAATGTGTGGATGTGTGTGTATGAATGTGTGGTTGTGTATGTTTGTGTGGCTGTGTGTCATTGTATCTGTGTGCCCGTTTGTGTGGATGTGTGGGTGTGTGTGTATGTATGGGTGTGTTTGTGTGTGTGGATGTGTGGGTGTGGGTGTTTGTGTGTGTCTGTGGTGGGTGTTTTGTGTGTGTATGTGTGGTTGTGTGTTTGTATGAATGTGTGGTTGTGTATGTTTGTGTGGCTGTGTGTCATTGTGTGTGTCCGTTTGGTTGTGTGTGTTTGTGTGTGTTTTCGAGTGTGTGTGCTCCGCCATCTACAGGTTCTGTTATCTCTAACTGAATAACCAGGAGTTGCTGAATTCTGCCTCTGGCTCCCACCCAAGACTCGGAATGCTGAGAATGCTTCCACCTTGGTCCAGTGCCGCAGATTAATCTGGAAATAATAGACACATTTCTTATGGCGCCCACCACGGGCTCCCCTTTCCGGGGCTAGGTGGCTTTAGCCTAGAGTTCCCAACTGTGGGCCAGGAACCCACCCCTCAGCCCTTCACTTTTAGTCATCTTCCTCTTAACACTCCTGGAGGTCAGTTCCACAGCCCCGGCCGCTGCCCTCAGCTCTCCCATCTCACACACATTGTTGGTGCCCAACCTCTTCGGTGTCACTTTCTCTCCTACCTCTTCCCTCTCATGTCTCAACTCCAAGGCCCTCTTTCTCCTGGAAGTCGGGACATGATTCGGAACTCACACTTCTCCTGGGTCGGGACATAAGTCAGGACTCACACTTCTGGGTCCGAGGTTGCATAGATGGGGGTGCAGGAGGCCATCTGCAGGTGCCTGAACTTCAGTGCGGGGTCCTGGCGGCGGGGCAGCAGGGATGACTATGCAGACCCTGGACCTGAGGCAGGAGGAAGCACCTCCTTCACCCGCCGCAAGACGAACAGGCTGTTCCAGCCGAGATCGTTTTGGAAACGATGCTGCGGCTAGCCTGGGAATGGGGCTCTGTTTGTGGGTGTCATGGCCATCCCACACCAAAAGAAAAACGCGTACAGGGATCCGAGGCACGAACCAGCCGCGCACTACAGACCACGGCCTCGAGTCAGCTGTAGGTGTTTTCCTTATGACCCCTTCCCAAACTGGCTCTGCAAAGTCAATGTCAACCAATCACCTATTCCACAAATTTGATTCAGGCCACATTAATTTGCGTTTGACCTAACAGTCTAGCAGTGAATAGACTTATTAAAGAAACCGGAATGATTAAGAATGTCAGCCAGCCAGCCATGCACACACAGGAAAAGATCAAAAGGGGGACCTTTGTGAGAGAAGGCATGGCTCACCCCCACACAGAGGCTATGTGCTTGCAGTAGTTTTTTTCCAGTTATGAAAAAATAAAACCACACTGGTTTTCCACAGTGGATATCCACTGGGTGCTTTTAGACCTCATAACAAGCCTGCGAGGCAGGACACAGGCCCAGAGAGGTTAAGCACCTCACTCGAGATCACACAGCTAGCACGCGGTAGAACTGAGACTCAAACCTGAGCAGCCTGAGCCGCTCTTTGCTGTTGCCTCTTCTGGGGGCTGCGGTCATTCTTCAGGCCCTGGCTTCGGCTCATTTTTCTCTCTCTTCTCTCCAGATACTCAGCCTCATCAGTGCTCCGGCCATGACCTCTGCGATGACTCCAGATTGATCTTTCTAATTTTCCCTTCTCACCAGGCTTCCAGCCCACTCTGCAAGTCCCTGATGAATGTTGACTCTTGGCTACCCCCGCATCCCACAAGCCCACCTTCCCAGGCATTTCCCTCCAGACACACACACACAAACACACACACACACACACACACACACGAAGTCTCCAGCTGCCCCTGGAAGGTATTCTCAATTGCAGGAGAGCCCTTAAAGGCCACCTCCTCAGGGAAGCTTTCTCTGCCCATGTCTCCACTCTGATGCATCCCTGGGTACTCAGTTTCCCCTTGGTCCTGACTGTACCAGGCACAGCCTCTGCTGCTGTGTTCTCCCTCATTTTGCTGCATTTCTCCCCATCAAATGGATGTTTTTCCTTCTCCCTTTCTCCCTTCTCTTTTCTCCTCTCCCTCCCTTCCCTCTCTTTCTTCTATTTTTTTTTTTGAGATGGAGCCTTGCTCTGTCACCCAGGCTGGAGTGCAGTGATGCAATCTCAGCTCACTGCAATCTCTGCCTCCCTGGTTCAAGCAATTCTCGTGCCTCAGCCTCCCGAGTAGCTGGGACTACAGGCACCTGCCACCACACCTGGCTTGTTTGTTTGTTTGTTTGTTTAAGGAGAGACGGGGTTTCACCATGTTGGCCAGGCTGGTCTTGAGCTCCTGACCTCAAGTGACCTGCCTCAGCCTGCCAAAGTGCTGGGATTACAGGCATGAGCCACCATGCCTGGCTCCATTATTCCATTCTTAAAACCTGCTGTCACCACCCCCACCCCCACAGAAAGAAAAGCCCGGCAGCTAGAAAGGGAGAGATGGTGCTTGAGAAAAAAGGAGGCCGGGGAGCCCTGTTCTCAAGTGAGGGGCCAGGAGGCACTGCTGCTGCCTCTTTGGCCCTGAAAAGGGGATGTGGGGGCTTCAGGCAGATGGGGTAACCCCGCTGGCTGCAATAGGGATAGCAGAGGTGGCTGAAGTGGAACAGGGAGCCAGGACAGGAAACCATAGGCCCAAGGGAATGACAGGCCTGAGAGGGTGGGGCAGGGCCAGGCCTGGAAGGCAAAGTGGCTGCCAGTATGGGGGCTCTGGCAATGCAGGGTCCTAACGCTCCCACCACGGAGCAACCCAAGGTCAAGTGCTTGATGGCCGTGTGTCCACCGATGGGCCAGACACGGTGGGCTGCCTGGGCGTGGCACTTAATGGGAGCAGGTCACTCTGGCCATCTCCAGCAGTGCAGCAGCATGATCACCACTCACTGCAGCCTCAAACCTCTGGGATCAAGCGATCCTCTTGCCTCAGCCTCCTGAGTGGCTAAGACTACAGCCACAAACATGGTTTAGACTTCACTTAACACATCCACGTGTGCAGCTGAGGAATGTGGTGAGATGCATGTCTGGCCAGGTGCTGGGCAGGGAAGGAGCCATAAGCACCCTCTCCTTGTCCTCATGCCTGCTCCTATTGCTGGGTGCCCTTCTTCTTTGCCTGGCTCCTGATAACTCGGGAAATCTTGGCATTGCAGAAGGGCCTCTCCTGCTCCATCAGCCCCTGTGCTCATCAGACCTGAGCCCCTGTCAGGGGCCATGCTGTGTCAATGAGCTGCTGACATCACCTCCTCCCTGGGCCCCTCTGCTCCAGCTCTGTTGGCCACCTTGCAGCTCCTTGAACTTGCCAGGCACAATTCTGTCTCAAGGCCTCTGCACTTGCTGGCTGCCCTACCTGGAGAGCTCTTCCTCCCTTGGCTTGCTCCCTCTACCCTCTGCGTGTTTACTCAACACTGCCTTCTCAATAAGCCCTGCCCTGAACACTCTCTATGCATATATATATATATGCATAGAGATGTGTATATATATATGCATAGAGATGTGTATATATATATATGCATATATATATATATGCATAGAGATGTATATATATATACATACATTTAGAGACAGCATCTCACTCTTTCGCCCAGGCTGGAGTGCAGTGGCACAATTAAAGCTCACCGCGGCCTTGAATGCCTGGCTCAAAAGATCCTCCTGCCTCAGCCTCCCAAGTGGTTGGGACTACAGGTGCACCACCATGCCCAGCTAGTTTATTTTTATTTTTTGTAGAGACAGGGTCTCGCTATGTTGCCCGGGCTGGTCCTGAACTCCTGGCCTCAAGCAATCCTCCTGCCTCGGTCTCCCAAAGTGCTGAGATTACAAGCAAGAGACACTTTGCCAGGCCCACCCTATATTTTAATTAATTTTTTCCTCCATTTTCTCCCTTCTTCTATCCCACCACCACTAGAATGTAAGCTCCATGACATTTAGGTTTTTCTCTGTTTCATTCTCTGTTATATTCCCAGGGACTAAAGACAGTGCCACGTGCATATCACATGCTTGGTAAACACATGTTGAATGACTAAATTTAAAAATTACCCTTCTAAATGTCTCTTAGGAGTTTTACGTTGTATCTTATTTAACTCTGTCAATAACCCTATGCAGTAGACACTATTTCTCCTGCTTTGTGGAGGAAGAAACAGTAGCCAGTGAGTGACAAGAATGGCTCAAAAAATACTTATGCCTAGTAAATGAGATTTGAAACCAGGACAGCCTCTCTAATGCCTGTGTTTATTACACTCTCCACATCACACAAGCGTGTCTCCTAATAGTCCCAATGGCCTCTGGACCTAAATTTAGCATTTAACTAGAGCATCTTGCCTTTAGTGAAGGTCTGTTGCTCCTAGTTCTCAAGGGTCTTTATTTTGCCTCTTATCTTGAAAGACAGGTTCATAGAGTACATAATTCTAAGTTTTCAGTTATTTTCTCTGAGCACTCAAACAGATTTCACTGACTTCTGAATTGCATTGTTACTGTTGCAAAGTCAGCTGTCAGTCTAATTACCACTGTGTTTTAGCATATCATCTGCCTTGTATCTCTGGTAGCTTTTATGATCTTTTCTTTGTCTTTGTTATTTAGCAGTTTCACAGTATATCTACCTGTGGATTTCTTTTTATTTTGCTTGAAATTCAGTGGGCTTCCTGTCAAAGATCATTGATGTCTTTCGTTTCTACTCTCATTGGAAATTCTCAGCCTTAACTTCTTTGAATGTCAACTCTCTGCATTCTTTCTATTATCTCCTTCTGGAACTCGCATTGAATGTATGACCTTCTTATTCTATCCTCCATTCTTAAAATTCTTCCATTGTGTTTTCCATCTCATTATTTGCTTGTGCTAAATTCTGACTAATTTCTTCAAATGTATCTTTCAGTTGTCTATCAGATCTCTAATTTATTTTCAAGTGAGTCTAATCCACCATTAAACCCACTGAGTTCCTATTTTATTTTTATTTGCTTATTTATTTTTGAGATAGAGTCTCACTCTGTTGCCCAGACTGGAGTGCAGTGGTACTATTACAGCTCACTGCAGCCTCAACCTCCTGGACTCAAGTGGTCCTCCCGCCTCAGCCTCCTGAGTAGCTGAGACTACAGGTGTATAGAGATGGGGTCTCACCATGTTGCCCAGGCTGGTCTTGGACTCCTGGACTCAAGAGATCCTCCCACCTTAGCCTCCCAAAGTGCTGGGATTACAAGAGTGAGCCACCACACCCTGCCTGGTATTTCATCTTCTTTGTGGCTACTGTAAATGGGATTGTGCTCTTGATTTGACTCTCAGCCAGGACATTATTGGTGTATAGAAAATACTACTGATTTTTGTACACTGATTTAGTATCCTGAAACTTTACTAAAATCGTTTATCAGTTCTTAGTAGCCTTTTAGCAGAGTCTTTAGGGTTTTCTAGGTATAGAATCACATCATCAGTGGAGAGAAATAGTTTAACTTCTTCTTTGCCTATTTGGATGCCTTTTACTTTTTTCTCTTGCCTGATTGCTCTGGCTAAGACTATCCTTTGGATCTTCATTGGTAGGAATTCTTAGAGTCCCAGGCTTAAAGTTCATTTTATCAGAGTTGAACTGTGTTTGCTTCTGTCATGTGTCTGGGAACACTAACAACTTAGAACAGCTTTAAACTAAATTGTAAGTATTCTGTTTTTCAAGTCACACAGATAATGTGAACTCCAACTCCAAACTCTTGTGAGATTGGGCTTATGGCTCTTAAAGAAGACACTGTCTTTCCCTCCCCTGAGAGCCAAGGCCAACACTGGCAAGTATCCCTATATTGCCCTGCGGGATGGGTTTTTCCTGGTTCACTCACTGAGAATGTGACCTTTCAGTGGTCCTGGTTTTATGTGGGAGTTTCCAATCTAATTTCCCTCATTGTTGGGTCTCTAGACTTTGTTTCTTGTCTCCATGTGGGCCCAAGGTCTAGGTCACAAGGGATTGTCAGATGCTTGCACGGAAACCCCAGTTTCAACACCTGCTCACTCCCTCTGAAGCTGTGTTTCCTCATTACTTTGTGTTTTCTCATTGCTTCTGGCTTCTGATAATTTTTTCGTACTTTCCTGCCAGCACATTCCTACATTACATTTTTTATTTTTTATTTATTTATTTTTTAGCCAGCATGTACTGGGGGAGTTTCTTCAGATATGTAGTCTGTAACATTGTTAGACACAGAAGGTCTATTGTGTGATTACACAAAAATTACTTTCATTGCTTTTCTCTCTTTATAAAAATAATATATATCCTCTATAAAGAAAAAATAAAACCATGGGCAATCAAGAAGAAAATAAAAACCATTTCTTATCCTATAGCCCAGAAGCAACCAGTGAACACTTTGGTGCCTATCCTTCCTTATCTATGTAAAATAGATCCTCCGTATTTGTTATTTTGAAAGCTTTTTCCTCCACCCAAACTATGGTGAACATATTTCCCTGGACTTCACTATTCTTTAAGAACATCCTTTTAAGTTACCAGAGTGTACAGGTGTGCCATGATGGAGGTGGTTTTGAATAAAAGTCTGCCTGACTCCCGAGTTCTTACTTTTTCCATTGTTCTGTGTGAGGCATTTCCCTCTAAGCATTAGCTAAACCAGAGTAGTTAGGAACCTTGGAGAAAAAGATGTTTCTCACAGACTGTTTCAATTCCCTGTGTCCCACTCTAGGCTTAGTGTGTCTTTAATTGTGTGCAGCTGGGTTTATGCTTGATCTGTTTAGCCTGGAGTTTCTACTGAGTTTTTTTTTTTTTTTTTAAAGGTCCTTAATGGGATGTTGACGGGTTTATCTCACTCTCCTTTTTCGTGCCTGTACTGAGTTTGAGTAAGTCATCAGCAAGCCCTCCATTTGTGTGTTTTTAGTGGAGTCCAGATGCTTCTTTTCTGACACAGATGGGAGTTAAACAGCAGACCCAGGGCCACAGGAATGGTCAGCCATGCCATTCTCTGTGGACTTCTAGTTCGTCATTGTAACACATGTTGGGAAACTCTAGAGCCTTTTCTGCTCCGACATTCAGCCAGCATTTTCTCTCTCTCACACAGTCATAGGTTATCAGACGGGGGATATCTGCAGGTTCTACACTATAGACTATATCATCTACCCCTAGGACTCATATCTCAAATGAGCCCAGCTGCTTGGGGGCTTTCCTATGACTACTGTAACCACATTTCCTTATCCAGAAGTTCAGACACATTGTCTGATGGCCTCGGTCCAAAGGTAATAGTCACAATGGGTCAACTCTCAGAGGCCTGCAATGTACCTGAAACTGCACTGTATTTCACATAGATCCTCTAATCCTCATACCACCCCTGCAATGCAACAGGCTCCCTATTTTATAGACAGGAAAACTAAAGATTAAAGAGAGGAACTTGCCCAACGTCACAACAAATAGGAGAGTTAGGATTGGAGCCTGAGTCCCACTCTTTCCATCCTGCCGTACTGCTTTTTGCTCTTGGGTTTTTTAGAACACAGAAATTCTGAGGGCATGGGAAGAACACTTAGCTAAATCTTTGGCAGGCCCCAAGGCTTGGCTGAAAAGTACCTATCATATGTATGGCAAAGCTGGATGGCACTGGTAAAAGCAGCACCCGTTTTAAACTCAAAACTGGGTTCAAATCCCAACTCTGTCACTGAGACGCTGTGTGACTTGGGCAAATCACTTAACTCTTCAGATCTTCTGTTTTCTTATCCTTAAAATGAGGGTAATACCTCCCTTGTAAGGTGGTTGTGAAGATTAGGTGAGATTTTATATAAATATATACATGTAACGTATGAATATGAGATTACATGTATTTATTTTTATGCACATTATTTTTTATAAAATGTTTTAAACACTCATTTTACACACACAGATATCCCATAGGCGCCCCAGTGGCTGGTATAAGGCGGTCACCAACCTCTCTGGTACTGCCACGTCTATACTTCATGAATCTGTCAGTAAAAGCAAATCGGATGGTACAATTAAAAGGATTAGGTAAATGTAAAGTATTGAAAGAGAATTTGAGGTGTATCTTTTCTTCTGTGCTTGAATGGAGTGACATTTATCTTGTCATTTTATAGCTGGGAGTTTGCAGGGTTTTCCAGCTGAGCTCAGGGATACCAAATACAACGTAGGTTAAATATACAGGCCAACTCAGCTTCATGCCCGGGCTAAGTCTGTCCATGAAACATAAATCGCTTTAATTCCCATATTCATGACAGCGTTCTCTTGGGGAACAGCATTTGGAGAAAATACTAACAACTAAAACTATTTCCACATTTCATAATGATCATCCAAGGGACATCTGCAACTGCGTGGCTTTGATACTTTTTTTTTTTTGAGACGGAGTCTCGCTCTGTCGCCAGGCTGGAGTGCAGTGGCACGATCTTGGCTCACTGCAACCTCCGCCTCCCGGGTTCAAGCCATTCTCCTGCCTCAGCCTCCTGAGTAGCTGGGACTATAGGCACGCACCACCACATCCAGCTAATTTTTGTATTTTTAGTAGAGATGGGGTTTCACCATATTGGCCAGGATGGTCTTAATCTCTTGACCTCGTGATCTGCCTACCTCGGCCTCCCAAAGTGCTCGGATTACAGGCGTGAGCCACCGCGCCCAACCTGATACATTCCTACATGTTTAATGTGTGGCCGATCTGGAGCCACACCAGCGGACTCCGCCCTGTTGGAGCCTTGAGCCAGTCCAGGCCCAACAATCGCCTTTGCCCTGGTGGTGTTCTTTCTGACTTAAGTCTGGAATCCTCACACATAAGAGAAACCTCAGGCTCTAGTAGCTACCAACCCCATCCTCATGGAGCCAGGTCAGTTTCATCCAACTGGGCTTCTGCCCTTGTTCCTGGTTGGTACCTTGTTTCCCACTAGGGAGACAACCTGACCAGGATCCCTGCCCATTTGACTGGCCCTGCCATGCCCTTGTTTCCTTTTTCTACCAGAGCAGCAGGTGTTAGTCCCCACACACCTTCGTGCTATCTGGGTCCAGCCATGAATAACCTGAGCTCGTGAAACCATGAGGCCACCAGCGTCTAGTTGCCAGTATTGACTCATGTACGGACGTCGATGCTCCTTCTGCCATTTTGGACCCACAGATATGGAAACAAACAAATCCAAGTTTGTTTTGTCATGTTCTTTCACTTTGAAAAGCTCAGCTAACTTTCTGGATTGTTCTACAGGCCCTCAGAATGTGCTGGCCTATGCTGTACATTGCTCACTAGTGGTGGTCCGAGTTGCGGGGGTTCTCTCTAATATCACTGGTTCTAATATTGTAACATTATATCTCTCTGTAGAAGACATGAAAAATATAGAAATATATAGGCAAGAGAACAAAACTCTCATATGTAATCTCACTATCCAGAAATTATTACTTTTAGTATTTTGATAAATCCCTTTCCACTCCTCTTAGATGCACATAACATTTTCACATAGCTGAAGTCACACTATACATACAATTTTAAAACCTGATTTTACATTTAACTTTTTTTTTTTTTTTTTTTTTTTTTGAGACAGAGTCTTGCTTCGTCACCCAGGCTGGAGTGTAATGGCACGAACTTGGCTCACTGCAACCTCCATCTCCAGGGTTCAAGCTATTCTCATGCCTCAGCCTCCTGAGTAGCTGGGATTACAGGCACGCACTATCAAGCCTGGCTAATTTTTCGTATTTTTAGTAGAGACGAGGTTTCCCCATGTTGCCCAGGCTGGCCCTTGAACTCCTGAGCTCAGACAATCTGCCTGTCTCGGCCTCCCAAAGTGCTAGGATTACAGGCATGAGCCACTGCACCCAGCCATTTAACATTTTATTATAAGCATTTTTGCCATATCACCAAGTTTACTTATAGACATCATCTTTAATGACAGAATGACAATCCCTCAAGCTAACCCATAGTGTTTCCAATTTGTCACTGCTTAGATGAACTTAATTGTGCAAAAAAATCTTTCTCATAATTTTGGATTATATCTTTGGTGCAAATTCCTAGAAGTGAAACTTCTAAGTCAACAAGTATGAACATTTTAAGTCCCTTGATATACAATCTGGCTTTAGTCTATGACTTTGTGAGTGGTTAAAGAATAAATTCATAGTCACCAATTCAAAGATTTTGTTTTGCCATGAATCTTTTGTTATATCTTTGCCATGAATCTTTTGGATTATATCTTTGGTGCAAATTCCTAGAAGTGAAATTTCTAAGTCAACAAGTATGAACATTTTAAGTCCCTTGATATACAATCTGGCTTTAGTCTATGACTTTGTGAGTTGTTAAAGAATAAATTAGTCACCAATTCAAAGATTTTGTTTTGCCATGAATCTTTTGTTATATCTTTGCCATGAATCTTTTGGATTATATCTTTGGTGCAAATTGCTAGAAGTGAAACTTCTAAGTCAACAAGTATGAACATTTTAAGTCCCTTGATATACAATCTGGCTTTAGTCTATGACTTTGTGAGTGGTTAAAGAATAAATTCATAGTCACCAATTCAAAGATTTTGTTTTGCCATGAATCTTTTGTTATATCTTTGCCATGAATCTTTTGGATTATATCTTTGGTGCAAATTGCTAGAAGTGAAATTTCTAAGTCAACAAGTATGAACATTTTAAGTCCCTTGATATACAATCTGGCTTTAGTCTATGACTTTGTGAGTGGTTAAAGAATAAATTCATAGTCACCAATTCAAAGATTTTGTTTTGCCATGAATCTTTTGTTATATCTTTGCCATGAATCTTTTGGATTATATCTTTGGTGCAAATTCCTAGAAGTGAAATTTCTAAGTCAACAAGTATGAACATTTTAAGTCCCTTGATATACAATCTGGCTTTAATCTATGACTTTGTGAGTTGTTAAAGAATAAATTCATAGTCACCAGTTCAAAGATTTTGTTTTGCCATGAATCTTTTGTTATATCTTTGCCATGAATCTTTTGGATTATATCTTTGGTGCAAATTCCTAGAAGTGAAATTTCTAAGTCAACAAGTATGAACATTTTAAGTCCCTTGATATACAATCTGGCTTTAGTCTATGACTTTGTGAGTTGTTAAAGAATAAATTCATAGTCACCAGTTCAAAGATTTTGTTTTGCTGTAATCTTTTGTTTTCCATGAAGTCAACTACTGAGATCACAATAAAATAGGGTGATACCTTTTCTATTAATTTCAACACAAATATGGGCTTAAAAATATTTCACACAGGAGTATGGGAAACTGGAAGTAATGAGATTAGGCAATATTTTCAAATGACCTGCAATCACTTTCCTAATAACAGGAAATTGTCATGGAGATTTGTATCTCTAATTATTTTTTAGACTCTTCTCCTCAAAGCTATGAATCTGAATCTGAGTCAGCAGCCTAAACAGCCAGAATTGGAAACAGTGAACTCTATTTCTGAGTTTCTTCAGTAGCATGGGAACTTGGGATGTCAGCTGCTCAGATCCATTTATGTAATAATTTTTTTTAAAAAAATCTGTCTTCTCCATGAACCCTCCGCTGATCCCTCCAGGCAGAATTAATCACTCTTCCTTCTCTGCCCTGCTCATCACCAGTGCCTCATTTAACACTTGTCTTTGTCTTTATCCTATCAGAGTTAATTGTTCAAGTCTCCCATTAGGATGGGTGCTCCTGGAAGGCGAAACCTAGTGCGTTTCCCTAGACTTAGCACAGAGACCAGTGCAAAACAGGCACACACAAACAGGAGGAGGATTTTTTTTTTTATCTGCTAGTAAGCATGTGGGTTGTGGCTTGCTGGGAATCCTATGTGTAGGACAGGTTGGAAAGGGAAAGGGGAAAGGGGAAGGAGGCTCAATGCCAGCCCAGAGGGCGTACATGAGCAATAATCAGAAGAGAGTATTATTTCTAAAATTTCAGTGGTTCCAAAATGAAAAGTTCATTGACTATTTCATAGATATTTGTGGTATACCTTCCAGGGAGCAGGTATTGTGCCAGGTGATGGGGTCCAGAGAGGAGTAAAAAGCTCTATCTGCCTTCCTAAAACTCCTGGAGACCACCACCATGTAAAATATAGAGTTTTCGGCCGGGCGCGGTGGCTCATGTCTGTGTTTCCAGATTTCAAGCAGCTGACCGACAACCATCCCCTACTCCCTATTTCCTTTACTCAATAAATAAGAAGGGCTCTAGAAGCTCAGGGCCCTTGTTCACTAGAAGCAAGGAGCCTCCTGACCCCTTTTTCCAAATATACTCTTTTGTCTTTGTCTTTGTTCCCATGTTCGTCCTCCTTTGTTCAGTCCACCGGGGTCCATGACAATTGAGTACCTACATTCCAGTCATTGTGCTGGGAACTAGAGACACAAATTGGGAGGCCGGGGAGGGAGGATCACCTGAGGTCAGGGGTTAGAGACCAGCCTGGCCAACATGGTGAAACCCCTTCTCTACTAAAAATACAAAAATTAGCTGGGTGTGATGGCGCATGCCTGTAATCCCAGCTACTTGGGATGCTGAGGCAAGAGAATCGCTTGAACCCTGGAGGCAGAGGCTGCAGTGAGCTGAAATCATGCCACTGCACTCCAGCCTGGGAAACAAGAGCAAGACTCTGTCTCAAAAAAAAAAAAAAAAAAAAAAAGAGATTTCAATGATCCTATTAAAAAGGTTGTCCATGGATGAAGGAAAATAAGCAATGCAAATCCAGATAGGATAAGAGATAGAGTCTGGATTTCCACTAATCAGAGAGCACCACCTTTAAGTCCATTATCTAAAAATCATTTAAGATTCTTTCAGGCAATCACCGTGTGTCAACCCTGCTATCTGCCATGTCTGGATTATCTGCTCACCCATTTCCATTTGGTAGCAACCTTCCAAGGGCAAGTAAGGCCTTGGAAATCCACTAAATCTTACTACAAATTTCTTGGGGGACTGTCACATCTGTGGTGGCTTGCCATGAAAAATGTATTATATCCAACCAAGGGGATATTTAAAACTATATTATACATAATTGGGAAAAAATAGCTAAGGCTTAAGGATAAAGATTCATTAAGAAAAAGTGTTGCATGCTAAAAAGTTTTGGAGTGACATGGCCAAGATAAAATCCTCGTTCTGCTGGACATTCATCTTGTAGCCTTGATAAGTTACTTAGCCTTTCTGGGGCTCAGTATTCTCATCTGTAAAATGGGGGTGATTACAGCTATTTCCTAAAGAAGAAGAGAATGAGTAGGTGAAAAAAGAAGGCTATGTGGGTTCGACACAGATGTCTAGCACTCAAACATAAAGAATGTGGAATGCATAAGAAAAAGGGGAAGACACCTTCTTCTGGTGGGTAGAAGACTGAGCAAGAAGCATCGGGTGACTCAGATTCCTGTCCCAGATCCATTTCAAACTTGCTAGAAGGCTGAGGGAATCCCATTCCCCTGGAACAATCTCAGTTTTCCCATCTGTAAAATGAGCAGGCTGGAATACATGACCCCAGTTTGCTCCCAGTTCTGACATTTCATCAGATCCTTTTGTTCTGTCTTCTTCTAAAGCGTGTAAGTCAGTTAGGACCGGGGCCAAGGCAGCATCATAACATGGCTCATTCAGGCTTTCATGTCTCCAGGTTAGAAGGCTGCCAGCCTGGTCACCAAGCAGAATACTTCTGTGAAAGATCCTGCTACGAGCTGGTGTTTCATGAGCAATGAACAGAAATCCATCTCCCATTTTGACAGCGCTGCGCTGGGAATTCATAAAATATTCAAGTAACTCATACAGTCATTTTTCGATTCAGCAGTGGTTTTCTCTACTCATCTCTTCATTTGTTTGTCCATCCAGTTGTTGATTCAAGTCACTGGAGCATCTATTATGAGAACAGACATGCAGATGTGCTGCTTGTCTTCCAGGAGCTATTGTTTCAGGCCTCTCTTCCTGGCTTGTAGATGGCTGTCTTCTCCCTGAGTCTTCACATAGTCTTCTCTCTCTGTGTGTCTCTGTCCAAATTTCCTCTCCTTGTAAGGACCTTCTAAGGTAATTAGGGCCTACTCTGTTGGCTTCATTTTAACTTGATTACCTCTGTAAATACCCTATCTCCAAATAAGGTCACATTCTGAGTTACTGGGGGTTAGGATTTCAACATACGAATTTGTCAGGGGACACAATTCAACCCATAACAGTTAGTCAACTTAGTCAACCATTCCTTCTTTTGCTCATACATTCATTTATTCTTCCATTCAACCCATAATAGTTAGTCAACTTATTTATCCATCCCTTCATGTGTTCATATGTTCATTCATTATGCCATCCAACCCATAACAGTCAACTTATTGATCCATTCCTTCATTTGTTCATTCATTCTTCCAACCATAACTGAGTGTTGGGAGCCAAAAGCCTGAGGGTTGTGACCAACTCAGCATTCCACTGGAGGCTAAATAATGAAACAGCAAACTGCTGATCATGAGTGCAGGATGTGGACGAACTCACTTCTGCACCTGCCGCCAGAAGGTATGCTGAGGGCAATCACTCCCTGCCACCGTGCTCCTTGAGATTATCTACTGGAACATCTGGAGTCTACTGTTCTAAGAAAGCAGTCATGCAGGCCTGCACTAAATCAAGCAGCTGACCAACAACCACCCCCTACTCCCTATTTCCTTTACTCAATAAATAAGAAGGGCTCTAGAAGCTCAGGGCCCTTGTTCACTAGAAGCAAGGAGCCTCCTGACCCCTTTTTCCAAGTATATGCTTTTGTCTTTATTCCCACATTTGTCCTCCTTTGTTCAGTCCACCAGGGTCCGTGGCAAGTGAGTACCTACATTCCAGGCATTGTGCTGGGAACTAGAGACACAAAGCAGAACAAGCAGATGTATCCACGGAAGATGTTACATCTGGTGGAGGCATCATGCACACAGACAGCTCACTCAGTGCAAGGCAAGCTTAAAGTGAGGGCTGGGCACAGGGAATGGGGCACTCAGCTCCCACAGAGCATTCTGGGCAGGTTTCTAAGTCTTCCACGAGGCAATGGTGTTGGGGCCAAGAGGTGAAAGACTTGGGTAGAGCTGAGTAGGTGGCAGGTAATAAGACAGGAATGCCTGAGAAAGGAGGAATGCCTGCAAAGGAAACTGCAAGGGAAGATATAAGGGAGTGTGGAAGGAAAGGGCACAATTTTGGAACTCAAACAATGTGGATGGAGTCTAAGATGTGGTTTTCACCCATAACATCACTGGATCCTCAAGGCAATCATGTAAGGTATGTAGGGCAGAAATTATAATTTCAAAATAAAGATAAGAAAACTGAGGCCCAGAAGGGGATAACTAATTTGCTCACATGATACAGCGTTCATGTGCAAACCCAGAGCTAGAGCTGTGGTCTCCCTTGCTTTGCAGACACAAGGGAGAAGAGCAGCAATAGGTGTCCTGGGGAAAATTAATCTATTTGGGTTTTGCAAATGACCTTGACCCGCTATCTGGATTTTGCAACTGACCTTGGTAAGTCTCTTACACTCTTTCTCTCATGAGGTACTTCTGATATCATTTTGTTATTACTTGGGCCAAAGTATGCTACTTTTCTGCAGGGAGCAGCATGGCTTCATTTCAAACACTGCTCCTTGTAACAGCTCTATAACATTTGGCTACTAGAGAAAATGTCCCTGTATTTTGTGAATGCTTTAGAAACTTTCCAGTTCCTTCACAGTTTCCTCCGCCAGCTGAGTGTAACAGTTTGGAGAACAGTGATGCATCATTACAGCGAAATCAAACACCAATTTTAGCCCTTTCCAGCAGTGGTTTTCTTTAGAACACATTCATCATTAAAACAAAGAGTTGTGGGTTTGTAGGGAAAGTGACATTCGAGCTGTCAAGACAATCGAAAATGTTTAGGAAAACATGTCTCTTTTTTAGGTAATACTTGCTTTTTGGGCAAGTGCAATTTCAAAAAAAATTCTTTCCTGTAAATGAACATTGTTAAGATAACATAGGAAAGAGCCTGGAAATCTTTGATTGTCTCAAGTATAATCATTGTTTTGACTAATAAGTCAACTTTGCAATAACAAAAAGGCAAGTAACCAAATTTAACTATATGGTTTGCATTTGTTTGTATTTTTAAAGTGTAAATCCTGAGTTTTGTTAAATAAGAGAGCCAGGAATAGTCATAGAGATTTTTTTAATGTGGGGGAAACTGGTTTTTCAACATTGGTAAAGGTTCTAATTGGTATATGACTCTTTTTAACAATAATAATGGTGATCACATACTATATTTGAATAAACTCTGAGACTTTATAAAGTTCTTCCATCCCTGTTATGCCCCTGGTTCTCAGAATAGCCCTACAAGTGGCCAGGTGCAGTGGCTCATGCCTGTAATCCCAGCACTTTGGGAGGCTGAGGTGGGCAGATCACTTGAGGTCAGGAGTTCGAGACCAGCCTGGCCAACACAGTGAAATTCTGTCTCTACTGAAAATACAAAAAATTAGCCAGGCATGGTGGTGGGCGTCTGTAATCCCAGCTACTCTGGAGGCTGAGGCTGGAGAATCGCTTGAACCCAGGACGTAGAGGTTGCAGTAAGCCGAGATTGTGCCACTGCACTCCAGCCTGGGAAACAGAGTGAGACTCCATCTCAGGAGAAAAAAAAAAATTGACCCAGCAATCCCATTACTGGGTATATACCCTAAGGATTATAAGTAATTCTACTATAAAGACACATGCACATGTATGTTTACTGCAACACTATTCACAATAGCAAAGACTTGAAACCAACCCAAATGCCCATCAATGTTAGACTGGATAAAGAAAATGTGGCACATATACACCATGGAATACTATGAAGCCATAAAAAAGAATTAGTTCATGTCCTTTGCAGGGACATGGATGAAGCTGGAAACCATCATTCTCAGCAAACTAACACAGGAACAGAAAACCAAACACCATGTGTTCTCACTCATAAATGGGAGCTGAACAATGAGAACACATGGACTCAGGGAGGGGAACATCACACACCAGGGCCTGTCGGGGGTGGGGTGCCAGGGGAGGGATAGCATTAGGAGAAATACCTAATGTAGATGATGGGTTGATGGGTGCAGCAAATCACCATGGCACATGTATACCTATGTAACAAACCTGTGCCTTTCTACACATGTATCCCAGAACTTAAAGTATAATAAAAAAAAAACTTTTAAAAAAAGAACAGCCCTTTAAGGGAAGCAGCATACAGGTGGTCACCCCACTGTACGGATAGGGCATTGAAGCATTAACAAATATTTGCAAGCTTCTACTATGTAAGAAGCCCTGGCCCGGGCATTCCAAGCTGAATTAGACACAGTGCTCCTGCTCCCAGGGAACTTGCATGAGTTTTTAGGCAGGTAGACAGAGCAGGGCCAATGACCTAGGGGCCTGGGCCGCTCACCTACTATACTGCTAGATCCAACTCAAATCTGCAGCTCTGTTAAGGGTAATGGTGGAATTTCCTTTTGGAAGAGACACCTTCTGGTCTGGAGGCCATGTGGTGCCTGCCAGGCCTCTGTGGTCAACCTGAGGAATCATCTAGAACACTTCAAACCCAGGTCCCCGAGGATGCACAAGCACATCAGGAGATCTTCCACCCTTACCTTTCCCCTGCACCTCTCCCTGTCCAGCAATACCACGCTGCTTATGATCCCCCAAATATGAAATGCTCTCTGTGTCTCTGGCTTCACATAAGCTCCTCCTTCTGCTCGGAATGCCCCTCTCTGCCCCACAGTCCATGCGGGCGTCGTGTGTCACTAAAACCCAGCACAGATGACACCACTCCCTTGACTGAGTCCCTTCTATACCTTCTATACACATCCACTGTTGAACTTGTCATTTCTAAATTGTGTCTGTCTCAATACCCTACTGGATCTGGGAGCATCTTGAGAGTGGAGGCTGTCTTTTGTGACTTTCTAGATCCTCAGTGGCTAGTCGAGAATCTGGCACAGGGCAGATATTCAACACATACATGATATCAAGAATTTAGTAAGCACTTAGAATGTGATGAGTTTGAGGCACCCTCTAAGTGTGTGATCTCCAAGCCCCATAAAGATCCTGGGTAAAGGCATTATTTTCCTCATTTTACATATGAGGAACATGAGATTTAGAGAAATTATGAGACTTGGCCAAGATCAGAGTCAAGAAAAAAAAAAAGCACTAGGATACAAAGCCAGGCTTATCTGATTTCAACGATTTTTCCACAAACCCACAGTGACTCTGCTGAATTGCCTTCAAGGTAGTTTCTCCTGCAAAGTTTGGTGAAGACTGCAGTGAACTCTGGCTGCTGTACTCATTCTTCACTCACCCTGCTCCACCCCAGACAAGGGGAAGCAAGAAGGTTTGGGTTTAGAAGTCTCCTGATGATTTCTTATCCATGACTCCCTTTTTGTTTGTTTTATCACAAGAGCATTTTCCATAGCATTAATCTGGACGACAAGACTTTAAGCACCTTGCCCTTAGTAATCTTGACTTAGAGTCTTTTTTTTTTTTTAATCATCTGACTGCTTCTGAAAATGGTCAAAGTCCAAATCTTACTGACACTAATTATTACTTTAAAATGTGCGGATCTCTCCATTGGCAAAAAGAAGACCAGGAGGCAAAGTTAAATTACATAGTACATCACTGTCCCCAGCACAGTCTTCTCTGCCACTCTGTCAGTGTGAAAATTTATAGCCGATATTATCTCTTTGAAGGGGTTCAAGTGTTAGAAAATACAAGCTAAATTTTAAGTAGAATTTTAATTTTAACGAAAGCTTCAGGGAATGCTGTTTATGTTGCTTATCTTTCATACCTGGTGATTAAGTTAATTTATGCTTAATGGAAAAGGATATTTCTAATCCCCAGACAGGCTCAACATCTGTCTAGGACTGTGTTTTTGGAAGCTTTAAGCTGCTTGTGACGGATGTAATAAAACCAGGACACTACTGAACTGACACCTGAAGGCTATGTGTAAGGAAGACCAGGGACATTATGTCTCTGCCCAGTGCTTGTATTGAAATCAAATCAACATCTCATGCATTTCATCTGTCAGCCTTTAAAATCCTGCCTCATGCTCTTTCATGGTATTCCCCGGACAGGGCTGCAGAAATGAAGGTGGGTTGTGAGGTGGAATCCGGCATTCGCACTCAGTGAAAACTAGCAGTTGTTGAGCCCCTGTGACATCTAGAGGCCAGGGCTCTGCTAGATGCCCTTTATTCACTATCTCGTCTAACTCTCACAATAATTCTGAAGGTAGCAGTTACCATCCCACTTTCCACTGGGAGAAACTAAGGCTCAAAGAGGTGAACTTGCTTACCAAGTGACACAGCTCGGAAGCCAGGATTTGATCCTAAGACAGCCTGTTCTCGTTCTATCCCCCATAGTATAGGAAGGAGTTGACAAGCCATGGCCCTTGGGCCAAACCAACTTGCAATCTGTTTGTGTAAATAAAGTTTTATTGGAACACAGGCACAGCTATTTGTTAATATATCGTCTACAGCCAATGTCACGCAGCAACAGTAGAACTGAATAGATGAGGCAGAGACAGCCTGGCAGGCAGAGCCTAAGTTAGTTTCTATCAACCTTTTACAGGGAAAGTTTGCCATCTCCAGGCATAGAGCCTATACCATCACAAGGAAATGACCTGAGCACCTATTACCTGGGAGGCCTGGGTTGGGCCAGGGCATGGAATGAAAGTTGATGAAGATACAGTCCACAGTTTCAAGGAGCTTAAAATCTGTAGGCAGGGTCTTCGAATGAAATGGTAAGCCCAGATGTTATTTATCTCAGCAGCCCCCAAGCTGCCTAGTAAAAGAGACAGTGCTGCCCTGCTCTCACCCACCATATAGATCACTCAGGCCTTCCTGGGCATCTCCATGAAGAGCCTCGAGAGCATCCAGCACATCCTGAAGCAGCCCACTCCTATGTCATGCAGCCCCCTCCATCTTCATTGGCCCACTCCTGCCTGTGCTCCTGCAGAGTCGCAGATGGCCCATTTCCCCTGCACACCACGCTGCTGGGGAGTGCTGCTTGGGAGCACCATGCCGCAGCAAGAGGGCTGGCTCTTCCTGCTCCCTAGGCTACCTGGGAATGGAGCCAGATACCATGGAGAAGGAGTCATGACTAGAGTCAGGAACCTGTGTCACTGTGCTCCTGGGGTCCTGCTTGTGCCAAGTGTGGTCCAGGTCCTCTCGCCCAGACCTATCAGCTCTGTCTCTAACCTGCTCTCTACAGGGGCTCAAAACCAGTGCTAGGGACCCAGGTCAGGAAGATATGCCATTTCATCTCGATTTCCTCCGCCTCATGTTGCTCTTTCTGTGATGGAAACCTCTCTCCTTACAGAGCAGACAGTCACTAGCAGTGGTGGTGGGAGGGGGAGCTGGCCAAGGATTCCATACTAGTGACCACTGGACATAAAACTGGGTATTTACCCATCATAGTAACATGAAAAAAGTAAACAAAGGTGTGTGTGTGTGCATGTGCACGCATGTGTAATTGTGTGAATGTATCACTCTTCCATGAAATCATGCTCACAGGACTACATTAAACCATATGAAATAGCAGATATTGGGCTATTTTGACATACAAAAGTGCCATTTTGGAGTGCATATACTAGTGCTGTGCTTGTATACAGCTGTCACAAGAACATGTGCACATTTGCCAGAAGACAGGACACCTCCCAAAGTTAGTTCCGCTTTCTTCTGACTTCCTGATACATCTCATGTTTGCTTATTCTGATACCCATCACATCGTATTCTAATTGCTTAGATAGATGCCTGTCCTTCCTAAAATACTAGAAGTTTCTTTCTTGAATCAGAAACTTTTGTGCTATTTTTAAATATCTTTGCCTACCTGGTATTTCCCAGCTCAGTATATCTTTGTTGAATAAATGGACTGTTTGTGTGTGTAAAAGAACAAAAAAGTTGCTATTTTCACATGCTTCAAGCCTAATAATTAGTACTTGATTTTTTTACAAGTATTCTTACAGAGAAAAATAAAATGTTGGCTACTTTATGTTATCTTCACAATTTGGGTTTCTTTTTCTTTTATATTTTATTGGCTTATAAAGTCTGGACATCTGGAAATTACTTATCTTACACAAGCAGCAGTTGGCCCCCAAACATTCTCATAAAATTTGGCAGTAGCTATCAAAATTTAAAATCACCTATTTCTTGACCCAGCAATTTTATTTCTAAGGGTCCATCCTGAAGAAATATTGGCATGTATAGACAAAGACACACACACACACACACACACACACACACACACTGAGGAGGTTCCTGGCAATGTTGTCTGAAATGTGAAAAAGCAGAAATAACTTAAGTCCTCATCATCAGAGGATTAATTATAAAAAGAATGAAAATGCCCCAAACTAGTATAGCACACAGGCCATAGAAACAATGATGTCCGGATCTGTATCTACTGACATGGAAAGATGTCCTTACTGTACTGATAAGTGAAAATAGCAAGTCATAGAATGTCATATGCATGAATCATACATAGTGTCATCCTGTTTTTATAAAAATTACTACAACATAATAAATTTGCCTCTCTTTACAGGTTTCAATATCACTAAGAAAGGTTAGAAGGATTGAAAGCAAATTGTTTATAGTGGTTGTCGCTGGGAAGTGAGGCTGGGGTTTGAGGGATAAGCTGAGGGAAGATTTGTCTTTCAATCTATAGACTTTAGAAATTGTTTGAATTATTTACAAGGAAGATGTATTACTATTTTTATAATTTTAAAAACAAAGCAATAAAGAAAAAAAGTCTTGATACACAGTGGCGATTCGTGCAAAGCAGAATAAATGAGAATACAGAAAAAGGAAAAATTCATTTTGATTCTGGGGTTCTGGGAAGGCTTTCAGAGGAAGTGCTTTCTGAGTCGGCCTTTGAAAGATGATCAGAAATAACAGAATGATGGTATCCAGCTTGAAGGAATCATGAGTGCATGTCAGGCTCGAGGACAGCTACCTACCCACATTAGAGTGTGATTTGTAGTTGATGAAAATGTTGTTATGAAACTTGATCTCCAGTTAAGATTCTTATTACTTTATTCAGACAAACCTAATTTCTCCCCAGGTAAATGTCTCTTACTTGGAACTCAGCTGCCTAGGTATTTGAGGGCTGGGGAGCTGTTGCAGACACAATTAAAGGCCCACCCAAGACCCCTTCCCATTTCCTAACATATTTACATACTGTTTAGGTAGCCATGCTCTTCCTAAAAGCCACATGCTTCAGAAGAGGCTGACCCCAGTCCAAGGGCCCGCTGCGGGTATATTCTGACTGGTCTAAGCCAGTTGTGGTGGGCCCATCCTCCTTGACAATATTGGTTTATGTTTAGGGCTTTGACCCAATTCTGGCTAATGCAATGTGATGTTATGTATATTTCACCATAATAAAAGTAGAGGGTGGCTGCACACGGTGGCTCATGCCTATAATCCCGGTGCTTTTGAGAGGCCGAGGCAAGAGGATTGCTTGAGGCCAGGAGTTCGAGACCGCCTAGGCAACATAGCAAGACCCTATCTCTATAAAAAAAAAAATGAAAAAAATTAGCCAGGTAGTGCATACCTGTATTCCTAATTACTTAGAAGGCTGAGGCCTGAGGATCACTTCTTGAGCCCCAGAGTTCAAGGTCGTAGTGAGCTATGATTGCGCCACTGCACTTTAGCCTGCCTGGGTGACAGAGCAAGACGTTGTTGAAAGAAATAAAAGAAAAGAAAAGAAGGAGAGAGAGAGAGAGAGAAAGAGGAAAGAAAGAAAGAAAGAAAGAAAGAAAGAAAGAAAGAAAGAAAGAAAGAAAGAAAGAAAGAAAGAAGGAAAGAGAGAGAAAGGGAAGGAAGGAAAGAAGGAAGGGAGGGAGGGAAGGGGAGGGAAGGGAGGGAAAGGGAGGGAAGGGAGGGAAGGAAGGGAAGGAAAGAAAGGAAGGAAGGAAGGAAAGAAGAAAGAAAGAAAGAAAGAAGGAAAGAAAGAAAGAGAAAAGCGACCGACAGCACCCAGTGAAGCAAGCATAAATTGTGAGTATAATCTCTAAATCTTACATTTAAATCTCTCATTGCTTCATAGGAAATAAATTGCACTTAAAAATCCACTAGAATTAAGTTAAGCCCATATAATGAAATAAAATGGGGTCATTAAAAATAAAAGCATACGATTCCACTTTAGGCCACGAGAGAGTGATAGCAAACTTATACTCTTGCCCTAAGTAACTGTAAAAACTAGGCATTTTTTTTGAGGGCAGTGTTTTTAAGCACTGGACAGTGCAGGCCTGTGAGCCTTGCAAAAAGGGAAACATGAGGTGGGCCTCGGTTTACCCAGCCTTCAGCCTGTGGGCACTTTACAGACCACGGACCAGGGATGTGGGGTGTATCAGACTTGCTGAGCTGCTGGAGCAGGTTACTGGAGAGGAATAAGTCTGTGGATGGGTTGGGGAGACTCTCCACATCTTTGGCTGAGGGCTGGGCCATGAATGTGCAGAGTGAGACTCTGTGAGGCCTAACGGAGAGGCTGCTACAGGGCAGAGCACTGACCAGAGAAACCAGAAGTCTCAGAGTGATGGGAAATGTCAGAATGAAGGTGGGGAGATTTTGATGCCACTGGAACATGTGTCCCAAGAGGGTAGCAACTGCCATCTGTTGTCATGCCTGATGTACCCCCAGACTCCAAAATGATGCCATTCCCATAGGAGATGTGAAATGCTTATTTAAATGGTGTCACCTAAGCTGGGTCTAGGGCAGATGGCATTAAGGACAAGGAAGGGGCTGTCCAAGGAGTTCAGATTGGGGAGGGATCTGGCTCCAGGGACCGCAGGGCCAAGGTACTTAGGAGTGAGGAGGCATTATTAGATATAAATTTTAAAATGCATTCATTCATCCATTTCACTTCATTTCTTCTCTGACCCATCTTGCTACCACAAAGAACATGAAATAATAACCAAACACTGGAAATAACCCACGTCATCAATCACAGAATGTAGAAATAAACTGTGGGAATATTCACAAGATGTAATTCCACACAACGATGAAAATGAATGAACTTCTGCTAAACCCAATTAACACAGATGAATGTCACTAACAAGTGTTGAATGAGGGAAGCCAGATACAAAAGAGTACATACTGTATGGCAGCATTAATATGTAAAGTCCAAAAACATGCCAAGGTAACAGATGAGGTTAGAAACCAGTATGATGGTTACCTGTGGGGCTAGTGGAAGAGGGTATGTGCAAGGCTTCTGGGGTCCTGGTAATGTTCCATTTCTTGCCCGTGATTGGGTTACCCCGGTATGTTCATTCTATGACAACACACTGAGCAGTGCTCTTATGAATTATGCACTATGAATAGAATGTGTCAACAAAAAGGTAAATGTCCAACTGACATATTTTACAAGATCAGAAGCTAGGCTAAATGATGGGGATAATGGGGGCTCATTTAATTAATTATACATTTCAGAAAGTCCATTTTTGTATATTTTAATAAAATCATTATTAAATAACTTTAAAGATGGCAATATAACTTCAGGAGGTTCATCCCTTTCAAATACTTGAGAATATAGACTTTAAAAAGAAACACATACAGGCTGTTTTAAAAAAGGATGTGAAGTGGCTTACAGAGATAGATAGACATAGATAAAATGCCTTAAAATGAACATGGAAATAGGAAGAAAGGAAGAGCAAGGGTAGAATAAAAACAGAAGGTTAAAGACAAACACAAAGAGGCATAACGCTTCAAGGGCCTGCACAGTTGTTGTGGAGGTCCTGAGAGTGAGGGCACAAATATGGCTGCAGGCTTCCTGGTAGCCAAAGGAAAGAAGGAAAGAGAACAGTTCAAAGATTCGCTTGTCCACAGATGTTGTAATATGGAAGACAGTTGCTCAGGAGAAGTCCAGCTCATCCTTCAAGTGAGGCCCGAGAGAAATTTCCCCTGTGGGGAGACAACGAGTAATACAGAGCATGAGGTCCACAAGAATATCCTAAGCCAGGTACAGCGGCTCATGCTTGTAATCCCAGCATTTTGGGAGTCTGAGAGGGAAGGATCACTTGAGGCCAGGAGTTCAAAACCAGCCTGGGCAACATAGTGAGACCCTCATCTCTTAAAAAAAAAAAAAAAGGAAATATCCTAATATTAACACTAACAGTGATGACAATGTTAACAATAATAGCTAACATTTTAATACTGTTTAACTTTGTGCCAAGCACTGTTTGAAGTTCTTTGCATGCATTATAGTAAATTTAAAATCAATGTTTTTTAGGCTGAGTGCAGTGGCTCATGCCTGTAATCCTAGCACTCAAGCACTTTGGAAGGCTGAGGTGGGCAGATTGCTTGAGCTCAGGTATTCAAGACCAGCCTGGGCAACATGGCAAAACACTATCTCCAAAAAAAATACAAAACATTTGCCAGGTGTGGTGGTGCATGCCTATAGTCCCAGCTACTCAGGAGGCTAAGGGGGGAGAATCACCTGAGACTGGGAGGTCGAGGCTGCAGTGAGCCGAGATTGCACCACTGCACTCCAGCCTGGTGACAAAGTGAGACTCTGTTTAAAAAAAATTTTTTTTAATAAATTCAATGTTTCTGGTAATGTCTCCCATTGCAGGGTAGCACAAAAGCAGAGCCAGGAAAGGCAGCTGGAACAATGGTATCAAGGAGCAAAGCTCTCTGATGGTTTGGCTTGATCCAATGATCTAAACCAGATGAGCTCCATATCTCTCTGGTAAATGATGAAGGACATCACTAGGCAGCAAATCATTGGGAAGCAAATAGCCCATCTTGCACATTTAGACCTAGTCTATTTTCTTTGACAGATAATCAAACCAAAGGTAGGGTTGGCATCCTTTTCTAAAGTTGAGGTACCTAATGAGCTTTGTACCTGAAGAGATGGCCACCCCATCTCTACAGGAGTGGGCCAAGGTAGGATCTGTGGGCAAGGCCAAGATTCACCTCTGGAAACTGTTCTATGTCTGCTCTAACACAAGGACAATTGGGTAAGACTGTATCCCCTGAGTTTACACCACCAAATATGGCCATGAGCATTTCAGTCTTGTGAAGACCATGAAGATGAGCAGCCTCCCTTGCAGGGAAGGAATTGTTCACAAAGAGGGAGGAGCATCCTTATCCACTACAGAGGGCCTAGGACCGCTTTGCCTGGGGAAGGTAAGAAGAGAGAGCATCTAGCTAATGCACAACAGCCTGGAATAATACATCCTCATACTTTTGAGTTACTTTGACTTCTGCCAACAAGTTTCTAACAATCTTAAAGTTAATTCATAAACTTAATCTTTGTTAACAGATGGATTTATCCAAGGATAAATTAAGAGAGGTGAATTTGTTTTTAGTCATTCATACATTCATTCAAATATTTACTGACCAATCAAAGAGGAAGACACCAGTGGAAAACCCTCACTGGTGGTATGCAAAAGACGTCCGTCAGATCACACACCTGTCCTTCAGGGAACTGAGTCTAATTCACTGGTTTTACTAGCTAGTTCCTTCTTTCCTTGACTCGACAAACATGAGTTTCACGCCTGTTTTGTGCCAAGAAGTATTCATATCACAAGGCCAGTAGGCAGAGATACAAGTAATGTCCTGAAGGTGCTTAGATTAAGGAGCAATTTACCCAGTGGAGGCAGGGGGGTGAACAGAGCTTCAAGGAAGAGGGGACAGCAAAGCCCAACTCCCAAGAATCATGAGATTTGTTTTATAAAAAAAGCTTGCCACAGGATTCCTCTAAGTAACAATTTTTTTTTTCCTAGTGCCTTTCAATTATGCCTGGACTGATTTACACACCCTTTTAGAAGCACAGCTGTTGTGTAAATTAAACCTCAGTAATCCCTCCCCAGTGCTGAGTCCCCCTTAGGAGAAATTCTGGCACCTGCTGATTTATTTCTGTGTACTTTCTCAGCACCTTGAGGATTTCAGCTTTAGTAATCACAAGTTATGAGTCACTCCAATTGGGGATAGTTAGACAAAGAGGGAACAGGGGATTGAAAATAGAGAATGGAAGCAAAGCAGATGGTGGAGAAGGGTAGAGAGGCCTGCAAGGAAGCCTTGGGCTAGATAAAGGGAAGTAATCCTAAGCTTTAGATGTTCACAGCTGCCTCCTCAGGTAGAAGGAAGAAGAGCTGGGAAATGGAAAAGAGAGGCTGATGGTCTGCCCTGAAGAACCCTTCTCTGAGCCCACGGAGGAACCTGGGAAGCCTGACACAGTCACAGACTGAAAACTTTTCATCTGTGCTTCAAGGATCATGAGATAACATCTTCAGGGAGCTTAGCACACAACCTGGCGAATGGTCAGCACTTTCTAACTGCCAGCTGCTGCTGCTGCTGCTGTTGTTCTTCAACTTCAACTCCTCAGTCCAGGGGAAATTTCAGGACAAACCCATTAGGTTGAACCAGCCAAGGAGGGACAACTCTATCTCTACCCAGAACCATTTACTGATAATCCCTAGGAAACTTCTTTAGACCATAAGAATGTCGCCGTTGTCTGTTTACATTTTATTGATACTCTTTTTAAAAGATTTAATATAAGTATGTTGTTGTCCCATGATTTCCCTTTCTCTGTGTGCATCTATACTTATCATCTGTGGCCCTGGTGCCAAGTCATCACCTCAGGTGTCAATGTTGAATTTTTAATGTTGCATTTCTCATTAGAGTCTCTGAAGGAATTCGTGGGGTCCAGGAATCCTCAAGTTTGTGAAATGCTACATTAGACTGATAACTACCTTGAGAGCAAGCTGACCTTGGGCCAGAGGAGACATAAAACACCCAGTGACACTCCAGTGCCCCTGGAATTCGTAGAAAGATCGCATTTGCTAACCACAAGTGTGAGACTCACAAAGGGTCGAATGGATTTTTTTCTCACTTGGAAGAAATGACTCCAATTCTGGAAATCCTATAGCAGCCCCTGTTGTCACCATGATAATAAGACAGTACAGTATGTTAGAGCCCCAAGCAGGCCCCGTAACCTAGTCGGGTCCAAAAAGCTTTTTTTAGAGCAAAGGGTCAATATCTATTCAGTGTGGGGGTGTGTGTGTGTGTGTGTGCATGCACGTGTGTATATCAAACCTCAAAATCCCAAAGGTTAAGTGGACAAGGGATATAAGCAGATAATTTCCCGGTACTATAAAATGAAACATAAATAGTAAATACAAACAGTTATATGGAAACACAACCACCCTCATTAACAACCAAAGACATGCACATTTCAAAACCACCTTACACATCCTAAGTTAGCACTTACTTTTAGAAAGTCAACACCTAATGCTTTGCAGGTGAAGGGGCACACATGGGCATTAAAGGTGGCAAAGGCAACAATTATAACTCACCCTTTGGGTTAAAGCAAAATGGGACTTTGCATCAAGATCTTCAGAGATATTCATTCCCTTTGGCCCTGTGATTCTAGAGCTGGGTTTTATTTAAAGAAGAACAAAATTGAGTACCACATAAATGTCTGATTACGGGGATAAATTATGGTACAACTGCACCCTAGGATGTTCTCTATTCACTAAGATGATTATGAGGATTGCATCGCAATGTGGGGAAAAGTTTATGCCATATCATCTAAAAGCTGGTAGAACTCGAATAGCTTGTACGTTACAAGAAAACATTAAAGCTACATCTGCAGGTGGACAGGGTCTAGAAGAGCTTAAAATTGCTGGTAGAAGTTAGGGTTGGAGTATTTTTTTTTCCATTTTTTTCCAATTTTTTCAATTTTGTTTTTAGCATAACCATTGTAATTTTTGAAAATACCTTACTGTTGTTTGTTCCAAAACTGCAAAAAGACCCCTTTAAAATCAAGTGAATCAGTGCTTATGAAGACAACCTCTGAGCCAGGCATTGTTCCAGGTGCTTTAAAAACCATATTCATCTTTTAATGTACCTCATTTTACAGGTAAAGAAGCCGGAGTTTGGTGAGAGTAAGCGGCTTGCTCTGCTCACAGAGGCTGACAGAAGTTATGAAGGTTCCAGCCTTGGTCTGTCTGGCTCAAGCCTGAGCTTTCCTTCCAACATCACACTGACTCTCTTTCGCTCCCAGGAAAGTGATACTCTGGTTTTCATCCTCAACTGAAAGAATTCCTTTTTTTAACTGCATTTGCTTTTGTGCTAGAGAAGTGATATGGTTTGGCTGTGTCCCCACCCAAATTTCATCTTGAGTTGTAGCTCCCATAATTCCCATGTGTTGTGGGAGGGACCCAGTGGGAGATAATTGAATCACGGCGGCCATTTCCCCCATACTCTTCTCATGGTAGTGAATAAGTCTCATGAGATCTTATGAGACTTATTAAGGGGAAAACCCTTTTGCTTGGCTCTCATTCTCTCTTGCCTGCTGACATGTAAGATGTGCCTTCCACCATGATTGTGCGGCTTCCCCAGCCATGTGGAACTGTGATTCCATGAAACCTCTTTTTCTTTATAAATTACCCAGTCTCAGGTATGTCTTTATCAGCAGCATGAAAACGGACTAATACAAGAAGTAATTGGCTTTCTGGAAAGCCTTCCCAGACACCCTCAAGTGGAGTTAACCTCTGCCTCTTTCATGCTTTCAGTACTCAGTACAGTGCATGGCCCATTGTAGGTGCTCGACATGTAGTGACGCCATTGAATGTGAGGCTAGGATGTTTCCTTCCCATCTGAGTGCCACATCCCCAGCACTGTGGCAGTGATCCCTTAACAACAGGGAAGGGCAGAGAAAAGAGGCAAGGGCCACAGCCCTGGCTGGCTCCCATTTCCTGAGTTCTGTATGCTGCCTAATGTTATTTGTTAGTTGGTTTGTTCTCATCACAACGTAGCTGAAGAGGGTTAGGAGATATTGAGAACAATCCTTTCAGAGGAAAATGAAAAAGACTTGGCCAAGCAAGATGGGGGAAGGAGCAGAGGAGAGCTCTGGAGATGAAGAAAAGAAGCTGGAGGACAGAGGAGAAGATGACGGGTGGAGAGACGAGCTTTGGGAGTACCCTCATGAAAAGGCAGGGGTCACAGTGAAATTGGGCACTTCCAGAAAGAGGAAAGAAAAAAAAAAAACAGGCCCAGGCAATTTCCTGCAGAAATACCTGTGGGGATAACAAGCACTTTTTTTTTTTTTAAACCTGAGCAAAAATCGTCAAGCCCAGCTACTTTTATCATCTAAAATTCGTTCCAGAGATTTCCTCCAGCTTGTGAGAGACATCTTAACTCTCCTTGAAATAGTCATTTGTCACAAGCGGCTGGAAGTGAGCCAAAATGTCTGTAAGCAAAGTCCAGGGGCTCTATATAATAAAACAAATTGCAAAATATTGATTTTGTTTCGTTTTGACCTGTTTTAATCCAACAATATCATCTTATTATGAGAATTTCCTCTCCTGATGGCGAGGAGAACAGGCTCAGCTGCGGGAGAGGAAGAAGCAGACACAGGCTTCACTTCTCCTCTGAAAGGCTCTGTTTAGGGATCTCTAATGTCACCGGCAGAATTGCAGTTCCAATCTTCTACCATGACATTTCTGAAGGAAAGACCAAAGTGCTGGAGAGCCTGACAAGCAGGATATGTGCTTCTCTCCTAAGCTTAGAAAAAAGTAGAAATAAGAACCCAGAGAAAGCGACCAAATGTCACTCAGGTGCTACTAACACCTCTTGTGGGCCCCTAAGATCCCAGGAGATGAGTCCCAGGCTCCCAGGCTGGGTGGGCTCCCAGATAGGGTGGGCAAGGCCTTCCGCTGCCTGGCCTCCATCCATCCTGCCAGCCTTCCAGCTGCGCCCGCCCACCCCACCCCAGGACCATCCTCCCCTCCGTTTTCTGGACACATCAGGCCTGTTCATGGCTCCAGGCCTTTGATCATGTCCCTTCTGCCTGGGAGGCCCTCTCTCCTCTTCCTCAAATGAGCATTTACTCATTCTTCAAATTCATGGGTTTCCTCCTCAGCAAAGCCCTCCAGACCCTCCCAGGAAGGGTGAGAGGCCTCCTCCTTAGGTATCCCTTAGGTTCCCATGCCAAGGCTCTTCACAGGCTCCCGCAGCTGTCTCCCAGCTGGACTGCATGTCAGCAGCAGGGGCTGGTCTCTGAATCTCTCTGTGTCCAGAGCCTAGTCCAGAGCCTGGAACAGCACTTAGGATGGGTTTGTGGAGTGAATGAATGAATGAATGGCAGTGCCCTGCTCCCCTCCTCCACCCTCACCCTTTGTTTAAGAACATCACCCATTCAGGGGCGAGAGCCTGGCATCCAGGCCTCTAATCTCAGGATGAAAGACACAGGCCCGCTCTTTAGAACATAAAGCATTCATCTTTCCTTCCCACTTTTCTTGTGCCACGGGAGCTCTGAAAATCCTGCCATATCAATGTCTTCCAGGTTCTGTGTTCCTCTCAAAAAGATACCAGTTTACCCGTGTGAAGGCTTGGAGGTTACTGAGTCTCTTGAGGGGTTTTTTAATCTTTGGAGGCAGAAGAGGATCCTGACACACACTTTGAAGTTTGCCTTCCCACGCTTCTGCCAGGAAGGAGCCGTGGTGTTTCAGATGTAAGCAGTCTCTGCTTCAGAGGGGCCCGGGGCTGGGGTGCACAGCCAGACTGGCCCTGGGGGGCCCTGCGCTGCCCACAGACCATTTCCAGCATGCCAGGGGTCAGGGCAAAGGATTGCCACGCGCTCTAAAACTCTTGCTGTTATCCACACGCTCTCCCTCCAGGTCCCCGGGTCCCTGCTGACCCAGGCTTTGTTTAGAATCTAAAAATAACTCCCCCCTTCTTGTGTTCACTGCCACAAGGCTTGCTAAGGAGTCATTCACATTCATTAATCCCTTTCATTCTCAGAACAACCCGATGATGGGCACAGTGGCTGGGTGCCAGGCGCTGGGCTGAGGATGACGCAGCCCTGGAGGTGGTGCTCTTCCTGGCCCTGTGGCATAGACCAGGATCCCGAGGCTGGGGAGGACAGCAGCTTGTGCCCAGTCTTGGAGCTGCTTAGGGGCAGAGTGGGGCTTCGGGGCCAAGCCTCTATCAACAAGGCCATCTCCTCTCTCCCGTGTCACTTTGAGTAGTTCTTCCTCCTCGAGGCTGGAGCAGGAACTTTGGCACGAGCCAGGCCTGGCTTTGGATCCAAGCAATTCAGCTGTATTTTGGCACACTGCTTGTCTTCACCCGCTCCGGCTGTTATAACAGAAAATCATAGCTGCGGTGGCACAGAAACAACAGAAATGTATTTCCCACAGTTTGGAGGCTGGAAGTCCGAGCTCACAGGGCCAGCACGGTTGGTTCTGACAAGGGTCCTCTTGCGAATGCAGACAGCCGACTTCTCATGAGAGCCTCGCATGGTGGAAAGAGGGTGAGGGAGCTCTCTAGGGCCCCTTTTATAAAGGCATGAATCCCATTCATTGAGGTTCCACCCTCATGACCTAATCACCTCCCAAAGGCCCTAACTCCTAAGACCATCACATGGTGGGGTTGGCCGGTGGAGTTAGGATTTCAACATATGTATTTGGAGGAACACAAACATTTGGTTTATAGCATAGCATTACTTCATGTCTCTATGCTTCTCTCCTCACCTGTCAAATGGACAAAATGTTGTAAAAATGAATTGAAGTAGAGCTTACAATGCTCTCAGCACAGCGTCTGACACACAGCGCATGCTCTGTCTGTATCTATGTAGATGGATACATGGATAGAGAAATATTTTTATAACCATTACCCTCTCTCTAAGCTTTTCAGTTGCTCCGGGAACTTGATCTTCATGGTTACTATTTTTTTGTTCAACAAAATCAGCACCATGATCCGCTATAAACACCCTCTCCCTGAACTATGATCCAGCTTTTTGGATCAGTCAATCCTGCTAAGTGTCAAGCACTCTCAGGTAAAGGAATCTAGAGATATATGATAACCTATTTTCCTTGCCCCCAGGGAGGTGAAAATAAATATGTAAACTGCTCATTTTGAAACAAAATAGTAAACATCACAAGAGCACAGAAGGTGGCATTTTTTTGAAGGTGGGAGAAGGCAGAGAAGACTTCTGGGGGGATATCGTCCTGGCCAGGATGGTGACAGAGGACTAGGAGTTAGCGAGGCAAAGAAGGGCCTAAGGAGTGCTCTGAATAGAATGAAGAGCTGCTGGAATGCTGGGTTATTAAATTCCGTTTATTCAGTATCATAGCACAGATCACTGGCAGGCAGGAGATGGTGGCAGATGGTTTTAGTAAGGTGGAAAAACCTAGTCATGAAGGATCTTGTACGTCACATGTTATTGCGTTTGGATCTTACCTTAGAGGCCAATAAATCTCAAATGTTGGTGTGCTTCAGAAGTGAGCATAGGAGCTTGTTAAGATGCTATTCCTAACCCTGAGACTCGGATATTATGGAACGTGCAGCCAGGTGGTTTCAATGGAGGTGCTCCAGGAGCCACTATCATAAAGTATCTCAGTAGATGATGGAGAAGCGTGGGAGGGGCAGTACCAGAGAGGGCTACGGGACGCATGGCCATGCCTGTGATTCAGTAAAATCAAGAATTATGTTTCAGAGCCACCTGCCAATCAGCTCCTCCTTGGTAAGTGGTACTACTTCTAGAAAATGTGATGTCACTTCTATTTGTTCATTTATTTCAACAGCTTTATTGGGATGTAACTGTTATATTAAAAACTGCACCTATTTAGTGTATACAAGCTGATGGGTCTGTACATGTACACATAACCATGAAACCAACACCACAATCAAGGTAAAACACATATCCATCACCTCTAAAAGTTTCCTCCTGCCCCTTTGAGTTTTTTTGTTTGTTTGTTTTGGATTTTTTTTTTTTTTTTTTTTTTTTGAGATGGAATCTCACTCTTTTGCGAGGCTGGAGTGCAGTGGCGCGATCTCGGCTCACTGCAATCTCCACCTCCTGGGTTCAAGCGATTCCCCTGCCTCTGCCTCCCAAGTAGCTAGGACTACAGGTGCACACGACCACACCCGGCTAATTTTTTGTATTTTAGTAGAGACAGGGTTTCACCATGTTGGCCAGGATGGTCTTAATTTCCTGACCTCATGGTCTGCCCACCTCAGCCTCCCAAAGTGCTGGGATTATAGGCTTGAGCCACTGCACCCGGCCTGTTTTGTTTTTTCAATGAAATGGGGTCTTGCTATGTTTCCCAGGCTGGTCTCGAACTCCTGGGCTCAAGTGATCCTCCCACCTCAGCCTCCCGAGTAGCTGAGACTACAAGTGTGAGCTACCACACCCTCTTTGGGTTTGTAAAAATGCTATTCATTTACAGTCACGATAGATTATTTTAAAAACTTTTATAAAATTTTATGTACACACACAACATACATTTGCCACACTAGTATAAAATGAATCCTCTCTTCTCATTTGAATAAAAAATAATCTTTAGCCTATCAGAGACAACCTTTGTGATTTTACGTATATCATGTAGTTTCAGACAACATCAACCATCAAAACATGGTCTTCAAATATGAAGAGAGCCCCAAAGGCCCCCAAACCACACAAACTTTCCATAAAAGTTACACATTTTGGCCAGGCACAGTGGCTCATGCCTGTAATCCCAGCACTTTGGGAGGCCGAGGCAGGCAGATCACGAGGTCAGGAGTTCAAGACCAGCCTGACCAACAAGGTGAAACCCTGTCTCTACTAAAAATACAAAAATTAGCTGGGCGTGGTGGTGCACACCTGTAATCCCAGCTACTCAGGAGGCTTAGGCAGGAAAATCACTTGAACCCAAGAGGCAGAGGTTGCAGTGAGCTGAGATCACACCACAGCACTCCAGCCTGGGCGACAGAGCGAGACTCCGTTTCAAAAAAAAAGTTACATATTTTATTTCAGGAGAGCCAGGGGCATTTGCAGCTTCTCTCTCAGTCAAGGAATATGTATGAAAAACGTGATGGGGAAGGGTGGCCATGACATTAAAATTAGACACAAACAGAGCACGCTGAGGCCATTTGCAGGGGACACAAGCGCATTCATTTGTTCCTTATCGTTTTTTGTGCTCACTCTGTGCAGGGGTCCTGTGCTGAGTGCTGAGATGACACAAGGCAAGGCCTTAAGGACAAAAAGTTGTTATAACACAAATAGACAAGAAGAAAGCCCTCTTGACAGGGAGGTATGAGGCAGGTTCCGAGGACCGGCCCTCTGCCCCTCTCCAGCTGTGTGACCCCAGACAGGCCACTTTGCTCCTTTGGGTGTTTGTAGAATAAGGAGTGAGTGACAGATCCTCTTAGCAATAAGGTCCTATGCTTTGATGTTCGGAAGGAAGAACCTAACTCACCAATAATTAAAATTAACTGCTGCTAAGAAGACAAATACGTGTAAGCATTTTAAAAGATTTCAAATTTTAAGTGGCTACAATTAAATTTTGGTGATTAATGGAACAAATGCCTGTCATTTGAAAATAATTCACTTAAAGGAAATATTGCATTCCCCAAAGACTCTCCCGAAATTTGAGAGCTAGAAGAGTTCCTTAAAGATGACCCAATCAGCTTCCATCATCTGAGGAAACTGATGTCCAGGAAAACCAAGTCTGACCAGACAATAGGTAAGTGGCAAAAGAGAACCGGGCCAGGTTCCTGGCTGCATCGGAAAAAGACACCCTGTCATACTGTGTTGCTGTGATTTGTAAATTATGGGGTAAAACATGCATTATCAGTAACTGGGCTCAAGGAGAGAGAAAAAGGCCTTCAATTCTTCAAAGCACTTGGCCTCTATTTGAGCTCTTTTACTCAAATAGTTTGAAGCCTTGAGGGAGTAGCCCCAAATCATTTGCCTGGGGAAAGTATAGATACAAATTGGTTCATTTTCTCAGTTACACAAATAGTGAAACCGTGACCCACATCTTAAGACATGCCATCACATGACCAAGTCTAATGGCTGGTAAAGAATTAAACTCAATCCCATAGCAATCAGCACCCGAGAATGCTCGTCTTCCCAGATTACCTGCTGCAGACAGAAGAAATGGCTCACCCGGTGCCAGCCAGCCAGCCAGCCGGCAGTGGCAGCGTCCTGGGCCAAGGATGAGAAGGACCAGATCTCCTGACTCCCTAGGTGGCTGCTGTCCCAGGTCTGCCACGCCATCAGGTGGTCCTGGTGGTCACTGCACCACTCTATGTGTGGACCTTTGCATCTCTAAGATGGAGCTGATACACTGTCCACGCCTCACAGGGCAGTTGTGAGGATACGTGTTTTAAGGCAAATTTCCTCGGGCTGAGTTTGCCACTTAATAGGTGCCTATTTATTAATGTTTTTAGTCAACAGTAGTTATTAAGGTTGTAGGCATCACAATCTCACACTACCCTCCTTCCTGGTAACTGAATTTGTACTCAGCTGGCTGTACACAGCGAGGAGATGGGATGTGCTCGAGCGGGAAGCACAGCCAGTGGCTTGGAATCCATCTAATTACTCGTTTCACTTTATTCTACAGTTAACTGGTAACATGGCAAAGTTCAAAGACCTAATGATTAGTATGAGCTCTCCCTGCTTAGTCAGGCCAGCTATCTCCCTGCTCCACCTGGCTCAGCCATTCACTGGGAAATTGCCTGAGTGGCACCTGTCCCATTCGTCAAACACCAAAGCACTGGGTAATGATCTAATGTGCTTGGGGCAGAGAGCACATGCTAATGGCACCAGGACACCCTACGTCCTCAGAGCCCCTTGCGGGCATGAAGACCTCTCTCAGTTAGAAGACAGAGGAAGCTAAGTGGCTGCAAGGTTAAAATTAGCTGCACCGTGACTAGACTTCTTATTGAAGCAGAAGTAATATGTTCTCCAGTTTCTTTCTCCCACACTGTCTCACCTCTGCCTTTCTGGACTATAAGAAATATTCAAAAGGCCAGGTGTGGTGGCTCATACCTGTAATCCCAGCACTTTGGGAAGCCAAGGCAGGTGGATCACTTGAGGTCAGGAGTTCAAGACCAGCCTGACCAACATGGTGAAACCCTGTTTCTACTTAAAAAAAAAAAAAAAAAAAAGAAAAAGAAAGAAAAGAAAAGAAAGAAATATTCAAGCCCCATTTCAGATGGAACTAAAATGCCCATGAACTATTTAAATGCCTCAATCCCTCAGAGCATGCTGGGAACAGGGCTTGTGGAACACTAGAGGGCTCTCTGAGGGCCCTGTCCCAGCAGACTTCTGCCCCTCAGGGCACCTTGTTCTATCCTTACCTGCATCCAATGTCCTACATAGCAAGCTTTGGGCTGCATATTCTATTTATCTCCATTATGAGCCTATGAGTTCTTGAGAGTTGACCTTTAATACTCTTCTCCTTTGTCTCTGCCACATCCCAGGATGCAGCAAGAAGCCTGACCTAGGTTGGACATTTACACACACATACATGTATATTATATATATAAAAATGAATATTCTGTATTGTACCTAAGGTGTTGGTAGATTTAAATATTTTGTTTCTAAGAACACTATATTCTTTGTTAGAGACACAGGCTGTGTTTTCTCCTGCATCTGCATCCTTCCTTGGTACCAGGCACTGCCTGGGTACATAACAGGTTCTCAAGATGTGTTTGGATTACAGAGTCTTAGAGTAGGATGAGCTTCCGCAAACATCCAGCCCATTCACTTCATAAATGGGAAAACTAGATCCAGGGAGGAAAAGAGACTCGTCCACAATCATTAGCAGCCAGTGGAAGTGCCATTCCCCACCTCCTCAGCTGACAGCATGGAGAGCCCATGCTATTACAAAGGCTTTCTTAACAGTTCAAAAAGAAAATCTTGTCAAACCTTTCATAGTAGTACAGCAGGCTGACAGATCTAGATAACCCACTTTTTTTTTCAAAGGAAAAATCAAATAATAAGGCTAATTCCCAGTGATCCTGACGATCGGTAAGGTCTGAGTTTATACTTCAAGAGGATGGAGCTCCGAGAAAAGATGATGTACCATTAAAATGGCAAGTATGGCAGATGCAAAAAATAAGCACACATCTCAGTGATTTCCAACTACAAGAGACAGGAAAATCGGTCTCATTAATGACAAAATGCAGATGCTTTTCTTCCTGAGCAGGAAAAAAACCACAGACTAAATTACATCCGAGCCTGTAAAGAGGTATGTGAGAACCCACTTAAAAATGTATGATGTCTCATGGAAAAGATTGATCAACTGGCTCCCTGAGCATTGAAAATGTCGGTTAGTTTTTCCTCTCTCTTGTATCAGACAAGTGGTGATTAATATAACACAGCGGAGAGTAGAGGAGGTGAAACTTGTAAAATAGGTACAAAGGGGAAATGATCAAGGAGGGAGATAATGAGAATTTAAATCTGAAGGTAGAGAACATGTATGAAATATATTAATATGGAGCCTACGGAAGGGAGAAAATGCGAGTGGGTACCATAGATGCCAGGAAAGAGAACACTCTCCTGGGGTTTTGATGGTAAGAGTGAGGAGAGGTGAATCACAGAGTAGTGGAGAATGGGGAGCAAATGGGTTTTCAGCACAAGAAACTACATGTGCCAAGGCCTTGGGGCAGAAGACAGTCAGGCTGGAGTAACTGACGGAGTAATGGAAAGACCGTAGTTTGAGGGAGTTTTGGGAATATTAGGAGTGATGTGAGATGGGTTAGAAATCCGGATCTCTGTCTAGTGTGATCAGTGGTGTTCAAAGGTTTTGGTCTTAAGAGTCCTTTATACTCTCACTATCCATTGATTTCCAAAATAGAAATGAAGGCAGGAAAAATATTCACTCATTTAAAAACAAAAATAATAAATCCATTATGTGTTAATGCAAATAATGTATTGCTGTGGGAAATTATTTTTTCCAAAACAACAAAAAAAGTGAAAAAAAGAACACTGCTTTACATTTTTTGCAAATGTCTTTAATGTCTGGCTTAATAAGAGATAGTCGGATTTTCATGTTGGTTTCTACATTTGGTCTGCTGCGATATGTTGGGGAGTGAAGTATATGAAGAAAATCAGGCATGATCAAATCTGGTCAAGCAATGCTTTCTTAAAGGTTAGTTGCAATATGGAAGTTGAAACCATGTCAATAAACTTTTCATACTCTGTCACATTTAAATCCATTGGTCCAGCCGGGCGCTGTGGCTCACGCCTATAATCCCAGCACTTTGGGAGGCCGAGACTGGCGGATCACCTGAGGTCAGGAGTTCGAGACCAGCCTAACCAACATAGAGCGACCCTGTCTCTACTAAAAATACAAAATTAGCCGTGCGTGGTATCGCATGCCTACATGTAATCCCAGCTACTTGGGAGGCTGAGGCAGGAGAATTGCTTGAACCCGGGAGGTGGAGGTTGTGGTGAGCTGAGATTGTACCATTGAACCCCAGCCTGGGCAACAAGAGCAAAACTCCATCTCAAAAATAAATAAATAAATAAATAAATCCATTCATCCATCTTGCGCTTTGGATCTTTTACCCATGCCAAACTACATAACGTCATACCTGCGACACTTGGAAAATACTGGTTTATATAGCTCTTCCAAATGTTGTGTATTTCATTATACGACATCAGAAAATCACATTCATTAATATCACCAACTGATCTCAACAGAAAAGTCTTTACATATTGTGAAGCTGTCAAGCTCGTAGTGGCAGATATGAGTTTTCAGAGATTCTAGTTTTTGCTTAAACGTTCAAATTTTATAATTGGTGCAAATGTTATTGGCTGTTTTCCTCGAAGTGAAAAGCTCACTTAGTTTCAGGAACATGTCTACAAATGTCCAAACCTGAACAACTTATAGTTTGTCTGCCAATTGTTCTTTCCACGAAAAACATTCTGATTGTTTCAAGACAAAAGGGGCTCACTCAGCTTGCAACCCAAACAGTCACTACAGCCTTACTGTGCTTCAGTGGGCAGCAGAAGTCCTTTAGCCTACTTGCCATTTTATCATCCAGAATATTAAAAAGAAGCGTGTTCAAGGGCTGAGATTTAATTTAAAGAAAGGTTTTTTACTGTTTCATCAAGGACCTTCTTAAGTGAATCTGGCATTTTGTTTGTTTTAAACTTTGAAGTATGTGGCAGGGATGAATAATGACTGCTAGTCCACCTCAGTGCCCCTGTCTTTTTTTTTTTTTTTTTTCTTGAGATGAAGTCTAGCTCTGTCACCCAGGCTGTAGTGCAATGGCGCAATCTCAGCTCACTGCAACCTCCACCTCCTGGGTTCAAGTGATTCTTCTGCCTCGGCCTCCTGAGTAGCTGGGATTACAGGCGTGCACCACCATGCCCGGCTATTTTTTTTGTATTTTTAGTAGAGACGGGGTTTCACCATGTTGCCCAGGCTGGTCTCGAACTCCTGACCTCTTGATCCGCCTGCCTCGGCCTCCCAAAGTGCTGGGATTACAAGCGTGAGCCACCACACCCGGTCTCCTGTCTTAAGTAGTAATAAGCAGCTAGCAGTTTTACTCATCACTGCTTTTACAGCATCACTGCAAAAGTCAATACAAGAACAAGGCAAAGGATCCCTTATCATTATTATGATGACAATAGTTTTGACTCCATAGATATCCTGACAAGATATCGGGGAACCTCGAATGTTCAAGGACCCTACTTATAGAACTGCTGGTCTAGTCTAGATCAGACAAGGCCTTGTCAGGCATTTAAAATTTTTAAAAAATTTTATCTTTCTCCTATGGGGAAATGAAAAGCCACTGAAGTGTTTTTAGCAGGAACTTAATCCAATTAGATTTTAGTTTTGAAAAGATCACTCTGGCTGCTGTAAGGAGAATGAAACAGATGGAAGTTAAGAGTGGATGAGGAGAAAATAAGTTAGGAGATTCTTGAAGCTCTCCAAACTTGAGACGGTGACTGGACAAAAGTGGTAAAGATGGAGAGAATTACAAAATTGAGAGATCTTTAGGAGTTGAACTCAAGAGGGCTCATTGAGAATTCATGGAAACCTCCAGGGGTTCTGGCTCAGGTACCTGGATGAACTGGGAGAAGAGCTCAGAGAAATGATGCGTGTCGTGTACAGAGCACAGAGCCTCGCTCGGTGAATGCCAGCTGCCCAAGCCCGGACAGAGCACAGCCCCAACAGGTCTCCAGGTACCCTGACCTTCGCCTGGCCGCTTCTGGGAAAAGCAGCCTTAGGTAGTAACCTATGTAACCCAGTCTCTTAGTGACTGGCTGAAACCGAGCTATTAATGACTGCCAGAAGGAAATACTCTACACGAAGGGTGGTTTGGCCAACTCAGTTAGATCTCCCTGCTTGGAGAATGGTAGATGAGAGGAAGACTCACAATGGTGGAGTGTGAGAAGAGAATGTCGGCTAGTTCTTAGGACAAGCTGAAATAATCAAACAAATTCAATCATTAAAGGCTGACAAGAGTCCATATAATTAAGACCTCTTTCTTCTTTCTTTTTTTTTTTTATTGGAGACAGGGTCTCACTCTGTTTCCCAGGCCACAGTGCAGTGGCTCGATCACTGCTCACTGCAGCCTCGATGTCCCAGGTCCAAGTGATCCTCCTCACCTTGGTCTCCCAAAGTGTTGGGATTATAGGCATGAGCCACTGTATCAAGCCAGTTAAGAGCATTTATATCAAGCTGGATTGCAGAAAGAGAAGAGACAAGACTTCACTCCTCTTCTGCCCTCAAGGACCCAGAAATCCTGTTTCTAAAGCCCCCCACCAGCTCCAGTGTATGCCTGTAAGTAGGGGTCCTACTGGCACTGAATCTTCTGGGACTTGATGTCAGCCTGTCCTCACACAGGTATAACTGGAAGGTCCTTTCCTTGCCAAAGCAGGCTCATGCTAGAAACTTGGAATACAAGAAAAGCTTAACGAAAAAAGCTAAAATTATAATCTTACAGGTCAGAGATCATCATGATTAACATTTAGTGTGTTTCCTTCCAATATATTATATGCACATAAACCATACATTTTAAAATAAAATTGGGGCTATATGCAAATAGTTATGAAACATTTGACTACATCGTTATGTGGGCTTTTAAAACATAACAATAACACCTAAACACTATTGTTAAATGACATTTGCAATCCTTTCTCTGCTCCCTCCGTATGAGATATGCTAGGTTGTTTCTCCAGGTCTTTGACATCATTTCAAATTTCTGTAATGACACCACAAAATTCAGACAAGGATTTTGGTTTAAACCATCCCAGAAAATGACATTTCTTTCCCATTGCATGATGTTTTACATTTATCAAAGCCTTTTTACATATATTAATAAAACCCAACATTTTTACAACATTTTACTAAATTTTCCCACATGCTCATATGACAACATCTGTCAAGTGGTAACAATAATCTATCTCATAAAGCAATTGTGAGGATTAAGTGGAAAAATGGACGTGAATAATGACAGCTATTTTTGGTTGACTTTCACTTTGTGCCAGATACTGTGCTAAACATTTTATATCACATACATTCAAATGTAGTCTATGAGGTAGATCCTGTTACTATCCTGCTTTAAGAGAAGAGGTTAACTGGGGCGTACAAAAATGAAGTAACTTACTAACTTGATTACAGTGACATAGTTAATAATTGATGGGGCCAGAATTTGCATGCAAATTCATCTGACTCCAAAACCGGGGCGCCTGGCAACTCCCCCTGATTGCTTTGCTGTGCAAGGCTTTTGCAGACAGCAAGCACTAATTGTATTCACCAAACCATGAGTTCTTGGAGTCTAGAGATTCCCCTATTCCACCCCCACCCTTCTCTATTGGCATCTAGTAGCTGCTTAATAAATGTTTGGTGATTTGATGGCTATGGAAATCAATGGAAGCAAAATAAAGAGACTCTGTGAAAAGTATTAAGAGATGTCCCTCCCTAGAAAAAGACCAGGCAAACCAAAAAAATCCTGAAATAAGAATATTCAAAGTAATTTAAATTTAAAAGAAAGAACATCAAACCCTCAGGGAAGAAAAATTTAAGAAAGAAAGAAAGAAATCTAAGAAAAGAACCAAAGAGAATATCTAGAAATAAACCCAGTAAAGCATGAAAAATAATATATAATTACCAAGGTTTATCCTAGGATTGCAAGGATGGTATAAAATAACCTGATAAAAGATGCCTACCAAACCCCACAGCTGACATCACACTCAACAGTAAAACATAAGAAAGATTTTCTTTAAAATCAGGAATGGCCAGGCGCGGTGGCTCACGCCTGTAATCCCAGCACTTTGGGAGACCAAGGCGGGTGGATCACGAGGTCAAGAGATCGAGACCATCCTGGCCAACATGGTGAAATCCTGTCTCTACTAAAAATACAAAACATTAGCCGGGCATAGTGGCGGGCACCTGTAGTCCCAGCTACTCAGGAGGCTGAGGCAGGAGAATCACTTGAACCCGGGACGCAGAGGTTGCAGTGAGCCGAGATTGCACCACCACACTCCAGCCTGGGCAACAGAGCGAGACACTGTCTCAAAAAAAAAAAATCAGGAACATGACAAGCATGTCCACACTCCTAATTCCCACAATTAGGGAAATGAGACATAAAAAAAGAAATAAAAGGTATAAGGATTAAAAAGGGAATAAAACCATCATTCTTTGCAAACAAAAAATGAGACCATATAAAATTGAAAACTTCTATTTATCAAAAGGCAAATTAAAACAAGGTAAAAGACAAATTATAGCCTAAGAGACCATATGTATAACTCATAAAACCATCAAAGGGTTTTTATCTAAGATAAATAGAGCATTTCTGCAAATAAGAAATTTCTGCAAATTTTCTTAGAGCATTTCTGCTCTAAGAAAACAGAAATGGCAAAGAATATGAACAGATAATTCATAGAAAAAGAAAATCCAATGGCCAATAAATCTATGAAAAGGCCATAAACCTCATTAATGATCACAAGAATGCAAATTAAAGCAATATGACACCATTTGATATGCCTCAGATTGGCAAACATTGGTAAGTTTCATAACCAAGTGTTGGCAAGAATGTTGGCAATGGAAATGCTCATATAAACTGGTGGGAGTGTAGGTTAGTACAGTCGCTCTGGGGAGTAATTTGTCAGTATCTGTTCTTTTAACAGATATTTATTGAGTATTTACAAGGCACTGTTCTAGGTGCAAGGGATAAGGCAGCAAACCGAAGAGATAAAGTCCGATGTGAGAAAAATAACCAATAAAATAGAAGATGCCTATTTCCACTCTAGGTGTTGACCCCAGAGGAACTCACACATGTGAATGAGAGACACCTATAAGGACATTGACCACAGCTGTGCTTGTAATAGCAGGGATGAAGAACAACTTGGCTTTTCCTTAGTAACAGCAACCTAATGAGGAGGGACTGCTGTATAATATTTCCTTTAATAAACCCTAGTATTTGCTTATAATAAAACTGGGGTTGATTGAGGGAAATATTAAATATTATAATCCCAGTTTATTTATAATATAGCTGGGGTTTATTAAAGGAACTATTATACAGCAGTTAAAATAAATATGGATCCAACATAGATCCAAACATATCTCACTGGATAAATATCAGAAAGATAATGTTAAGCAAAAAGGCTGGTTGCCAAAGGAGATACGGCTTGTATCATTTATACAAAAAGGGACACATTAAATAGTCACTTTGTTGACAAACATACCTATGTAGTAAAAGTAAAAGAACGTAGTGATTCTCTGGGGGTAGGAGGAGAAAGATGTCATAGCAGTAAATGATTTCTTTATTTTTTTAAAAAAACAAAAGAGTGAGAGATCCAAAGTAGATATGGCAAAACTGTTCATATTTGCAGAATCTTGGTGGGGAGTGCATACATATTCATTATATTGTTTTCTGAAAGTTTAAAATGTTTCATAATAATTTTTTTTAATTTTATAAAAGCAAGAACAAAACAAAACTTCAGACCCCAGCACTGAGATAATCGCTGGTGCTCATCGTACCCCATTTCCTGCACCCAGCCCAGCCTGCAGACAGCAGGTCAGGCACCTCCGCGATGCAGTGGCGGCGCTGAAGAGCCATCCAGGCTTCAGCTGCTTGTATGCATTCGCTCAGCAAGGAGAGGACGAAGGCAGCAGAAGGCAGAGGGGAGCAGGGAAAGAGGCTGGGGGAGGGCTGGTGAGGACGAAAGGTGAGTGAATCTCTTGTACTACCTGAAAAGGTGACTGCCGAGAAAGGACAAATGTCTTCCCTCCTCCAGCGTTCTGAGAGGACTGGCTCGCCCTCCTTCGTTACTGGAACATGACAACCCAGCTCATTCTCAGATATTCCAACAATGGCACAGGTCAAACATTTATCCAGTCTCTCAAGGCTCAGCTTACAAGCAAAGGGCTTGTAATAGCTGTGTTATATTTTTTGAATCTTATTTGATTCATAGTCATAAATCCTCTTTTCTAAATTAGGTGAAATTATGGGAAGCCTACAGGCTCTTCCCTCACCCTCCGTCTCTAAAACTCTCTCTCTCCCTCCCTTGGATTTCTAACCATCTGTGATCTATAACTTTCTCTCTTTTTTTTTTTTGAGACAGAATCTTGCTCTGTTGCCCAGGCTGGAGTGCAGTGGTATGATCTCGGCTCACCACAACCTCTGCTTCCCGGGTTCAAGCGATTCTCCTGCCTCAGCCTCCTGAGTAGCTGGGACTACAAGCGCAAGCTACCATGACCAGCTAATTTTTGTATTTTTAGTGGAGACAGTGTTTCACTATGTTGGGTTTCACTATGTCTCGAACTCCTGACCTCATGATCTGCCCACCTCGGCCTCCCAAAGTGCTGGGATTACAGGAGTGAGCCACCATGCCCTGCCGACTTTCTCTCTCTTGATTTATCCTCCTCCTTCACTCACCCATACCCAATCATCCACTACAGGAGAGATAAAACATCATTTCTTACTCTACTCCAAAACTCTGTCTCTAGCTCACTGCACGGTAGAGAGCAGGCTCCATAGGACATTTGCTGATCTCCTCTTTTTCTATTTCATATAAACTGGAAATATAATTTTAATTAGATTACTAACTTCTTAAAGCATGCTTCAACTCTAATTAAACAAAGAGGTCTTTATTCACCATCAAACCCAGAAACATTGGCTAAAGGTAGCAGGAAAGCTGGAGGCTCCTGAGAACTCCAATTAAGGCAGAAGCCGGCTATATTTGGGAGCCAATTAATTTCACAATGTCGAAAACTAACGCGTTTAAGATTCTACCGTTCACATCCATTTTTCTCCATGAAAGCGTTTTAACTGTGTTGTGCCTGTCATCATCTTACCCAGAGTGTCTGTAAGAACTTTCATGTAAGGAAGACCTCAGGATTGCTAGATATAACCAAAGGCTTACTCTTTGCCTTCTAAAATTGCAGTCAATTTTAAGACACTTTCAAGTCAATCTGCGTTCATCACCAAAGTGAGCCCTGAGTACTGCAAAATGCCTTTTGCACTGGCTTCTAAATGAAGTGGAGGTGGGAGCTGCTTTCCTCCTCTACCCTCCTCTCTTGGGCTTTCCACTGGTGGACTCACCTTCTGCTATGACCTCAACTACCATTGACAGGCTGATGGCTATGAAATCAGTGATGATGGTAACAACAGTGATGACAACAGCCAACATTTGCTGAGCATTGACACGTGTCTTAGAGTCAACCTGTCTAAAACTGGACTTCTTTTCTTCTCCGGAATCTATTCTTCCTGTTGCATTTCTCATGTTAATTCATTGTTTCATTCTCAACCGCATCATTCTTGAGTTTCTCAACTTCTTAGCTCATCAGATCCCACTGATTTCTCCCACCTGCTGAGTAGAACCAGGAATGATGGTCTCTCTGATCAGTTCCTTTCCCAGCTCCCTTGCCCAGTGCTTTCGTTCAGAGGGCACACTTCTCATCTGCCAACTGGCTCTGCAGCCTTCTAGTTCTCCCTGACCCTGCTCATCCTCGGGACTGTCCCCCAAGGACATTTGTGTGGCACGGATCAGTACTCCTCTGTGTTCCCTGCCTCTGCCCAGTCGCTCAGGCCAAAATCCCAAGAGTATCCTTGATTCCTCTCTCCCTCTTCTCCCTCATTGTACCCAGCAGGAATCCTGCAACCCCTGCCTCCAAACACTCTGACCCTTCCCTCTTTCTCTTTCCCCACTGCTGCAGAGATTGTTCAAGCCATCACCATGCCTCCTGCAGGCCTCAAAATAACCAGGAAGGGCAAGAATAACCTGCCCATCTCCCATGCAGTCCACAGAGTAGCCAAAAAGCAGCTCATGTCAACTTGACCCTAGAATCAAATCTATACTCCTACTCCAGCCTCTGCCATTCAGCCCCCAGCATCATCTACCATTCCTGCTCTTGCCCACCACCTCAGCCATGTTACCTTTGTGTCTGGTGAACTTCAAATGCACCAGACTCACCCTGCCTTAGGGCCTCTGTGCCAGCTGTTCCTGCTGCCTGACAGATTTTCCCTCAGCTCCTTGTATGTCCTCTCTGACACTCAGGTCTCAAATCCAATGTCACCTTCACAGTCAGGTCGCTTCTCTGATCATCCATTCTCAAATAGTTTCCCAGGCACTAACACACATCTTAGCCCTTCATTGTTGACTTATTTGCTCACTTGTGTACTGTCTGTCTCCCTCTGTTGAAATGTAAGCTGTTTGAAAGCGGGGACCTCGCAATGAGCATCTTTCCTCTACTGTAACCCTGTAAGCCCAGCTCCTAGAAGAGTGCCCGGTACACAGTGATTGCTCAATACGTGTTTGTAGAGTGTTGAATGAATAAACAGGGATATCACTCTCTAGTTAAAAACACCCTATTTTTCCCACTGCCATGGAATCTAGTCTGATCTCTGAGCCTGACGTTCAGGCTCTCGCAGTCTAGTTCTGACCTGCCAAAATTAACCTCCTGCTACTCTCTCCCTCCTCACATTTCTAATCTGTGTTTTTTGTTTGTTTTTTGTTTTTTTTTTTGCCTGAATATAGCGAGTGCTTTCACACTTTCCTGCCTTTGCAAATTTGGTTCTCACTGCCTGATGATTTTCCCTTTCTCTGTCTGATGAGCTTCTCTCATTCTGCAACAACCAAGCTCCAACATCCCCTCGTTCAAGAAGGTGCAACCAGGTGCCCCCAAGCAAGGGAGCTGTTCGCTGTTTCCACGCCCTTTCATGCCGGCGTATGAGACTCGGAATGGGGTACAGTAGACCCTTGGTGCTGGCAGTCCTGAAGGTCACGTGGCATGTGTGGTGTGAATGAAGATAATAATCCTAATCACAGTATCGTGAAATGTGATGACGAGTGCAAAACACCTTGCGTGACCTTGACTCACCCCCACCCAGAGGCAGGTTTGAATTAACAAGTCACTTAACTAGTGAGTGAGCACCACTGACCAATGAATACGTGCATAACAGCAGTCAATTTAAGGATTCCCAAAGGTTTCTGGACATGAGCCTGGTGACAGTCGAGAGCCAACTGTATTATAATTAATTATGTATCTTTTTCTCCCTTCTCAGAAACAGGAATGAGTAGCCTGGCTCTTCTTAGGCATATGGACCGTAACAGACACTAAGATAAAGGTTTGTTGCATCAATAACTGAAATAAGATCTATGTGGATGTGTGAGTCCGTGGATGCAGGAAAGACTCGCCACTTCCCCCAAACACTTACCTCGCCTACTTGTTAATGCCCAAATTATTTTACCGAGGGACAAAACCTTTTATTTTACAACAGAAGATCATTTAGGTCTCAGCAAAATGACAAACTGCTACATTTCTCAGATCTTCATGGTTGCTCAAGAATGATCAAAATAGTAAATGTTACACCTGCAGGTGTCTAGAAGCCAGAGCTTGTATCTATTTTGTTTAAGCATCTGTCTCTCCACTCTCCAGTGAGCACCTCAAGAAAAACATGATGTCTCATTGTTCCCATCACTGTCCTCATCATCGTACTTACTGGCCTCATTGCACTTGTTTTCTTTCTTTGTATACTCATGTGATGCCTACCTACCTCCTTTGAAATCCAGGCTTCATGGGAATAGACCATGTAGGTTAGCCTTACAGCTCTACCCCCCTGTGCACCGCACACATGAGATGCTCAGAAAATGTTGAATAAATGAATGAATGATTCTATAAGACTGCTTATTTCATTTTATTTCATTTCTTTCTTCATGCCTGATCAAAGAAAACTCAATCCTTGTATTATGAATAGCTAACAGTGAGAGAGTAAAAACCCAGATTAATGGACATTTACAAATTCCTGATCAAAAGTGATTCTATACAATTGCATTTTCCTGGAAGGAAGAACAGACTATGACCAAATTAACAAAATGATAAAAAATAGCATAGGAAGGCTGGTTGCACCATGAATAATCATTGAAGGACTAAACTTTTGCCCTTGGGGTAATTTTAGAATTTGGGACTTCACTAGTATAGCAAGAAAATATTGAGTTCCGGGCCTGGTGCGGTGGCTCACGCCTGTAATCTCAGCACTTTGGGAGGCTGAGGCGGGCAGATCATTTGAGGTCAGGAGTTTGAGACCAGCCCGGCCAACATGATGAAATCCCGCCTCCACTAAAAACACAAAAATTAGCCGGGCACCTGTAGTCTCAGCTACTTGGGAAGCTGAGGCAGGAGAATCACTTGAACCCAGGGGGCGGAGGTTGCAGTGAACCGAGATCCCACTACTGCACCCAGCCTGGGTGACAGAGTGAGACTCCATCTCAAAAAAGAAAAGAAAATATTGAGTTCCTTTAAGTGAATTGACAGTAGTGGTGTTTTGTTTAAAACATAATATACTTAAGCTATATTTTCAAATTATTTTTATTATTTTCCAGATGCTTTTAAACAAAAATACAAATTCCTATGTCATAAAGCATGGTCCATTGGCAAATGGAAAGCAATAAGCAAGTGACAGTGAAGAAGCTATTGAAAAGAACAAGGACATGGGCCAGCCCCAGGCTGAATCCCAGCCTGGCCCACGCTGGCTATGTGACCTTAGGCAGTGACTCAGTTCTCTGAGACCAGGTTTCCTCTTCTGGAAAAGCAGTATTTGCAAAATCCCGTGAGAAATCGACAAGATAATAACATTTGCAAAGAACCCACACTGCTCTGGGCACCATAAATAGTAACAGTAATGTGTAACAATAACATTCATCTCAGAAAAATGTGGCATCAGCAAAGAACTGGAAATGCTTGTTTTCAGGGTTAAAAAAATACCATTAGTGTTTCTTCACTAAATAAACTAGTAATTTTAATAGCCCAATCTGGAGACCTGTGGTTTAACAAGCAACTAATTAGAAACTGGTGCTCCCTAAGCTCTGAGTGACACCTCCTTTTAAAACTGTACCCACAGAGAGGAGTCAGGTGCAAGGGACAGTTGCTGGCTGTGCTGTCTCTAGAAAATACAGCTTAGGAGCAAACCCCAGATGATCTCTTTTAATAAAATCTTCTCTGAAAAATACATGGGTTAATAATATGAACAAAGGAGGTTTGCTGACGTCCCATCAGTTTAATTCCACCCAGTATCAGATTATTCCTGCCAGGATGGGCTGTGAAAATAATGAAAGCAATAATTAAAAGTAAATTATGCAAATGGCAAGGGCAGGAACAGAAGATTGGGAGATTGCTCGGAAGGAAGAGTGATTTGATCTGATCTGTTCAAGGAGCCGACCACAATGATGCTCTTACCCACCCACTGGGTGTGCCTCTGCCATTCCTCCTCTAAAGTGTCCACGGAGTCCTCCTCTCTGCCCACAGGGCAGATCTAAAGCTCCTTAGCCTGGCATTCAAGGTCTTTTATAATCCAAATCCCTGCCAATCCTTCCAAACTCATTCCCTCTGCTTCCTACACCACCCCTTCCATCTGTACCAAACTACTTACAATTTTCCAAACTCACTCTACGTTTAATGATTCCATTCAGGACAGTATTGGACAGAAAATTTATTTTAAAAGTCAATGTCTATGTCGTTTAAAGAAAGTGATGCTCAATTTAACAACCATGGATAAATCCTGCCATGGGAACTGAATCTCCCTGTGAAATTTCTGGAAATTACAAACACACTCCACTTACCTGGAAAGTCACCCTTTCATAAACTTATCCCTCTAAGTCACAGTCCTGAACATGGAGGTAAGATAGAATCACCTCCCATCCACCCATCCTTCCCTCCATCTTTCGAAAATATAAAAAATACTCTATGTGCCAGGCCTCATGCCAAATGCCAAGGGCATGAATGCATCCGATGTGGTTCTGAGCCTTGAAGAGCTCACAGGATATTTAAACCATAAAACCAGCATTCCTTCTGCCGGGTTCATAATGGGCACTAAATAAGTATTTGTTGAATTAAGACAAACATGTAAACTAATAATGACAATATAATACAGGAACTACTGTGCCAGAGTGGACACAGAGGGTGCCCTGGGCCAGGGGGTGAGATGTGCAAAGGCATAGAGGCATCAAAAAGCACGGCATGCTTGGGGGTCTCAACAAGCCGACAGGAGCTGGGGAATGAGGTAGGGAGAGAATGGCGGGTAGAATCCCAGAATCCTTTGCTCCTGGGCCCCCTTCCCCTGGCATGACCTCATCAGTTTCCACTTAAGATCCACATAGGCACAAAACACATGCACAGCCCTCTGGTTTTGCCACAGCTCATGGCTGACTAGGCAAAGCAGTTGGGGCTTACAGAGACAGGGGCTTTGACCATGGGAATCATACCTGGGGCCAGCCTTCAAGATTTAGGAAGATAAAAAAGTTCCTGTGCAAAAAACAGTTACCAGGTTACCACACAGTGCAACAGGCTGGGAAGGCTATCCTGTAACCCCTGCTGTGTGCCAAGCCCGCTGACTTATTTTGGAGGTGACAGGCACGCTCGCTACCCACAAGTGTCCGTCAGGACCAGTGGTCCTCAAACGTGATTTGCACATTTGAATCACTGGGGGAAAGAGTGTCCTTCTAATTTTTTTAAAACCATGCTCAGGCTCCACCCCCAGAAATTCTGGTTTAATTGGTCTGAGGTGGAGCCCAGGCAGAGAAGTTCCCTATTGGTTCCAATATGCAGCTGAGCTTGAGAACCACTGTTTCTGGGATTTCCCAGGGTCCCCACTCAGCCTACCCCCATTTATTAGATCACCTGCTTGGCCCTAACAGCACTTGGGACCCCTGACCTCTGTTGCCTTCTCTGGTCCTCATTATCACTCATGGTGTGGTCATGTTTAGCTCAGTTTATACAAAGAAACTCAAATTAAAGATCCTGTTTCAGGTAGCCCAGCTCTCAAGCAGAAAAATGAGGACTAAAACTAGGTGTGTCCAGGTCTAACAACCATGTCCTTTCCACAGTGCTACGCTGCTTCCTTGCAGGCTGAGCTCAAGCTGTCCATAAATATTCAGGAGTCTTTTGAGCTGGTTGTTAAAAACCACTGATAGCTTGAAATTAGCTGTGGTGGGAATATTTACAACATGGAAATAGACAAACACTACCCATCAGAAGGTGTTTTGTTTTGTTTTGTTTTTTGAAACCAGTTTGCCGGCACACCCCTTAATTCCAAGGCACCAAGAAAAAAGAAAAAATGTCAAATTAGGTTCCTTCAATTTCAGGAAGCAGCTGTATCATGCATTTTAGGAAGATTTCAACTCCAAATAGTTAAAATTGAAAGAGCTTTTTGAGTTTAGAGAGATAAACCTCAAGTGTGCGAAAAATATACACCTGTAATTTTTATCAAGATGCCACATGGGTACAGATGCATTCTGCGTGCTGCTACGGGTTGGGTGCATTTGACTTAAAGTCACTTAGCGTCAGTGAAAAAGGAAAATACAAGTGTAGAACAAGGTCCCTGGAAGTGCTCCCTATCTCAGCCACAGACAGCATAATAGAAAATGTTCTCTGAAACAAGCCACCTGGCAGCCCACCTCTGCCTCAGATACCTTGATATGTGGAGTTTCAATATTGGAATGCTGGATGGGAGCCTCCTATTACAGAATAACAAGAGAGACTAACAGAAGTTACTTACCCCCCAGGATCTCCAGTACCCCCGCGGAGCTCAGCTTTAAGTGGTCCCCACTGAACAAAGAACTGTGACATTTCTCTCCCCAGCATGGTTCCTCTAACAGCAGGGCTCGATAGCTACAAAGCCTGGTTATGCTGGTACCGTGCTTTTGGAGGATGGAAGGAGATTGTAAATTGAAAAGGAATAAAGAAAACTACCATTTACTGACTGTCTACTCTGCAACTAGGCACTGAGCTAGACACTCTCAGACCTGGCACTAGAATTGACACTTACTGAATAACTATTACATGTCAAGCCCTATTCCAGGCCCTTAGCTACATTAGCTCATTGCATCCTCTTAATAACCCTATGAAGTGGCTCCAATCATTCCTATTTTACAGAGGAGAACATAGAGGTGTAGATAGCTGAAAGCATTTCCTAAGTTAACACAACCGGAACATGGCAGGCAGGACCAGAACCAAAGCATGATCCTGGGGCTGCTCTCCTGAGAAATGGAAATGCTTCTGGCAGACAGGGAATTGTCACTGACTGGAACTCTAGTCTTCAGGTATTCAGTAGTTACCAGAAAACTAACCACGAACCTCAGTATCACAGTGACAGAAAAAATGTTTCTTACATATGTTTCTGTAATTAGCAAATTATAGAAACGATTTGTAGGTAGCTACTGTTCATCAAGTAATATCTACCACTTCTGGGAACTCTGCCAGTCACTTGATGATGGCGATTACATGCCGCTCTCCGAGCCCTTCCATATGCCAGGCACAGGACTAAACAAGCATTTAACATTGATCCTTGTAATGACTGGATGAGGTAGGTATGGTCCCAGTTTACAGATGCAGAAACTGAGGTTTGAAGAGCAACTTGCTCAAGGTCACAGAGCCAGGAAGTGGCAGAACCAGCCTGGAATTCAGGATCTGGGGCCTCAAAAGCCGTGGTCCTAACTCTAGCTGCCAAGCATGTGGGCTGCAGAGTGGGTTAGACCATTCCTGAATGGGTGATATTGCATGGCTACTCAGGGGTCAGTAAAGTGCTGTTTTCTGAGTTCCCACTGCATGAAGCTAGTGCAGACACAACACGGTACAAGAGCAAAAACATGACCTGATGCAAGCTTTGGGCACAAAGGGACCAAAATGGGAATGTGTCCTCCCTAGTCATAGGGCTCAGCATTTCTTACCAAGGCATGGCTGCCCTAGAAATGTGGAATCTTGGAGGTGAGAATGACCTTCAGGAAGGCTTCAGTTTTTTTCAGAACTGAATGAAACTCCAATTTATTCATATCCCAAAGACTGGTGTCAAGGGTGGTTTCTCTGACCAGAGCAAGGTAGAGTCTGACCTGAGGCCAGCAGGTGCCACGGGGGTCCTTCAGAGAGCCTGGCTTCTCCCAGAGACACTTGAGAGTAGGCTGGGCCAGCCTCTCAAGCAATGTTTGTGTCACCATTGCAATCCTGAGTCAGACACTCTGCCACTCACTCTTGTGAGATCTCACAAGATTGTGTCTATGATTAAATGAGATATTAGTAAAAGTGCTAAACCCAACGACTATCACATTAGTTAACAGCAATTAACATAGTTAATCCCTCCCTCATCCAACCACTGAATACATTTTAAATTAGAGTCTATTATGTACCAGGCTTGGGATAAGACCCATGTTCAAGCTTCAGGGCTGATTTGGGGAGGAAAATCATTGATTCATTAATTAATTTATTCAACAAACATTCACTATTCTACGATGGCACTAAGCTAAAACCTCTAAGACAAACTCGTTGTCTTAGATGGAATCCAACACAAATTAGTTGGATGACTAAGACACATTCGCCAGTAACTACTGTGAAATGACAATGAGCATAATAACTAACACTTTGTGTGATCTCTCATAGTTTAAAAAGCACTTTCACACTTGCAATTGGGTCTTGCAAGAAATGCAGATTCAGATGAGTCAAGTGACCTGCCTGGGGCCACAGAGCCAGTGCAAAAGTTTGATTCAAATCTAGGTGTCTGACGCCAAAGCTCAGCTGTCTCTCCTCTACCATCTGCGTCACCCAGCTCTGCTTGGGTCCATCAGTCTGCCCAGTGGCAGCCCTGTTCCACTTTTAGAAAACCTTGATTATGAGAAAGTCTTTGCAAATATTCATTAAAAAATCTGCCTTCTGCTAAATTCTATCTCGTTTCTCTTAGTTCTTCTTTCCCTCCAGAGCTATACTGAATAAATATTCCTCTCCCTGTCCTCAGAGAAACTTTAAGACAGTCTTCCTCAAGTTTTCTCTACCCCAGGCATCATGTCTGGGTCTTCAGTCCTTCCTGTTCTGACACAACTACTAATCCCTCCCCAGCTTGCTCTGTCCGCATCCATCCAGCCTCTACTCACATGCTCTGGCTTGGTGGAGGTTATCTTTCACCTTTTCCCTATGACTAAGGAGGACACATTCCCATTTCGGTCCCTTTGTGCCCAAAGCTCGCATCAGGTCACGTTCTTGCTCCTGTACCATGTTGTGTCTGCACTAGCTTCATGCATTGGAAGAGTCTTCCAATGACTCTTCACCCAAGATTCAGTTATGACCCTCCTAGGCGCTCTGCACCCCGTGTCACTGCACTCCTCAAATGATGTTGGGATCTTCCGTCTATGTGTCACTCTTCGCAGGCAGTGAGCTCCCTGAGGCCGTGGGCTGGTCTGTAACCATGATCACAGCATGGCCCCTCTCCCTAAGTGCCCACCACATCCCAGGCACTGTTTAGGCACCTTCCATTGAGTACCCCAACCATACGAGATAGGCGCTATTATTAAATTAACCCCTGTCCCAAAGCCTAACAAAGGGCAAGGATTCATAGATTTTTTTCAGAACTGAATGAAACTCCAATTTATTCATATCCCAAAGACTGGTGTCAAGGGTGGTTTCTCTGACCAGAGCAAGGTAGAGTCTGACCTGAGGCCAGCAGGTGCCACGGGGGTCCTTCAGAGAGCCTGGCTTCTCCCGGGGACACTTGAGAGCTCACCGGGCAAGGGAGAGAAATGAACCGTATCGAAAAATGTGGTCTGGGGTGAGACATCAGCAATAATCACTGCCAGGAAAAGGAGGGCTGCTGGTTAGTGCCGAATGCCAATGACAGGAAAGCTGCAAGGGACTGACCAAGCCTCCCTCCAGGCTTTGAGGAGCTTGTCGCCTGGGCTTCTAACGACACGAGCTCTGGGATGAACTGAACCTGGCTCAAATCATGACTCTGTCCGTGACCTGGAGTAAAATGAGGACAATAATACCTTATAGGGTTATGGTAAAAATTAAACCCGAAAACGCTTGGCCACAGTAACCCTCGATAAATGTGATGTTGATGATGATGACAAGGGGACGAGGAGGCTGCAGAGTGAAGCCACAGCCCCCTGCTCCATCTTCTTTCTGGGCACCCTCACTGCCAGGGCTGCCTCTGGCACACAAAGCTGTCCCTTAAAGCCTGATGGCGGAACATCAGCTTGTGAACACTCTGGGTCTGTGTCAAATTCCCACTAATGATTTCTCAGCATAAATTAAATGGAGTGAAGACTTTCTAATGGCCACTACAGAATTACATGACAGCTTCCAGGAGAAGCTACAAAAATAGCTGGAATCAGAAGGATGGTCATTCGGATGCCTGCAAGTTTCTCATTAATTTCATTTCTTCTTTCCTCCTGGCTTGTGGATCTTTTTTGTAAGAGCTGACAGAAAAGAGATGCGTAACAAGCCACCGGGTACTCTCAGCCTATTTAAATAAGCCTAAAGAGAGAGCATTGACTGTATTGTATAGCAAGTGGAATTCAGCATTGTATTAAAACCACCACCATAAATAATAAAATTTATTTATATTTACATAAACTTGCATAATTTACAAGGGACATTTATATATTTGTCTTTACCTCATTTGACCTTCTATAATTTATGAAGCACTTATCATGGGCCTGGCATTTTTAATATATTATCTCACTTAATTTTCACAGTGACTGATTATTATCTCTGTTTTACAGGCGAGGTTTAACAAAGTAGAATAATTCCTCTGGAATCACACTGTTAACAGGAAAGAGGTCCTGATCCAGACCCCAAGAGAGGTTTCTTGGACCTCCCACAAGAAAGAATTCAGGGCGAGTCCGAGTAAAGTGAAAGCGAGTTTATTACGAAAGTAGAGGAATAAAAGAATGGCTACTCCATAGAACAGTCCCGAGGGCTGCTGGTTGCCCATTTTTATGGTTATTTCTTGATGACATGCTAAACTAGGGGTGGATTATTCATGCCTCCCCTTTTTAGACCATCTAGGGTAACTTCCTGACATTGCCGTGGTATTTGTAAACTGTCACGGCGCTGGTGGGAGTGTAGCAGTGAGGATGACCAGAGGTCACTCTTGTCGCCATCTTGGTTTTGGTAGGATTTAGCCGGCTTCTTTACTGCAACCTGTTTTATCAGCAAGATGGTTATGACCTGTATTTTGTGCCCATCTCCTGTCTCATCCTGTGACTTAGAATGCCTTAGCCGTCTGAGAATGCAGCCCAACAACACAGCCCAAAAGTGGATGACTAGGGCCGGGCGCAGTGGCTCGTGCCTGTAATCCCAGCACTTTGGGAGGCCGAGCTGGGCAGATCACAAGGTCAAGAGATCGAGACCATCCTGGCTGACACAGTGAAACCCAGTCTCTACTAAAAAATACAAAAATTAGCCGGGTGTGGTGGCATGCACCTGTAGTCCCAGCTACTTGGGAGGCTGAGGCAGGAGAATCGCTTGAACCTGGGAGACAGAGGTTGCAGTGAGCCGAGATCATGCCACTGCACTCCAGCCTGGTGACAGAGCGAGACTCCGTCTCAAAAAAAAAAAAAAAAATTGGAAGACTAGGATTTGAACCTGGGTCTGTCAGCCTCCAAAGCTGGTTCTTTCAGCTCGTTACCCAGCTTCTGTTTGGGGAGGAGGCACTTTTTCCATACCCTTGATAGTTCTTTCAGCATGAGAGGAACACCTTTGGCATAATGTTTCTGGCCTCTCCTGCCCCCACACACTCTGTTCCCCTGAGGAAATACAATGCCTTGTTTGATTGGTGAGTTTGGAGACACTGGCAAACATGCTCAGCCTCTTCCTCTCCTTCCTCATGGAGCTCATTCCTGCTGCCCTCCAGAGCCTGGCTCTGGTTCCCGCAAACCTGCCTGGGGTTGCAGCGAGAGCTGCTGCCTGCCTGAGTCAAGCTCCGGATTCAGCCTCAGGAAGCTCATTTGCCCACAGACCTGACGCATTCCCCAGCAGCACCTTCTTCATAATGAAGGTGATATTTTGGCCCTTATCCTCCTTATTCCTTTATCTTATTCTCAAGTAATTCAGAACCCAAGTGGAAGAGAGGAATATTTATTGGCCCTCCTTCAAAGATTCTAATGATTATGATCCTCATTTTACAGATAAAGCTCTTTCCTAAGAAAAGAGTTGAAATGTTGGCAGATGTGTGATAAATAGCCCCATACATTATTATGCTATATGAATGTAATTCCTTTAATTCAGATTAGTACATGTAGTTTAAGGAGGAGGAAAATGGAGGACTGGAGTGATACCACCAAAAATGACTCCAATGTAAAACAAACCAAAGGAGAAAACACAACTTCAAATGAGCACATCATAATTGAAGAAGAAGCCGTGCTCCACCAATTTAGAGATCTTTGTCTGGGGTACTATATAAAGTGGGTCAAATGCCAATAAGAGCCCAGAGTAGAAAATTACCCAAAGCAGCCAGGCACTGTGGCTCACGTGTATAATCCCAGCACATTGGGTGGCTGAGGCGGGCGGATCACTTGAGGCCAGGAGTTCGAGACCAGCCTGGCAACATGGTGAAACCCTATCTCTACTAAAAAATACAAAATTAGCCGGGCATGGTGGCACGTGCCTGTAGTCCCAGCTACTCAGGAGGCTGAGGCATAAGAGTCGCTTGAACCCAGGAGGCGGAGGTTTGCAGTGAGCCGAGATCACACTAATGCACTCCAGCCTGGGTGACAGAGCAAGATTCTGCCTCAAAAAAAAAAAAAAAAAAGATTAACCAAAGCATTTCCCAACTACCAAGAAAGAACCAAGAACCAGTTTATAGAGACCAACCCCTCCCCCCAAAATCCACAAAAAAATAAGCAAAGCAACCAAAAAACCCGACGAACCTTGCCTGGGGTACAAAAAGCTCACAATCTAAGCATGCTTTTTGGAGCCATCTATAATTTGGAACCCATCCAGGGATTTACCTGTTGCTGAAGTTCTATCAAAACAGCCGCCTATACAACCTGCCTGAGGCTTACTACTCTTATTATCAATAATTGAGTTAACAGAATGTTAGGGCCAAAAATGTCCTCAGTAGTCAAGCCCAAGCCCTTGCTGAAGAGAGAAAGCCCAGATGACAGAGCTGGCTGAGGGAGCTTCTCTGAATTACCTTTGCATCCACAGGACCCAACACGGCCCCAGCCCCACTGTATGTGAGAAAGAACCACGTTAGTGGCAGGGCCGGGGCTAGAACCCGGGTCTCCCAACACTAGTATTGCTTCCTTTTCTTACAGTGCATCAGCTGCAGTGACACTTGTCTGTTCACTTCATGGATATATCATGTATTCACTGTTGTGTTATCATAGGCCAAGTCAACAGGCCTATGAACTCATAAACAAACAAGTGGTAGAAGGGTGCTAAGATTCAAACTACGGGAGACACTGAACAATAGCTGAACATGGAGACAAGCCCCATTCTGTCCCCCAGTTACAAGCACCAAAGATGCTAGCAATGAACCCAGGCTGAGGATAAATGCGAAACTTTGTAATATCACTCTTGTGAAGCACACAGATTCTAAGAGAATCAAAAAATGGCCTTCTGTATCCAGAACTATTTTTAGAAACACAATCCTATTTTTCTTCTTCAAAGTAATTAGCGTTCATAACCAGAACTAGAGTGTTTCTTCTGAACGCAAGGGAGAAGCAAACCTTTCTCTTTAGAAGCAAGAAGCTAGATGGTGAGAGACTGTCAAGAACACATTCAGTGCAAGCACACACACACACACACACACACACACACACACATACTCCAGATGATAAACACAGCTTCCAATTAAGCCACCCTCCACTAGCTGGCACCTAATACCTGTTGGTTTAAAAACAACTGGCAAAATTTGCGGAGTCTAAGGGTTTTTAAAGGATGAAATCTTTCTTTTAATTTTTTTGTGTCTCTCTTTTTAAAGATAATAAATCACATGCATTTACAGAATTGTAGCATTTTTGCACAATAGCAGTCTCTAGAGATAAACAGACCACAGGCAAGGGAAGCGTGGGGACTGGCTCTCAGTCAAGCTCAGAGTGCAGCCACAGGGCAGACACTCAGCCCAAGACCTCGACTCCCAGCCAGTTCCCCTACGTGGTCAGAGCCGGCTTTCCACATCAAAGAGAAGTTCACGAAAATCTATGGAGCCCATTTTCAATATGAGGTGCAAACTGAACAAATGTTTTGCATCAGGGGTTATCTTAATTAAACTATTTAATATGAGCACCATTGGTTTACTTCAGTCTTCCTGAACTTCATTAAGCTGTCCATTTACTTATATAAATTCCCATCTTAAAAAATAAAATGCATAGAGTTTGTGTGGTAGAAAACTGTGTATTTTAATATACATCCATGTGTAAAAATTGTGATGATGTTAACAATAGTAATAATAAAACTCATCTGTTAAATGGCAATAGGCTCAACATTGTGATAGGGACTTTATATGATTGGAACAATAAGGAAAATTATAATATAAATTTAGTATCACTCATTAAATGCTTCCCATGCTCAGGTAGTATGCTGTGCAGTTCAGAACTATAATTCATTTAATGATCACAATAATCTTGTTAGGTGGCTATTACTGTGATTCACATTTTACAGATGAAGAAACCGATCCTTTGAGAAGTTAAATAACTGCCCCAGATCTCACAGGGAGCAAAAGAAAAAGTCTAGAGTCAAACCCAGGCCCAATGGACCCTAGAGCCCTTTGTCTTTTCTACTGCACAAGGCTACATCCCCATTTATAAAAGTATTGCTTTGACCTCCATTTCCAGCAAGGACATTTATAGATCCAAGGACAAACTAAATGGTGCAAAGATGACCTGTTCTTGATAAAGGCCTTAGACTTCTCTATGGTCTGGAACAAAGTAACTCTGCTACCAAATTTTCTGAGGGAAAATAGAGCTCACAGCCTCAGGGTAATCAGATAATGCTTAAATATGAAGTGGTTCAGAACCACAGTGAAATTTGGGAGTGGAACATAATTTATCTATTGTTCCATTTTAAAATATTCATGAAGCAAGGAAGCATTTCCACATTCAATAATTAAGTGGTTAAAATCTGCATCCTGATATGTTTACTGATCATGAATGATGCATTCCTAGAAGGACCTAAGTTCAACTTAGCAGCCCCACAGGCTGCCATGTTACACTGCAAAACCAGACAAATGAGACAGAAATGCTGCTGCTGCCTAGAGAAAACATTTTCCCCACCACTTGTTCTGCTGCAGAGAAAAACTGAGACCAAATTGAAAATGCACCTAGGACTTTGCCTGAAAACCAGCTGGAAGAGCATGAAAGGGGGAGAAAAAACCTGCAACTTTCTCCCTCGTTAGAAGAATTGTTCTAAGATGGTGTGATTTTTCCCTAAAGGTTAGATTTTACAATCATTTAATATTTCACTTGTCTTAAGAAACCTGCACAGAAGGGCAGGAAAGGAAACATTCCTAAAAACGTGAATTTAAAAAGTGGCTCTGTTTTGCTTCTTCAGTTCTGTGGTCACAAGCAATATATGTGACACCTATGAGTAGAGTTGTATTGAACTGGGTGTCTTGTTCCCTGTATTACTGGCAAGCTCTGTTTCAATGGCCTCCCTCGCCAGGGGCATCCTCCATCACTGTGCATGAGGATGGGGCCTACCGGCTGCCCTGCTGAGAGCACTGTGCCAAACCCTAGTAGGGATGAAGGGCTGCTTCCCAGGGTCTTCCAGCGGCCTGGGACAGACACAAGGCCGGGGGCTGGCAGGCAAGTAGTTCTCAAAGTGCTGTACCTGGACCAGCAGCATCTGTTTTACCTGGAAACATGTCAGAAATGCAAATTAATCAGAAACTCTGGGAGTAGAGCTCAGCAGTTTGGGCTTTAACAAACCCACCAGGTGATTCTGGTGCCCACTAACGTTTGGGAACCACCTAACTCCTCTTCTGTCCCTACTCAGCTGCAGGCTCCAAGGTTCTGCATCCAGTGGATCTGCCCCATCCAGTCGTACGCCTTGCTGACCTCAGCAGGGAGTAGTTAGCTGACTCCAAGCCCCAGAAGAAGGGGGGTCTGGGAGTGGCCTTGCTGACTCAAACCAGAATCTGGTGCCCTGCTGTGCCCTGCCCGCTGCATGTTGGCCCAGCTGCCTGTTCTAATAGGGCTGTGGTTCTATCCTCAACTCCGTGGCTAAGGCCTGGTCCTTGCCACTCTCTCCCACCCCAACCCCTCCCCCAGGGCAGGAGCTTGTAGTCTCAGGTCTTCCTCAAACCGGCTAGCCAGTCAGAATCAGGGGGCACCTTCTACCACTGCCCAGGGACTCTTCCAGAAACAGCCTGCCCACAGAGACCCTCCACCACCATGGGAGGAAGAACCCTGATCCAAAAGGAAACTTAGTCAATCTGTCCCTACAGACTTGATCATTTGAGCTGCTGGCACTGTCCTGATAGCCCACGTCTCTCCGCTCCCTCTTCCCTCCTCTGCTTCCCTGGCTTTGTACCCCACTCTGAGCCTGTCACTAAGGCTCCAGAACGGCCCCGGGCTGAACACACCCAGGGTAACTGTAAGTAAGCACCACCACTTACTGAGTTAGCAGAAAATACTGTGCTTATACCCTGGCAAGTGGGCCCCTGCCTTGTGCCCTGCATTTGAGAGGGTCCTTCTCCAGCCCAACTCTGGTAGCCCCCTTCCCAAGGGGTAAGGAGTCGTTGAGTCCAAGGAGGCATGCTCATATGGAGCCCATGCCCTCCCTCCTCTGGGAACCCCTTCTGGGTATGCAGGACCCCGGAATTCCCCTCCTAGATGGCTGGAGTCCATCCTCTCAAGGGCAAATGGTGCTTCTGGGGCCTTCTCCCTAGACCTGAAGAATGGCCAGGAACAGCCAGTTGGGGGTGGGGGTCGTTGTGGACAGAGGTGACATGTGTGAACTGTGGGGTCTACCCAACTCCTTGCAGTGGTGGTTGGAGTCAGGATTGGGAAGAGAAGGAGGGGCTGGAAGGAGGCTAAGGCTTCAATTTGTTTTCTTTCTTGGGCCTCAAAAAATGTGAGGGGCCAGCCTGCCATGAAAATTAAGTCAGACAGTGTATGTCATGTACCTAGTAGGAACTCAATAGCTACTTGTGGAACAAGTATCCCCAGAGATCTGCTTCAGTGCCTTATTTGGTCCTCACAACCAACCTGCAATGTAGGAACAGTATGCTCATTGTCTAGATAAGGAGACGTGGACTCCGAGAGGTTAAGCGACTTGCCCAAGAGGGCACAACTAAGACCTGAACGGTTATTTAGCTTTGGTTTGATTACTTCTAACTACATGGAACTTGCTACTCCTTTCAGTCAACTCTTACCATTTCAGGCGAAGTAAGTCATTGCTGTTGCTGTTTTCTTTCTTTCTTTGAGCTTAAATCCCTCTGCAAATTTCAGTCATGGGTCTTTGCTCTGCCTTATTGGTGCCTGAAAAGACTTCATCCCCTTTCCCACATAACCACCTTCAAGTAAAAATGGAAATGCTATCCCCTGGGGTCTTTCTTCTCGAAGCCAAACACCCTTAGCACCTCCACCATTTCCTCCTGGCAGAGGATTTCCAGTACCCACTCCTAATCAGGCCTCTGAGGACAGATTCCAGTTTTTCTCTCCTCCAGCACCTCACAGAGGTCATAGTGTATAGAAACAGAGCCTAGCTGAGGCTTCAGCTAGTGGATTCGGACACGGGTAACCGTTTCCATGACCAGCAAACTACCCTCCAACACATGGAGTCCTAAAGCCTAAAGCTTTTGATATGCCATGTTGTTTGAGTCTTGGGTTCCTTGCCTGTGAAATGGGAAGAATGACTCATTTCCTGACTACCTTGCATGGTTGGGCAAATATCATTTAGGATAATTGGTTTGAAATGACTCTGTAGACTTCCAAGCCCTGCACAGGTGTGTGGGGAGATGGTGGCTCTAATGACAATGAGCAGAGGAGGCTCGCTGGGGAAGCCCAGAGAAGCAGGTGCTCTAGGGGAACCCTCACTGCCTCAATAGTCACTGCTCCACTGCTCCACTGCCTCACTGCTCCACTCAATAGTCCTCAGTCACTCCTCCTGCCAGGCATGGGCTTATAAGGGGGGTCCAGTGCTTCTTAAGGCCCCCAAGGCACTTGCACAACTCCAAAAGCCTAAAAGTGAATTAAGACAACAGAGGTAATGCGCAAAGGGCACCTTGAAGACAGGATGTTTCTGTGCCCAGCAACTGAGCCAGCAGGCAGGGCCGAGCTCTGTGAGCATGCTGAGGTGGAACAGGGTTAAGAATGCGCCAAAAAGAGGGGTGAGAGTCAGGATCTGAACCCAGACCTCCTGTCCTGGGTTCATCCCACTTCACCACAGTTGTCACCGAAATCACTTCGTGTAGACAGTGTCTAGTCCACACATGGGGACCAAACCGTCCCTGTCTACTCTGTGGAGCAATTATTCTTGTAATGGGCCACACCCCTCATGAGCCCCTGGCCCATGTACCCAACTACCTATTAGATAATATCCCTGGAAGTCTCACGACCCTTCATCAGGCCCTGACAAAGCTGTTCTTCTCCCAGCTTCTGGGACCTCCATGACTGGCACCAACAGCCACCCAGTTGCTGAACCTGGGCCCCTTTCTTGGTTCTTCCTTCACAGTCACATCTCAGATCCGATCCGTCACCAAGCCCTGTCCATTCATCCTCCTAAAAACGTCTTGATACAAACATTTCTCTCCATCCCTACTCCTGCCACCTAAACCACACGACCGACATCCCCCAAAACTCGTAACTGTCCCACAGCCACCCTTGCCTCACCCCAACTTGGCTTTCATGCTGCAGCCAAAGTGATGGTTTTAAAACATAAACCTCATCGTGTCAGCCTGCTTTTAAAATCTGTCCATTGCTTTTAGGAGGAAAAGCCAAATGCTTGACCTGACTCATTAATTAGGCCCTGTAGCTCTGGCCCCATCTCTTGACACCATCCCTGCTTGTTCACTGTGATCCATATTATACATTGGACTTCTTTATTTTTTTCTGTAAAATTATCAAATATCACATGTATATGTTATACATATACAAGCATGTATAACATAGATACATACATTTAAAGAATACTTCTAAAACCTATACAGCCACCACCTGGGTTAAGAAATAGAACTCAGCCACATCTCAGCCTCCACCTGTGACCCTCTCAGATCATACCTCCCGCTGCCCATCCCTGCCCAGAAGTAACCACCTTAAACCCTCTGATCTTTGTTTCTCACTTTTCTTCATATTTGACTACTTACGGTTACACTTCTATAAAACAAAGTTTAGTTTTGCCTGTTCTGAATTTTACTTCACTGAACTGTACCGTAGATGTTCTTGTATGACTTGCTTCTTTTGCTGTACGTCAATATCCATGCACGAAGCTATAATTCATGCATTTTCATTGACGTATAGTATTCCAGTGAGTGAATATCCATAATGAGTGCATTCTTCTGTTGGTGGACATTAGGTTGATTCCAGCTTAGAGCTTTTATAAATTTGTGAATACAGCTATGAATGTTCTGGAGCTGTCCATGCTCTGGGAGCCCCATGTCCTGTCCTGCCTTGCAGCCCTCACCAAGATTTGCTTCCTCGGCTTAGGTCTCCCTCACTGCCTCCTTCCTGATCCACATCTCCTCATGCCCAGGCCTGGCTCACCTGGCTGTTGGTGCTTCTGCTGTCTCCTGCACCTCACAGAGGCTACGGGCATCACCGATCCAGCCTCTAGCACAGAACCTATTAGTGTAGCAAGCCCTCAGCACTCATTCATGCATGTATGGATACTTGCATTCGTTCACACCTTAGCAGTTTCTCAGGACTGGTCTACGGTGCTGCAGAGGCATGGCGCTGTCCGGAGGAAGAAAATGATCCTCTCTAAGTAAATAAAGGCATCCCCCAAGACAGGAATTGTACATCCAGGAAAGCCAGCCCCATAGCTAGACACAGAAGGCTGCTGACTCTCACTGATGAGATGCACGCCCAGAGAGGATGAGCCTGGGGGTGGATCCTCCTGCTCTGAACTGCTCAAATTCCTCCCTCTCCCACCTCTCTCATTAGCCTCTGTGATGAGGGTTGCAAAGGGCTCCTCGGCTGCTTAAAGTGAAGGAAGAAATGGAAACTGCTTCAAAAGAAAAGGAAGGAAAGCAGCTAGAGAACACTGCCAAACACTTGGTGTGATAACCAAGGGTTTTCAAATGATGACTGAAACTGGCTTTCATTTTGATCTTCCATTTCTGATAATCTAACAGATCATTAGAAGAAAATCAAGACCATCCTCACGGTCGAAGATGAACCTGGCACTGCTGTAATACTCTTCCCACTTTACCACCTCTTCCTCCACATTTTTTTCCTCAAGAAAAAAAAAAGAAACCCTTTCAGGTTACATATATTGTTCAATTTATTTAACTACATTCAGATTGGATATTTTCCATGTCAAATACTTTCTTAGGAATAAGCAACATATTCCTTCTCTCCAAATTAAGAACTTCTCATTGCTTTGTAGGTTTAAAAACATCCAACTGAAAACTCCCTTTTATGGATGAAAAAAAAACAAAGTACAGAGAGCGGGAATCTCTGCCCTATTTATGGTGATAAATGCCAGAGCCAAATTTACCCCCAAGAGTCTCGCTCCAGGGTCCCAACGCTCACCCACTCCACTCTTCTACTGTACATTGAAAACCAGAGTACATCTCTGTTCCTGCTGCCCCAGGGACTCTCTCTACCCTACGACACCATTCTCATTGCATACAGAGCTTTAAGCATAGATGCTAGAAATAAACTGAACATTCCCCAATAGGGAGGCAAACTCTGGTCCAGTCATTGATGAAAATGATGTTCAAGAAGAGTTGTGAATGAGAGAGGGGCAACTACTTCTTATAAAAGGGAGAAAAATAGGCCAGGTGCCGTGGCTCATGCCTGTAATCCCAGAACTTTGGGAGGCCGAGGCAGGTGGATTGCCTGAGGTCAGGAGTTCAAGACCAGCCTGGCCAACATGGTGAAACCCCGTCTCTACTAAAAATACAAAAATTAGCCAGGCGTGGTGGTGGGTGCCTGTGATCCCAGCTACTCGGGAGGCCGAGGCAGGAGAACCACTTGAACCTGGGAGGCAGAGGTTGCAGTGAGCTGAGATCACACCACTACACTCTATTGCTTGGGCAATAGAGTGAGACTCCATCACACAAAAAAAGGAGAAACATAAAAACAGCATACCAAAATTACACAGACAGTATGGCTTCAACTATAAATGACAGGAGAAGATTATACTATTTTTATTAAGTAAAAAGTTAATCAGGTTAGCTCTGGGTGGCTGACTTTGAGGGAGATGTCATGCTATGGACTTTTCAGTACTTCTCAATTTTTCCACAATAAGCACACATTACTTTTATAATGAGGAAAAACATTTTAATACAAAATGGGCAGCAGGGAAGCAGCATCTGTCTTCTCCACCCCAAAACGCCCTTTTGGAACTATGATGGGTGGTCCTGACCCACCACTGGTGCCTCCCCACCTCCACCCAACCCTGTCAACTGCTTCCTGCCTCCATACTTCCTCTCCCAAGCCTACTTATATATTCTTACGTATCCAAGCCCAGGCTAATGCAAGCCCCACCTTCTTTACCTTCTTCAAGAAGCTTGTCTTGACCATTCCCAGCCAACTATTAGGTTGAACCATGTGACACTGCCATTCTTGTATTCCAGAAATTGTCTACTATCGGCGATTTCATATGACTCAATCTAGTCCTTGGCTCACCAGGTCTTCTTATGAAACTTCAGCCTGTTCTCCGGTCTGGGACACATAACTGCAAATGCGGAATTTTCTGCCTTGGAATCTCTCTTGTCTCATGTGAGATCCTGCTTTAAGTCACTCTTCTTTGTACATTGGCTTACATTATATTCATTCTGGTTGTGAACATTATTGAAAATAAAGTCACCGCCTCACTGACCACAGACCTTCCTTACCCATAAGCACCTGCTTGGGTTCTGCGCTTGGCCCTGGAGATAGAGACATGAGACCCTGCCCCAAAGTTTACAGAGAACAGGCCTTGGATAGGCATGAACCCAACCAGGGAATGCTAACATCTTGCAGGCACCCATCTCTTTCATGTGCTAAATACCTGCACGTCTGTTCTCTTGCAGGGCAAGAGCTGGACAGACCTGGCTTTAAATCTCAGTCTGTCTCTCATAAGCAGGTGGACTTGGCCATGCCACTCAACCTCTCCAAGCCTCGATGTCCTCATTTATAAAATAGAAGTAGTCATAGCCCCTACTGCAGATCCTATGTGAGGACTAGCTGGGACTATATGTGAATATTTACCACCATGCTATACACGGTCAGCACTCAAGAAACACTCCCCTGTGAACCAGGCAGAGCAGAAACTATTATTCCCTTTTTTTTATAATGAAGAAACTGAACTCAGGAAAGTCTAAGTGACTTTTCTGAGACCAAGGTGGAGCTGATACTAAAACCTTGGTCTCCTAAGCCCAGCAAGCGCTGTGTTCTGGGCTAACAACTGCTGATTCTAAAAGCACACAAACATTTAAGGTTCACTGGTGCAACTCCTAAGGAAATTTCCAAACACATTTGCTACCTCATCACTACCTGGAATAACTTTGGAAGGGCCCACAAAGAATTCAGCACTGCCATTTCCCCATAATGATGACTGACTGGCCATATGCTCGTCTAGTTTCCCATCTGCTCCACACACGGCAAGAGGGAGAGCGTGCCTACCTGCCGGCGGAGGGGCTCGGCTCCTGTCTAATGGCCCTCTGGAATGACACTCTCACATCAGCTCAGGAAATTCTTCCCCATACATCTTGGAAATGGTTCCCTCTCAACAGATTTCCCACAAATAAGGCTTTTGCTGGTTACTTCTGACTTAACGCTTAAACGTTTTCAAATGGAAGAGAGTTGTCTGGTTTTACTTCTTGCACATAAAATAACGCACTTATCATTAGTCATCTCCTTCCTGCTCACACTTGAAAATGTATGCACATTTTTCTCATTTGCTATCATCTGAAACCTGAGACCTTTCAAGGTATGGGGAATGCAATGTATCTTGAAGTCAGGAACCTCAGACAAGTTGTGGCTTTTTATAGCCTCCAATGATAATAGGATGACAGTTCGGTTCTTCACTTTTTGAAAAGTGAAACTTTTCAAACTTCTGGCTTTCGCTCCAGAAAAAAAATACACATATACACAAAATCACAGATACCCTTCAAGACTTCCTGCATTCCAGATAGAAAAACAGCTCCATAACAAACCTGCTCATGAACCCCCTGACCCTGAAATAAAAGTTGGGAAAAAAAAAAGGTTTTGAATACTGTGCCAGGGACTAAGAATAAAGACTGTGACACTTTCATTAGAGGAGAGAAAAAAAAATATCGCACAAAAAAACAAGCTCAAATTTCTTTTCCTTTTTTTTTTTTTGTTTTTTGGAGACTGAGTCTCCCTCTGTTGCCTAGGCTGGAGCGCAATGGTGCGATCTCAGCTCACTGCAACCTCTGCCTCCTGGGTTCAAGCGATTCTCCTGCCTTAGCCTCCTGAGTACCTGGGATTACAGGGACATGCCACCATGCCTGGCTAATTTTTATATTTTTAGTAGAGATGGGGTGTTACCAAGTTGGCCAGGCTGGTCTCGAACTTCTGACTTCACGTGATCCACTGCCTAGGCATCCCAAAGTGCTGGGATTACAGGCGCGAGCCACTGTGCCTGGCCTCAAATTTCTTGACATTCAAGGCCATAAACCTCTGACTTTGGGTTTCCATCTAGTTCCCACCTTCCTCTCTCCTAATCCACTCCATGCACCCATCCCTCCTGCCTACCTGAACTCCTCAAGGCTCCCCCAACAGAGCCTTGTACCTTTGTTTTCTTCGCCAGGGACCTCCTTCCCCTCATTTTCATATTTCAAATCCTACTCACGCTTTAAACCTCAGCTGAAGTGCCACCTCCTTGTCAGTTTTTAAAAGTTCTTCCCATCAGGAAATAACCTCTCCCCACACTTGCCTCTCTTGGCAATTTGTCTTTACACTTGCAGTACTTAGCACATTCCACCTTACAGATATTGATGCGTGGGTCTTGCCACCCCTATTGACCAGCGACCTAATTCACTGCTGCAGTCTTCCCCTGACACACAGTAAGTGCTCAATAAACACTCGAAATAAATAAATATCTGTTTCTCTAATCCACACATGGTGCAAATGAAATGCAAATAAGTACGCAAATATTCATTTCTCTGTGACCCAGACTTTTTTACTTATGTAAAATCTTCAAAGGTGCTTGGGGTCAATGTGTGCTGGTCTGCAGGATCAGCATTCCTGATTGAACTCTCATGTATTAGTCTGTTTTCACACTGCTATAAAGAACTACCTGAGACTGGGTAATTTATGACGAAGAGGTTTAACTGACTTAGAGTTCTGCAGGCTTAACAGGAAGCACGACTGGAAGGCCTCAGGAAACTTACAATCATGGTGGAAGGCAAAGGGGAAGCAAGGACCTTCTTCACAAGGTGGCAGGAAAGAGAGAAGGGGGAGCTGCCACACACTTTTAAACCATCAGATCTCATGAGAACTCACTCGCTATCACAAGAACAGCATTGGGGAAACTGCCCCCATGATCCAATCACCTCCCACCAGGTCTTGTGGGGATTACGATCCGAGATGAGAGTTGGGTAGGGACACAGAGCCAAACCATATCACCTCAGGAATCAGTTGAGCCCAGAATTTCAACCAAAGGTCAGCAGTGCACACATGAACGGGCCATTCAGCAGGACAGCGGATGATTCTTCTGGAAGAATCTATTCTCCAGTCAGAAAGATCATGTTACGACAGCATGCTTAGTCTAGACAGTTAATAACTCCTCTTCATTATTTTTGAGGGGACTTCAATAAGAGGTGCCACCAATTTAAGGGGCAGGGTTCTGGGTCTGTAGAATTTCTGATTAATGTTTCTCTAATCTTCTCCAGGATTGGACAAAGCTACATTCCTTGGTGTACGACAAGGCCCAGCCACAAAACAGAGTCCACTGGGAGATTCCTTGTTTTCTGTTCTCTGAGAATGTTTCAACTTTATTCTAGATTCTACATAGAATCTACCGGATTTGGGGATTCATCTGTTGGCACCAAACATGGCACAGGGCCCAAGAGATGTGCTTGGAGACAAGGTAAGAAGTAAAGCCTGAGTGCCCAGTAAAACCTTTAGTGGACAAACACTTCCGAATTAGGACCACAGCTGCTTGGCAGGCTGACTCCTCTCTTTACAGCAAACCTGGTTGTTATGGTGACAGGAAGTAATGAAATGGGGAGAGGATTGTGAAATATTATGTGGAAAAAGGGGCTTCTGGGCTGTATATAAGTCATGTTCCAAATATATACCTCTGAATAAGAGGAAAGCAGTCCATAACCCAGCTCCCAGGCATTGCGTGGCATCGTGATATCAATAAAACCCCCTCCGATTTCTCCAAGCCTGTCTCTGTCTTCATTTATATTACACTGGGGTCCTGAATGGCTGTGATTCTTGAGAAAGGAGTCCAGTTGCCTGAAATATCTATGTTCAGGAGAAGGAGCCCAATAGTAGTAAAATGGGTCCCCCGGGAGCCAAAAATTAATCAATTGATGGAACAAGCACCTTGCTTTAAAAATAATTGAGATTGCAATTTATTTACTTCTGCCTCTGACAGAAGTTTTAAAAAGAAAGACCTAGGCTGCCCTAATACCTTGAGTGAAAGGGGAAATTTTCCATTGATTATTCTTATTTTTTTCCCATACCTTCAAAGTTAAGCTTTGGATGTGAAATGGACACTGGAGACCAACACAGCCTCATGGCCAGGCGAACACTGGTGTAGGAGTCAGGCCCAGGGCCCAGTTTCCAGTCTATCTCTTACTAGCTTTGGGACTTGGGGCAAGTTTCTTACCTCCCTCCAGCATAGCTTCCCCATGTATGATTCAGGGGGGCAGAACCATTATGTCCACAACTCAAACAGCTTGTCTCAACAGCTGGTGACTTATTTGTCACCATCAGCATGATTTTAAAGGAAAGCTTGATTGACAGTGACTCTAAGAACTAGCTGTTGTCTAATGCTCTCAGATTCCATGGGCCTTTCTCACATGTGTCATTTCATATCATGACCATGACAATCCAGCCAAGGAGGTACCTGGATTTCCATTTTACAGACATGATTAGACCAAAGTGACTTTACCACCAAGCTCAGGGTACAATGATCAGAGATTAAGAACATTATCCCAGGCCTGGCTGATAACCAAGTCTGTAGTCTTGCCAGGACACAGGCCGCTCCTCTGTCAGTGATCCTTCAGCGGGAGATTTTTTTTTTTTTTTTTTTTTGAGACCGAGTCTTGCTCTGTCGCCCAGGCTGGAGTGCAGTGGCTCCATCTTGGCTCATTGCAACCTCCGCCTCCTGGGTTCAAGCGATTCTCTTGCCTCAGCCTCCCAAGTAGCTGGGATTACAGGCGCCCACCACCAGGTCCAGCTAATTTTTGTATTTTTAGTAAAGATGGGGTTTCACCATGTTGGGCAGGCTGGTCTCAAACTGCTGACCTCATGACCCACCCTCTTCGGCCTCCCAGAGTTCTGGGATTACAGGCGTGAGCCACTGTGCCCAGCCTCAGAGGGAGGTTCTTGAACCAGGGAACTGACCAGCATGATGAGTTCTAAGGTCTGGGCTTTTAGCAACAAATGAGGAGGCTGGATAAAAACAGGAATTCTAAAAACTTCTTGTAGCAAAAAAGATCCCCTCTCTTCAAAGGAAATCTAATGTAGAATGCCAACATGTGAAATAGAACATCGTAGCATCCCTCTGGTTGAAAAAGAGATGGCATCCACCCAAATGTCCATCAACTGACAAATGAATACTAAATGTGGTCTATCCATCTCTTGGAATATTATTCAGTTGTAAAAAGGAATGAAGTACTGACACAAGCCACAAAAAGGGTGAACTTCGAAAATATTATACTAAGTGAAAGAAGCCAATCACAAAAGACTGCACAGGGTATGATTCTATTCAGACGAAATATCCAGAATAGCTAAATCCGCAGAGACAGAAAGCAGACCATTGGTTGCCGGGAACTGGGGGGAGGGGGAATGGAGAGTGATTGCTTGATGGTTTCCTTTTGGAGTGGAAAAACGCTGTGGAGCTAGTGGTGACGGTTGCACAACTTTGTGAATGTACAAATGCCACTGAATTGTGTGCTTTTAAATGGTTCATTGTATCATATATGAATTTTACCTCCATTTATATAATGTTTCCAGAATCCTACCCCGTAAGCTTCCTGCTTTGCATGTCCCTACAGAGCCTCCACGGAACCTTGGTAAGAAAATCAATTGAGTCACTAGATATTACAAAATGCTACCTTAGCCAAAATAGTTCACATATGACAGATGTTTTCCTCCTTCAGGAGCCAAAGGTAATTTCTCCTAACACATGAAATAAATATCAGTCAGTGACATCTTGCTACCTGGAAACAGAACCTTCCATTGGTAACCAGCTCCAATGTCGATTCTAGTCCACAGTCATCAAGCAGCTTCATTTTTAGGATACATCATTGATTTTAAACTAAAAAATCTACTTTAAGTATACCAGGAAAGAGAATAATAACTAAGCATTGTTTTTTCTTTCATGTCCAGTAGATACTTTCTTTTTTCTTTTCTTTTCTTTTTTTTTTTTTTTTTTTTTGAGACGGAGTCTCGCTCTGTTGCCAGGCTGGAGTGCAGTGGTGTGATCTCGGCTCACTGCAACCTCTGCCTCCCAGGTTCAAGCGATTCTTCTGCCTCAGCCTCCCGAGTAGCTGAGACTACAGGCACGCGCCACCATGCCTGGCTAATTTATTTTGTATTTTTAGTAGAGACAGGGTTTCACCATATTGGCCAGGCTGGTCTCAAACTCCTGACCTTGTGATCTGCTGTTGAGTGGTAAACTCAGCATTATCAAGCACTTACTATACATTAAAAGTCTTTCTCACTTATTTTTATTTATTTTTTGAGACACAGTCTCACTCTGTCACCCAAGCTGGAGGGCAGTGGCACCATCTCGGCTCACTGCAACCTCCATCTCCTGGGTTCAAGCGATTCTCCTGCCTCAGCCTCTCAAGTAGCTGGGATTATAGGCATGCACCACCATGCCCAGCTAATTTTTGTATTTTTAGTAGAGATGGGGTTTCACCATGTTGGCCAGGCTGGTCTTGAACTCCTGACCTCAAGTAATCTGCCCACCTCGGCCTCCCAAAGTGCTGGGATTACAAGTGTGAACCACCGTGCCCGGCCTCTCATTGTTTATTTGAACATCATTATCCCCATTTTATAGAAAAGGATACTGAGGCTCAAAACAGCTATGCAACATCTCCAAGGACTCACCACCAGTTGGTGACAGAGTCAGGATTGGAATCTCAGGTTTTTCAGCTCCAGAGAAGGCACCCTCGAATATGCCAAGGTGGGTGTCAGCAGAGCCAAGTTCTTCCCCCGGTAGACTGCCTGAGGACTGCTTTCAGTCCCACCAAGAAACTGACCCTAGGCTACAAGACCCAGAGTTTGGGGAGACGCGCGATGCATGGACACGGGTCTGGGGCTCCTTCTGAGGACTCCTCTGCAGCTGTCCAGGGCAGTTTGGGGAGATGAGGAGTTTGGGGGATCTACTTTTTATCTTTAGTCTGTGTGAGGAAGTGAAGACCCACCTCAGCAGTCTTGCTGACAAACTGTTCTCAAGAAATAACTAATGATGGACAGACACTTCAGATCCTCTTTTGCTAAAGAGTTGAAGGGAAAGGCTGGGATTCCATTTGTTTTTTTTCAAAAAATAGGTCGGATTCTGTGCAAACGCTAGAAACCCTGGCTTCTAAAGGTAACTTCTAGCCTGGAAGTCCACATAACATCATTTTATGCAGTTGGAGTGACATAGTCTCAGATTTGGACACAGGATTCAGCACTACAACACCGTGCAGCATAAATCAGGTAATTTTTCAACTTATTCTGAAACATTTCTACGCAAAGGAGTTGAGAATAATTTCAGCCTTTTCCTCTGCATGGTAAATTTATCAAAATGATCATAATGCCTTACATATAAACACACTTTATGGATTACAAAGTACTTTCATGGATAATCCTTGCTGAGTTAAAAAAAAAAAAAAGGTGAAATTAAGAAAAAATATCAGTCAATGGCGTTAAGCTATTAGCATATATCTTTACATTGTAGGTAAGAAGAGGATGAGATGAAAGGGTTTTATATTAGAATAAAAGTCAAGTTCCAACTTCTAACTGTTCCTGGTTATCAATAAAAAAGTCAATGCTTTTTAAATTAAAAATGAGGAGCTGCTATTTATGACTTGATAAGTTGTAAAATGCCTTTCCTATCCTTCCCAATGGTCCTATGCCCCATTATTATTAAATTTTAGGCCTGCAGCTCATATAGATCACATAGAATGCAGCTTCTATGGATTAATTGGTGTAGGTAAAGAAAAGCAACTAGAACAAGAAAAATAAAACTGTATGTGTTTCAATGTCATTTAATGGAAATACAGTAGAATGCTTCTATCCCTTCATGTTTAGGTGGCAGAGCTTAAAAAGACTCAGGACATACAACGGCTCTTGAACTTCTTGTTCCCAATAAAGGAATAAGAATGCTGATGTGTCTAAAAAGTGGGCGAATGATATGAATAGACACTTCTCAAAAGAAGACATTTATGCATCCAACAAAGATATGAAAAAAAGCTCATCATCACTAGTCGTTAGAGAAATGCAAATCAAAACCACAATGAGATACCATCTCACAACAGTTAGAATGGCGATCATTAAAAAGTCAGGAAACAACAGATGCTGGAGAGAATGTGGAGAAATAGGATCGCTTTTACACTGTTGGTGGGAGTGTAAATTAGTTCAACTATTGTGGAAGACAGTGTGGCGATTCCTCAAGGATCTAGAACCAGAAATACCATTTGGCCCAGCAATCCCATTACTGGGTATATATCCAAAGGATTATAAATCTTTCTACTATAAAGACACATGCACACGTATGTTTATTGCAGCACTAGTCACAATAGCAAAGACTTGGAACCAAACCAAATGCCCATCAATGATAGACTGGATAAAGAAAATGTGGCATATATACACCATGGAATACCATGCAGCCATAAAAAAGGATAAGTTCATGTCCTTTGCAGGGACATAAATGAAGCTGGAAACCATCATTCTTAGCAAACTAACACAAAAACAGAAAACCAAACACTGCACGTTCCTACTCATAAGTGGGAGTTGAACAATGAGAACACATGAGGACAGGGAGGGGAACATCACACACTGGGGCCTGTCAGTGGGTGGGGACTAGGGGAGGGATAGCATTAGGAGAAATACCTAATGTAGATGACAGGTTGATGGGTGCAGCAAACCACCATGGCACTTGTATACCTATGTAACAAACCTATATGTTCTGCACATGTATCCCAGAACTTAAAGCATAAAAAAGAAAAAAAAAAGAATGCTGATGTGTCAAAGTCATCCTAAGAAAACTGTACTGCCATGCCATACTGGCATACATTGCTACCCAAATCTCCTTACAGTACCATACGATTTCTCAGAACCTAATATCTGCTGGTGAGACCAATAACTATTAGAGAATAGATTTTTGAGGAATGAGTTTTATTGCAGTAGTTCTGACCAAATTGCAATTAATCCATTGCTTTTCCCTTGGGATGGCTAAAGAAGGCAGCTGCAGACACATACGTACTGGTGAACACATTATTTGGCTGCCATCGGGTCTGAGCTGCTCAGAGGACAGCTTTGAAGCACTGATTGGTGGAAGAAGCCACACCTGGTGGGACTGGCCCATACAAACTACAGGTAAACATTCTCAGCTGAGGCTTGCCAACAATGGTAATCTGTGCCTCACACAGTCAAGAACACTCTTGACAAGAACTCAGCCGGGCCGGCGCCATCCAGCCTGACTCAGACTATGACCAATACTTCTTCAGGGTAATATTTCCTGCAGGGCAGTGGCACTCAGCCTTGGCTGCAACAGCACAATCACCTAGGGAACCTAGAAACTTTCTGTGGCCAGGCCTTCCACCCAGGCCAATTAAAATCAGCACCTCTAGAAGTGGAAACTCCAGTATTGGTATTTCTGAAAGCTCCCCAGAGGGTTCTAATGTGCAGCCAAGCATGAGAAGCACTACCATAGGGTGATATTTGGGCTTGAGCCCAGGTGGTGAGAAGCCTTGGTAGAGGAACCTGCAAACCACCACTTGCTTGAGGAAGTCTGCATTCCTCCCAGTCTTGAACAATTACTGACAAGTGCTTTATTTGTCTGCGCACAGGTCAATCTGATTCATCTAGGGATATGAGAAGTGCTATTTGAGATGCCTTTGATTTTTCTTCCTGAAACATTGACACAATGATATGTACTCAACACCTACTTTGTGAGAGCCTGGAATTTGGTAAAAACAAAACAACATACTCAAGTGAAATATCATTCATTTCTGGGGTGATTTAATGGGAGGGAGGGTGGAGCACATATATCCACCAACAATGCAATGTAATGTACCACTGAGTGGGTGCGGACGAAGCAGAATTACAAGTGTTGTAAATATCATAGAACTGTCATTAAATTGGCCCTGCCAATTTTGAAACTAAAAGTTTATACTGCAAGAGTGTAAACATGAAGAAAAGAAAAAGAAAGCAACTCTTACCATGTCCTAGTTACCTATGACCCTCTTCTCCTGCGTTTTATTGTACTTTTCCTGTGCTTGAGGATTTCAAAGAGAAGCACTATGTGTGCAATGGCGGGCAAGTGGGAGGCCTAGCCTTGAGGGAGACAGCTTCTTAGAAGAGACATTCCATATGAAATTCTGGGTTGAAAATTCTTTTCTTTAAGAATGTTGAATATGGACACAGGAAGGGGAACATCACACACTGGGGCCTGTTGTGGGGTTGGGGGAGGGGAGAGGGACAGCATTAGGAGATATACCTAATGTTAAATGACGAGTTAATGGGTGCAGCACACCAACACGGCACATGTATACATATGTAACAAACCTGCACGTTGTGCACATGTACCCTAAAACTTAAAGTATAATAATAATAAAAAAAAGGAAGAGACATTCCAGATTTGGATAACACTCAGAAATTCATCAACGGAAGCCCATTTGTCAGATTACTCCAGATTTGAGTCACTGATTGCTTGGGGGCTGATATTTATAAAACAAAGATATTTTATTAGAATTGTTTAAGATATAAATCTCACTTACAATGGTAACAGGTTCTAAGAACTTACCTGCTTAGGATACGAAGCCGAATTAGGAGGCAGAGTTGATAGAAATGAATGACATAAAAAAGTACTTACTGGTTCTCTCTTTTCTTCTTAAGTGGGTCCATGAGGCGCAGAGTGTCTCTGATCACAGCCACTTTCACTTCTTCATCAACGAGGCTGGGAACATTTTCAAACACCCCTGGAGAAAGCTTGAACGGGTAAGGATTCTGTGTCACAGGGGAGACCGTGATTCCGTGCCAAGTGGCTATCCAGCTAGCTCCAGGGGTTATACTAGTAAATTTTGCTTATGCTAATCTATAGAAGAAAATTTTTAAAGACTTCCTTTATACTACCTTAAGAAGGTTGATTTCCTTTTATAAATTAACCAAACACATGAAGAGGAAAAATAGCACTATGTTTTTCTAATTATCAAAATGATACATGCTCACTGAAGAAAATTAAGAAATATAGAAAAGGGTTAAGAAAACTAAAATAATCCATATAATCCTCTCTAAACCCAATATTGATATCTGCTGTATTTCCTTCCAGATTTTTTAAATGCATTTTTTGGGGGAGGGGGAGAAAAATATAACCACTGCTAAATGTATTATTTATCTTAGTGATTCAAGTATGTCAACATGACTAAATCATATTCATATAATTTCAATTAGTTCATCTCCTGAGGCTAATTAGTTCATGTCAAAACTGATGGGAAGGCTCAGCTGCTTCCAAGTTTCCAAACCTTCAACACTGGAAAAACGGCATGCTGGGGAGTGACCACAGGTCAGATAGGCCTTGTATTAATAGTCTATGTTCAGAACTCAACAAAACTGAAGTTATTTGACTTGAACAGAATTTGGCTATGAAAATCTGAGAATGTTCAATCTTGTTTTGTGAAGTGAGCAACATGAGGGTAGGAATATTCAGCTGTATGGCAACATAGTCAATGAGATGCTCAAAATACTTACTTCGTGCTCATGTTCGATTCTCATACTGGGATTTGCATTTACTTCAAGTAGTATAGGCTTCAGATTTTTCATTAGAAGAATGTCAAAGCCTAAAATCTGGGCAGGATAAACACAATTCAGAATTACTGTCTCTATTGAGTATGGTATTAGGGTCATTAAGTTAAAAATAAATTCAAACTCAGTCCCCAACCTTGGCCTTGACCCTGGCTTCTCTTGTCCACAGCCCCTCTTCCTCTGGGGGTACTTGTCAGACCAAATGGACAGCAGAAAATTTTATAGAAACCTTGATAATGGGATGAGTTCCCACAGTGCATTTCAGCACTGTCTTTGTCGTCTGAAGGGCTGTTGATGACCTCTTTCTTCTTTAACAGGTTTTTTATTATGTTGAGGATGAGTAGTAGTCCATCGATTTCTCCCTCTGCCTTTTCTTCTGCTCTCCTTTAGTAAGTGGCTTCTTAGCTAGCTCTCTGAGAACCTAAGGCTGCTTTTGCAAACCTGAGGTATACACCAGTGTCATATAAGGACCCCGTTCAAAACCACCACATCGGCTGGGCTTAGTGGCTCATTCCTGTAATCCCAGCACTTTGGGAGGCCGAGGCAGGCAGATCACCTGAGGTCAGGAGTTTGAGACCAGCCTGGCCAACATGGCAAAACATCGTTTCTACTAAAAATACAAAAATTAGCTGGGTGTCGTGGCGCAAACCTGTAATCCCAGCTACATGGAAGGCTGAAGCAGGATAATTGCTTGAACCCAGGAGGTGGTGGTTGCAGTGAGCCAAGATGGTGCCACTGCACTCCAGCCTAGGTGACAGAATGAGACTCTGTGTCAAAAAACAAAAAAACAAACAAACAACAAACAAACAAACAAAAAAAACCCCACCACATCCCTACAGAGTCAGAAGTGCTTAGAGCAGAACCCAGGTGAATGTATTTTGAATAAAGCAAATTCCCCAGGTGATTCAGATATACCCTCTTAGTTAAGAAGACGGGAATATTGATTAGGCACCTACTAGGCACCCATTACTATACAATGCACTGATTATTCATAGTCTCATTGAATCCTCATGACAGCATATTTGAAGAAGGGATTATGTGCTCCACTTTACAGAAGCAGAAACTGAAACTCAGGAAGGCCAATGGATTTCTCAGAGACGGCCTAGCTAGTTAATCAATGACAGAGCTGGCTTTCACACCCAAGCAGGACTGACTACACAATTTGTGTGGCCCAGTGCAACATGAAAATGTGGGGCCCTTTGTTCAAAAAGGATGAACAGTTTCACATAGTCAAACCAAGCTCAGAGCCCTTCTAAGCGCAGGGCCCTGTGTGACCCCCCTGCACAGTTGGAGTTCTCCAACACCGTTTGCTTCACGCCTGCTCTTAAATCCAGCACTCTGCCTTGGGTGAAGCTTTGTCTTCCAGTCACTCGGGTTTCTTTCTATTCCTTACAGGTCCTACAATTGGGGCCAGCCACTCAAGAGCATCTCGTTCTCTCTGCCTAGAACAACTCTTCATCTGGATAACTTTTGCTCATCCTTGAGATCGCTGTCTCTAATGAGATTCTGATTCAGACGACAAGGACTTTTGATTCCCCAGAGGATTCTCATTATGGCTACAGAAGTGATAATGCAGAAAATTTCTAACATAATTAATAGAACCCCAAAGTCTCAAAAAATAATGTGGAGAATAAAGAGAAAAAAGAAAAAGATAGGGTTGTAGACTCCCCTTCTCTGTGGATTCAAGGAAGAAAGATGAGGGAAATCCATTTACTAGTCTATATAGAATATGCATTAGTTAAATGATAATTATTAAACTGTAGCCCCATCCTTATTAATGAAATTAGAGCCTGAATGACCATTTTTGGGGGGTGATTCAAGATGAAGTTATACTTCAATGAAGGGCAATAAGGATGAAAAGTTGGGAAAAGTCATTCTCACTCTATTTTTCTTTCCTTGGTCATGAAAAGAAAGAAATGGAAATTCAGTAGAAAATGTTACATGTATTATAGATCTGCTTAATAATACATGACAGGTGGATGTGAGTGACGAGGCCTTTTAGAGACTCTGGTGACATCATCAGTCTAACTTCAGACCTGGTCTGAGACATGTAATGTTGATGAGGCTACAGAGAGCAGCAGGCTGTGGTGATGACGTTTATCATCCTTAGTCATCAGCTCTTACTTTTTGGTATATTTTGTACTTTCTCAGCCTGGTGGACTCTTCCCAGTTCAATGCCCAGTGGTTTCATGAATGTGAAGCTGGGAATGCTGGGAGCTGGAGCAGGGGTGGTAAAGCCTCATCAGCCCTGTTGGTCTACACCCACCAGTGGCATGAAATTTTCCAGAACCTAAACTTGAGTGCATGTTTTTGAGTATGCTGGGTCTTGTACAGGAATGCTTTGGAGTTAGAAAGACCTGGGGCTCCAATCCCAGCTCAGTCCCTTACACTAGCTACATGACTCTAGGTAAGGTGCTTAGCCACTCTGAGCCTCAATGATCTCATCTGAAAAATGAGGATAACAATAGCTATCTGTCAGGGTTGTTGATAATGGCAGTGAAAAGCAATACCTAGGCCTATGCTCATCATATAGAAGGTACTCAATATACGCTATCTCTTTCCAGTTTCCTGCCAATTCCACCAAAAAGAAATGGCATTAGTGTGCTTTGTAGTCAAGAGGGGCTCATTTCATATCTTAGTTCTGCCTTTAACTTGTGTGACTATAGGCAAGTTACTTAGCAACTCTAAGCCCAAATTTCCTCATCTATAAAATGGAACTATGAATGGTACTTACTTACCTTAGTTCAAGTTCATCCATTCAGAAAATATTTATTTTTAATTTAATTTAATTTTTTTTTTTTTTGAGATGGAGTTTCTATCTTGTTGCCCAGGCTGGAGTGCAGTGGCACCATCTCGGCTCACTGAAACCTCCACCTCCCAGGTTCAAGCGATTCTCCTGCCTCAGCCTCCTGAGTAGCTGGGATTACAGGCATGTGTCACCACGCCCGGCTAATTTTTGTATTTTTAGTAGAGACGGGGTTTAGTAGAGCCAGGCTAGTCTCGAACTCCTGACCTCAGGTGCTCCGCCTGCCTTGTCCTCCCAAAGTTCTGGGATTACAGGTGTGAGCCACCACATCCAGCCCAGATAATATTTATTTAATGCTTTCTATGTCCCAAGAACTATTCTAGCTGCTGGAAATACAACAGTGAACTAAACAAGTCTTAGACTCCAGTAGGGGAGAAAAGATCAAATAGAGATAATGCAACATAACATTTTTTGCACAGTGCTTGATACATAGAAAGTGCTTAATGAGAGCCAGCTTTATGACATTTTTTCACAAGTTCAAGGAAATATGCATGATTTTCTTTTCAAAAGTCCAATAAAATATGTAGCATCAATGGATCTTAATAAACAGAATCACAGAACTGGGAGATATGTAGAGTTATCTTGTCATAAAATCACAGAATGTCCCAGCTGGCAGAAAATCAGATATTTACTTGGTCCAGTGGGTTTTCAAACCGGGGTTCTTTTCTGGGGTCCCAAGGAGGAGGCCAACCAGATCAGATCAAATTTTACCTTTTACCTATGTGATAAACTGGGGTTCCCAAGGAAAAAGCTTTACTTATTTATTTATTTATTTATTTATTTTTTGAAAATCCACTTTGTGCAGACAAGGAATGTGCAGCTTAGAATGGGGAAAGCCTCTTTCCAAGTCCCTCTAACAGAGCAGGAATTGTAAATGGAGAGAGAGCTTTTCAACCATGTGATATTCTGCCTCCCCAAGTAATTCAATCAGCAATTATGTGTTGATCACCTTCCACTTGAGGGGCTCCCTGGGGGGTTTAAAGATATCTATCCTTCATTCTAGAAGCTTCAAATCAAGTTGGGGAGATTCCCGAGCCATTCATTATAAATTTATGCAAAGGCTCCAAACTACATCCCAACAACAGTGGTTCGTTCCTGAGCCCCACACCTACACTTCCATCTGCATCCAGAGTATCCCCAACTGGGAGGTCCTAGAGTCCCCCAATTCAGCGTATCCAAACTCACTCTGTGGTCAACTGTTTCTAAGATGGTCCCAATGATCCCTAACTCCTGGTATTCATTCCTTTCGTGTAATGCCCCCTCACACACACTGGGGTGTGACCTCACCTAGTGACTTGTTTCTAACAGATAGAATAGGGCAGAAATGATGAAATGTCACCTCTAATATTGGGTTATAAAAAGACCGTGGCTTCTATCTTGGGGTGCTTTCTCTCACTCTCTTGCTCACTCACTCGGAGGGAGGCCACCTGCCATATGGTCATGAGCTGTCCCATGGAGAGGCCCAGGTGGCAAGGAACTGATTTCTCCAGCCAACAGTTAGAGGGTACCTGAGACCTGCCAACAGCCATGGGAGTGGGCTTGGAGGAGGAGCTTTCCCCAGTTAAGTTCTGAGATGACTGCAGTCCTGGCCAACATGTGGGCTGCAGCCTTGCGAGAGACTTTGAGCCAGAAGCAGTCAGCTAAGCCTAAATTCCTGATCCACATATACTGCGAGATAGTGGGTATTTGTTGTTTTAAGCTGCTAAGGTTTGGGGTAATTTGCTACACAGCAATAGATAACGAATACACCATATTTTTCTAAAATCTCCTTTGCTTTCTGTATTCCTTATCCACCCAATCACACAAGTCAAAACTTTCCCTTCATCCGTTACAACCAGCTGGCCACTAACACCTGCACACTCTACCTCCTAAAAAGCTTTCTAGACCTGGCCCATCCCCTCTGCTCCTACTCGCCACAAGTCTGTGCCACCTCTCACTTTTCCTCTGCTCTCAAACTCGCTCCTCTAATTCATATGACACAAGGGGCTGCCAGAGCCATTTTTCTAAAGTGTAAATAGACTATTAACACTCTTTTGCCCAAAATCCCTGCCTACAAAATGAAGCCCAAGTCCCACAGCATGTCCTAAAAATTGCTCTATGACCTGGCATCTGTCAATACTCCAGCTTTATCTCCTCCCACTTGCTACTACTACACATCTTGGGATCTCATTGTGCTGAACCATTAGTAGTTCAAGGATGCTTTACTGCTCTCTGCCTTCATACTTTTCTGCCTGAAGGCATTACTTACTTTGTCAATTATTTACTGGGCACTACTAGATACCAGGCACTGTTCTTGGCACTGAGCATAAAGCTGTGATAAAACAAAACTCCTACCCCCTTGTAGCTTATGTTTTAGAGGGGAGAGATACCACAAGCAAGTCAATAATGAAAGCAAGGTAAGAACACAGAGTGTGATACAGTGGGTGGAAGAGAACATTTGGTGATCTACCTAGGAGGGCCAGGGGGGCCTTTTTTTTTTTCACAGCAAAATAAGTTTTTTATTGAAAAAGATAAATTCAGAGAATGAGATTTGGATTCCAGTTCTAATACAAACCCTGGACATGTATACTTGAGTGAAACACCTTACCATTGCAGTAACCCATCTCCAGACTATAAAAAAAGGAAATATCCTGGTGCCTTACCTATTTCATGGTAAGGACTGAACAAGTAAATCAAGGGAAAGCACTTTGAGAACTGTAGGAAAAGCACCAAAAGCTCTGATGATAGTAATGTCAGTTCCTATTAGCTCTCCACCAACCTAGATCCAGCAGCTCTGCAGTTGAACCAGCTACCTTCCCACTCACCTCACATGCAGCCCTCCAGATAGATTCTGTGGTTTTCTAGTTGACCATACTTGTAAGAACGTCAGATTCCTCCTGTCCACCAGTATGAGTCTTGTCTAGTTCTACCATTTGACCCAGCCATCCCATTACTGGGTATATACCCAAAGGATTATAAATCATGCTGCTATAAAGACACATGCACATTTATGTTTATTGTGGCACTATTCACAATAGCAAAGACTTGGACCAACCCAAATGTCCATCAATGATAGACTGGATTAAGTAAATGTGGCACATATACACCATGGAATACTATGCAGCCATAAAAAGGGAGGCCTTTCTAAAGAGGAGACACTTGTCATTCCATTGTCTCTGGCCAGAACAGTTTCTGATGAGAACATTGTGGTTATTCTTTGTTCTTCTGAACATAGTGTATCTTTTCTTTCTGACTGTTTTTAAGATTTTCTGATCATCACTGGTTTTCCAACAGTGTGATTATAATCTGGGGGTCGTGTGTGTGTGTGTGCATGTGTGTGTATTTTACTTGGAATGTCTTGAGCTTCTTAGATTGTGGGTTTATAGTTTTTGTTCAAATCTGGAAAATTTGGCCATTATTTCTTCAAAAGTTTTTTTTATATTCCCTCTCTCTTCTGCCCTGGGACTTCAATTACACATATGTTAGACCACCTGATATTGGGCCATAGTCCACTGAGGGTCTGTTCTTTTTTTTCCTTGTCATTTTTCTCTATTTAATTTTGGACACATTCTATTGCTACGTCTTCAAGTTCACTGATGATTTCTTCTTCAGTGTCTAATTTCCTGTTAATCACATCCAGTGATATTTTCATCTCAGAGATTATATTTTCTCTTATAGAAGTTTCATTTGGCTCTTTTCACTGGTTTCCATTTCTCTCTTCACTAAGCTCATATGTTCCTTAAAATTTGTGTATATAGTTATAATAGCTGTTTTAGTATCCTTTTCCTGCTAGTTTCATCATTTCTGATATTTTTGGATCTGTTTCTCTTAAATGATTTCCCCATTGCTAAAGGTTACCTTTTCCTGTTTTGTGGAATGTTTAGAGATTTTTTATAATTGAATGCTGGACATTATATTTCAATGCTGAGTGTCTGGACTTTGTCTTTCTTTTAAAGTGCTGGGCTTTGTTTTGGCAGTCAGTTATTTGCAAATCAGTCTGATGCCTTCAAAGCCTTTTGCTTAAGGTGAATAGGATGGGTCTAGAGTAACCTTCATCCCAGGCAGGATTTAACGCTCCCTGTTAAGGCAGAACTTCTTTGGAGATTCCATTGCATGCTCCCAGCCATCACCAAAGACTCTTCACTCTGTTTGGGGCTCGAATGCCTCTGTGCCCTGTGTGAGCCCTGGAAATGGTTCAGCTTACCAGTCCCCCAGTTATTCTTTGTCCAGCTTTGTGGATTAACCCTCCATATATGCATGGCCTAGGACTCAGCAGAGACCCACAGAGATCTCATGCAGCTTTCTTGAGCTCTTTTCCTGCTTAGCTCCTTCCTTTCTGTAATTCTGCCCCACAAATTCCAGCCACCTTAGCCTTCCCAAACTTCAATCTTCATCTCCTCAACTCAGTGAGGTCACTGGACGCTGTTCAGGTTCACCTCCTCTGTGTCCATATTCCAAAAATTGCCCCCAGACTAAAAGCTGAAGCAACCATAAGACTCACCTTGTTTTTTTCCCCCTTTTCTCAGAGATCACAGTGCTGAGCTATCTGTGGTCCAAAGTCTGAAAATATTTCTTTCATGTACACATTCATATATATTTCTGGTAGTCTAGTTGTTTGCAGAAGGAGGTTATTGTTACTCCCTCATCACCAGAAGCAAAAGTCTCAGGGAGGTGACATACAGACAGGGGCTGAATAAAGTGAGAGAATAAGTCATTTTGGGGCTGGGCATGGTGGCTCACACCTGTAATCCCAGCACTTTGGGAGGCCGAGGCAGGTGGATCACCTGAGGTCAGGAGTTCAAGACCAGCCTCACCAACATGGTGAAACCCTGTCTCTACTAAAAATATTTTTTAAAAATTAGCTGGGCATGGTGGCGGGTAGCTGTAATCCCAGGTACTTGGGAGGCTGGGGCAGGAGAATCGCTTGAACCCAGGAGGCGGAAGTTGCAGTGAATGAGTGCCATTGCACTCCAGGCTGGGTCAACAAGAGTGAAACTCCAACTCAAAAAAAAAAAAAAAAAAGAATAAGTCATATTTGAATAGCTGGGGAAGAGCATTCCAGGGAGAGGGAACAGCAAGAACAAAGGCCATTTCTGAAGAACAGCAAAGAGTGAGCGAAACAGAGAGTGGCAGAAGATGAGGTCAGATAGACAAGGGGCAGATGGCGCTGCATCTTGTAGACCATGAGAAGGAGCCAGGATTGTAAGTGCAATGAAAAAGCCATTGGAGGGCTTCAGTGAGGAAAGTAACCGGATCCAACTTGTGTTTTAAAGCATCTCCTTGGCTACAGTGAGAAAAATAGGCTATAGGCAGCAAGGGTGGCTATGGCAGCCATTCAAGTGTGAGATGATGGCCGCCTAGACTGGGATGGCAGCAGTGGAGTTGGTTAGAAGTGGTTACATTTGGGAATATTTTAAAGGATATTTGCAAGAGTTGCTTATGGATTAGATGCATGAAGGAGGGAAACAGAAAAAAGAAGGATGTCTCAGGCTTCTGGTCTGAGTGACTGACTGAATGCCATTCATTTACTGAAACAGTAAAGACGATAGAGAGTAGGTTTGGGAGGGAAGTCAAGAGCTTGACTTTGGACATGTTCAGTGTTTGCTGGCTATTAACTATCCAAGTAGAAAATTAAAGTGGGCACTGGGATATACCAATCTGGAGCTCAAGGAAAGGTCAGGACTGGAAATACAGCTATAGGTGCCAGTAGCGTAGAGCTGGTGCTTAAGGCCATGGGGGCTATGTGGGATCATTTAGGAGTGATTGTGAATAGGGGCACACCTTTCCAAGGATGGAGACCTGAGACTCTCCAACACTGACAGGTCCAGAAGAAGAGGCTGAGAAGCAGCAGCCAGGGAGGTAGGGGAGAACCTGGAGTGTATGCTTCTATCATATTCTTCTTGGCAAACCCTTCTTCATGCTCTACCCTCCAGCTTAAGCATCTCCTCCTCGGGGAAGCCTTCCCTGACAGGGTTAGGCAAAGTTAGCAACTCCCTTTTCTGGGCTCTCCCAGCATCCCACATGGACCCTCTCATAGCATTTCTTACAAGGGACTGGAGTTCTCATGAGTCAGCTTTCCCCACTACACTGTGTGCCCCCTCAGAGCAGGGACCTTGTCCTATCCGTAACCACACGCCCATACTAGCTCAGGGCTTGTCTCAGTGGGTGCCCGGGGAATGTGTTAGAGTCCAAAGGAAGAAAAAGCTGAAATATCAGAAGTTGTTTTTGGAGGAAGGCTTTATCTAGGAGATGGGGCTTGAATAGCACCTTAGAAGGCGTTGAAGTTCAAGAAACAGCAAGAATGAGAGAGAGCATGCCAGGTCAGCTGAGACAGAAGAGAACCAAAGGGCAGCAATGGGAAAGCATAAATTATGTCCAAGACAGCAACTGGATCTGTTTTTCAAGACTGCAGGGCTCAGGGAGGGCACAGAGAAGCTAGACTGGGGCTGGGGTCAGGGGTGACAAATGCCAGGCTAAGGAAATGGTTTTCAAACTATGCTCCTTGGAACACTCGTGTTCCTGTTAGGTTTAAAATGTGAAAATTTCATGGTTTCTTATAACTTTAAGGCACTTCATCATAGACAAATTTGAGAGCTGTTGTGGTTACAGATAACAAACAATGGAATAATCATAAAAACTGTCATTTATTAAGTGATTCCTATGTGTTAGGTGCTGTGCTAAATATTCTTCCTAGTTTGCTCTTATTTGTGCTTACAATAATTCTGAGAGAGAGGTACAAATATGGTCTCTAACTGCAGATAAGGAAGCTGAGGCTAAGAATTGTTAACTTGCCAAGCAGACCAGCTAGAGGTGCCAGGGTTAGTCCAAACCCAGGCCGTCTAAGAACCAAATCCAAGCCCTTGACCACTCACTGCATTTGCTCCTTGGCCTTCTTCCCTTGGGGTGACTGGCTGAAGGGTAAGGAGGAGGTCAAAAAAACAAAGAATAAAGAGGAAAAACATCTTAGGATTTAGGATCAGCATCTCCTTCAGGCATCTAAGCGAAAGGATCACGGCCAAGGAGATAATTAGATACAGGGAGCTAGAAGAAGACACAGACCAAGCAATGGAACTGGGAAAGAACGTTCTTGAACGCTGAGCTGGAAGCCTTTCCTCTGCATGTGTGAATTCTGCCATATGATTCATCTACACTGACACAGGCCTTGCTGTATAAGTCAGAGTCACACTGGTGCCCTCAAGAAGACTGACATGAGGATATGTTGCTGGGAGCTACCTAGGCAATGACAGGGGACAGGCTGGAATGATAGGGAAGCCACGTTCCTCAGCAGCAGATTACAGGAAACCTGCCCACAGCCTGAGCAGTGCCCGCAACTGCTCTGGGCCATCACAATTTCCCAAGTAGTTATTGTGGCTATGATTGGAAAGGGGTCACCGTCACATGTTTAAGATAAATGTAATTTCTTTGGCTAGAGTTTATGTTCTGGAACGCTGCAATCTGAGTCAAGCCCAGGCAACAAGCGAGAGGAGCTGTACAGCAAAGAAGTCATGTGTTCTATCTGCACGGAACATTACAGCTTGAAAAGTCGTTCACAATCTTTATCTCACTGGAATTTGCCAACAACCCTGTGAGGTAGGCAAGGAAGATGAGGCACAGAGAAGTTAAGTGACTTATACAAGAACACACAGCAAGTCAATGGCAGAACCTAACTGGGTCCCTAAATCTCTAGGTTCCAAGTCAGCTCAGGTATGTAAGACCCAAACTCAAAAGTGTTCTTACAAGTGATAAGAATAAAGTAAGAGAGGGCTCCAAGAAGAAAAGGATACCATTTTTTCTTTTCTTTTTTTTTTTTTTTTTTTTTGAGACTGAGTCTCGCTCTGTCACCCAGGCTGGAGTGCAGTGGCACAATCTTGGCTCACTGCAAGCCCCGCCTCCCAGGTTCACGCCATTCTCCTGCCTCAGCCTCCCAAGTGGCTGGGACTACAGGCACCTGTCACAACGCCCGGCTAATTTTTTGTGATTTTTTTTTAGTAAAGATGGGGTTTCACCATGTTAGGCAGGATGGTCTTGATCTCCTGACCTTGTGATCCGCCCGCCTCGGCCTCCCAAAGTGCTGGGATTACAGGCATGAGCCACCAAGCCTGGCCCAAGGATACCATTTTCTCCCTTAATGACTGGGAATCTGAAATGTATGGTAAGACAAATTCCAAATAGCTAACACCTTATAGCCTGTTGAAGTGTTATCACCTGCATTACTTCACAATAAAAGGCAGGCAGGGAAGTGAGCGTAGGTGATTTACAGAGAAAGAAGCAGAGGCTCAGAGTGGTGAAGAAACATGCCCAAGCTCGCACAGCTGGGAGGAGGAAGAGCACTTCCTTGAGCCTGGCATCTCCCCCCTGTGCTCCTCCTCTCACCCAGGCCTGGAAGCATTTAGTGTGGTCAAGCAGTGGGAAACGGTCCCAAGACTGTGGTTCCATTTGCAGACATGATCTGTCCAAACCAGTGGCTCCCTCCCTGTCTGCCCCCTCCACCAGCTCCCCACAGCTTGAGCCCCACTGATGGCTGCCCCATGTGGCCTGTCCATAGCAAGACACGCAGCAAAACAACCAGCCTGGCCCTCCACCCTACCACTCGGTCCAAGCCAGGGCTCTGTGGCTTGGCTCTGCATGCTGGGCCCACATGATAGTCCTAGAATAGCTGTCATTGTCAAACAGATGTGACCACATGGTCCCCTGGGATGACCCCTGGACGTGTCCACATTGCAACTTATCTCCTTGACCCTAGCTTTTTGATGGCTTACATCAGGACTTGTTTTCTCTGGTCCTAGCTCTAAGTTCTGCCCTTTTCTCCTTTCTAATGTTTTAAGCCACCTACCTGATGGCTGAGCTGTCCATCCTCCCTGGGAACCAAAGGCCAGGGGTCCAGTTTCTCAGGACAGATTTCTGGATGGCAATTACCCCTTCCTGGTACTGATCATGGCCTGAATAGCCCTCCAAAAGGTGCCGCCAGCCTGCCTGGAAATCCTGCTGACTGGTGCCCAGCCCCTGGGGTGTCCCTCTGGGTTTGAGGCTGCACTTTGGGACCAGCCTCCTCTTCTGCTGTTGAATGAATGCCCCATCCACTAGAGACACTGCCCCACTCCCTCCGTTCTCACTTCTTGTCCCAAGAGACCTGTCACCTGCTTGCCATAGACTGGAAATAACCCAAATGTCCCTTGACAGAAGAACTGATAATAAATTGTGCATATTCACAATGGAATCTACAACAGTGCAAATGAGGCAGTACCCACGACCCCCACCAGCATGGGTGGACCTTGGAAACCTTATGTGTAGTGGAAAAGAATGTTGCAGAAGACTCCATACTTTATCATAGCATTTTTATAAAACTCAAAAACAAGCAAAACAAAACAATATATTGTTTAGGGATACATTCACACCTAATAAAAGTATTTTCAAAAGCAAGGAAATAATAAACATAAAATTCAGGGTAATGTCTACCTCAGGGCTGGGCAGGGACATGGTTTGGGGCAGAAACACACTAGTTGGAGATCTTGGGTTGGGAGGAGGGTTTGAGATAATCATTTTGTTGTTTGGCTTCATGGCTTACAAATATGTTCCATGTATTCTTTTTTCATATATATCAAGTGCTACAAAATGACTTTAAGGATTAGATGGAGAGGGTCTCAGAGGTACCCCTTCTTCTCTCCTCCTACCCACACTGATTGATCTGGGGGCAGGAAAGTGTGTACCTATGGAGTGTCTGGACACCACGTCTCCCCACCCCGCACTGTCACAGCTGAATGGCCTGTAAGAATGTTCCAGCCTCATTCCCTTCCCTCCCACACTCTGGCTGAGTCCACCAGCCTCTGGCCCTGGCTCCATCGCTCTGCTGAAGACAATTCTCACTGAAGTCTCCAGTCAACTCCTTATGAGTGGAGAGGACAGTTTCAGTGCTGGTCTTGCCCGGCATCTCAGCAGCATCTGACGCGCTGACCCTCTCTGCTTCCTCAGGCACCTCCTCCTTGCTATTCAGGCTCCTTCTCTCCTGATATTTATTCTATCTTAAGACACTGCTTCTTGGCCTCCTTTCCTGGCTCCCTCCCCCTCCCCTGCCTGTCCCTTAGTGAAATGGTGATTCCCACAGGTGTCTTCTCAGTTCTCTCGTCACCCTCTTTGGTCACCATTTGATGAGTTCCCATCTGTCCCCAACCCAGGCCTCTGTCTCCTGAACTCCAAGCTACAAATATCCAATTGTCCCCTCAATCTCTCCACTTGGATGTCACATAGGCACTTTAAGTCCAACTCCCAACCTTCCCCCAACAGCCTAGTCCTCTTCCAAGGGCTTCTATCCATCCATGCAAGTACCCAAGCCACCTGCACATCAGCCTCAGTTCCTCCCTGCCCTTACTGCCACCATCTCTCCTCTCTCTCCAGCCTCATCCAGTCACCAAGCTGAGCCCTTCTTGCTTCTTCCCTGGCACCCAGATCTGTCTATCCCCTCTACCTGCACCACAACCTTCCCAGTCCATACCAGCATCCTCTCCAGCTTATGTGAAGGCAACTGTCTCCTAGGGACCTCCCCACTTCCGGCCTTGTCTCAGTGTGTTCTCTACCCTGTAGACACACTGTTCTTTGTTACATGCAAATCGGAGAGCATCTCTCCCCTGCTTAAAATTCTCCAGGGGCCCCCCACTCCTCACCAATACCCAGGCTCTGGACACAGCCCCTACCTTCCTCTCCCACCTCACCTTCCCTCATCTCCCCCCGCATCTCTGCCTTAAACCCCACCCGGCAACCATACTCAACCTCTTCCAGTGCCTCCTGCTTCCCACTCACCTCTCTGGCTTCAGCACATTTCCACCTAGAACCCTTTGCCTCCCCCACCCCTACCCAGTTTCTCCTGCTTCATCTAACTCTCGATCCATGTTCCAATTCAACTGCCATTTCTTCTGGGAAGCCTTCCCTGACCACGCTACTCCCGCCCAGAGAATGTTACGTGGCCCCACGATCTCAGCACCTCAGACGTTTCCTATTCTACTCTAGCACTTATAACCCTCCATAATCATTGCTTTTTAAATTATATGTCTCTCACAACAGACTCTATGCATCAGCAAGCAGGGCCCTGACTTGCTGTCTCAATAGAACCCAGGAGAATGCCTGACCCCTACTAAGCATGTGGCAAAGGTTGCTGAATGAGTAAGTGAATGAATGAATGAGTAAACGAATGAATGTAAAACTCTGCTTTACATATGTTATCTCATTTAATTATTACAAGAACCTTTTAAGGTAGGTATTCTTCATTTCATTTTACAAGTAACACAAGGGAAGTAGCTTGCCCCAAATCACACAGCGAGCAAACAGAAAGCTGGAAGTTGGGCCCAGGTTTAACACCCAAGCCCACAGCACCACCAACCCTGTCCCCTCCTCTGGCCATCCCACCCCGATCACTCATCCCACACGAAGCCAGAGAGCCCTCTTGAGGCCGGTCAAGGCTGGAAACGCAGGCTGGGAACTGGCAATGGTTACCTGGAAGCACGTGGGGCCCGGCCTCCCCGTGGGGATGTCTGACTGGTAGAAGACTTTGAGCTCTGGAGTCAGCGCGATGACCGTCTTAATCACCAGGGAGATGATGTCAGACCAGACCTTCTTGATGTCAACGCCTTTGGAAGACAGTCTACAAAGGATGCTGGAAAAAGTCCTTTTGCTGCCGGTGCTAGCACTGTCCGAATGGATGAAGTTGCCGCTGTGGATGTTCAGTGAATAGTTTGTTAAGTGCATAAAGATGTGGTGCAGGTTTTTGGGGGTGGGCTCCTGATATGGCTCGGTACAAAACCTAGAGAGTCCGTCTTTGGCTATATAAATCTCTAAGGGGTCTAAGGACTTGAGTAAGACATACAGACGAATATCAAACTTGAGCTTGTCGATAAGGAGAGGTTTGCAGATGTACTCCTGGACCACCGCCGGCCTGCTCTGGAGGGTCCCTGCCAGGCGGATGTCACTGGGGTCTTTAATGAGGTAGATTCCATCACCCTGACAACCACCATCAGGTTTCACGATAAAAGTGGGCTTCCAGGAGGGGTCATCGTCTTTCACCATTTGAACCTGGAGGGGGAAAAAAGGATGGCTGACATTATATTCTTTTCCCTCTGGATCCCTAACATAGAGCAGGGCCTTAGCAAATGTGTGGTGAATGAGTGACAAGATGATCCCTGCCGACCTGAGCAGGGGCTCAGCATCTTCCATGGAGACAACACTGCACAAGGTACTGAGATGGTTACATCAGGACTGTCCCCAGTCTTGTGCTCCAGAGCAAGGTGGAGAGTGTCATGGATTGGCAGTTACAAGACCTGGGTTCAAATCCTGTTTCGCCAGTTATTAGCTACCACTTTGAACAGGTCATATAACTAATAATAGTGCTGAGAATGATAATGATGGTGAGCTAATATCATTTATGAGCGCCTGTGAAATGCCAGGCACTATATCAGGCACTTACCTAATTAGCTCATCTAACCCTCACAGAAAATATGATTTTGCCTTTTTATATCAGGAACAGAGAGGGTACAGCAGTTGCTAAGGGCATGGGTGTTGGAGTCAGATGGCCTGGGCTCAGACACTGGCCCTGCTCCTTACCCTGCAGCCTTGGACAAGTGACTTAAGTTATCTACACCCTTTCCATCTGTGAAATAGGAGAAAGGCTGTTTTGAGGATTACATGCAATCATAAATGCAAGAGGCTAAGCACCTAGAACCTGAGAAATAAAAGACAGTCCAAAGCCTGGGTGTCGCTCTTTTTAGAAGATGAAGTGACTTGCCAGCTAACGCAGGGACAGAATTGGGATCGGAATCTAGATTGATGACTGAAGCCCTTGGACCTTCCTCTATCCTACCATGTCTTGGTTTCCTCACTTTAAAAATGGGGATATAGACACCTACCCTCACTGGGTCATTGTAAGGATGAAATAAACTAAAACGTACAAAGGGTCAAGCGCAACACCAAACACAGGGCCGAGCTAGTGCACAGGAAATGTTTGTTTTATGTTTACATCCCTTCTAAAGTTCATTTGGTAGACCAGAACAATCCTTCTGTCTGTTGAGATCTTTTTGAAACAAGATCCCGTCGTCCACAGTATTTGCTCTCCTCCCAGCTCCAGGTCAGCAGAACACTCACATAATTAACTATCCAGGCACTTGACCAGTCCAGGTAGTCGATCTGGACCTGCGGGTCTGCATAATTCATCCTCGCCCCATTGCCCCCGATGCTGGTGAGGTGCTTCCTGCAGCTATGGAGAGCGGATGGACTAAAATGGCAGGAGAGGAGGTTTTCACGAGCAGAGAGAAGCTGGAGGAAATGTAAGGGTGGATTTGAAAGAGGGAGCCATGCTCTCTGCAGCTTCTGGTATGAAAGTTCCCCTCTGAAATCTGAGAGCAGTGCCTGGCAGGCTGAGTTGGTGGGTGCCCCAGTGAGGGACTCCTCTCAGCTCTCCACCATTGCTTGTAAACCCAAGCCAGGACATCTGCACTCTGGCTTGTGCCTTGCGTTTATCTCTTTGACCAGCCTATATTTCTAAATGAAGCTTTTGCCAATTCCTTGGGCACTATCACTTATTCCGGGCTTGTAAAAGATCTTTAACAATGGAGAAACACTTAAAGCCTTAATAATGGTCCACATCAATTGTTTCCCCTTGTCAGCAGGATCCGAGAATGGAACTTCACGAGAGATCAATGCAAGCCTCCCAGGGCCTTCCACTGAGGCTTTCTTGCAACTGTGACCTTGACGTTTATGTAGTTATTTAATATTCAACCAAAGCATTCGTACACTTGGCCCTTTACGGTAAATATAAGTGTGCTGGACAAATGGCAGTTATGGATCAGGAAGTGAAAAATGTCAGGTTTGCACTGATGGGAAATTTTTCCCTCTGGAAAGCTTTTGCTATGCCGAAGACACTAACAGTTCAATATATTATCCAGAGCAATATTTTCTCCTTTGAATTCCATGTATATGCCTTAAATAAATTAAACTACCTGGTCAATAGTCTCCGTCACTCATTGGATTGCTGAATACTTCTTCTGCTCTTTGCCAGAATAGTGCCATACAAATCAAGATTACTAATACTCATAGAATCAATGAATTTTTAGAACTAGAAGAATCCTCAGGGATCAACATCACCCAGTACTCTCAAAAGTCAAGGGGGAAACTGAGGCTTAGAGAAGTGACATGACTTCCCTTGGGTCCCACAACTGGCTGGCAGGATGGTCAGGATGAGAACTGAGGTCTCCTAACCCCACCTCATGTTCACGGTGCCATTGTTACCTCTAAGATAAAACTGAAGATCTCTTATTCCTCTTCTTATTGTAGGAAAGATCCTCCTAATGTATCAGACAGTACTGAGGTCTGTGCTCTGGCCTCACCCTAAAGATTTTGGCCCTGAGTATGGCTATCCAGGAACTATATCTGTAGATCCTGAGTTGGCCAGACTGCCCCAGTTTCAAATCTTCTGTCTGGGTTCCTTGCTTATTAAAGCGCAGGTGTGATTTATAGGAAACCCTCACAATTGTTCAGAATGTGGTTCCCATAGCCACCAGACCCTTCTGCCACTACTACCCTAAAAAGAGAAACATTTTTCAGAATTCATATTCGCTCTCCTCTGAGGTTTATTCAAGAATGACCCTTTCCCAGCAGTTATTAAAGTTAAAAAGTAACACATTGGCTCTTAAAAAGAAGTCATGGACCAGAATGAAAATATCATCGATATACCTGGGCCCCAGCCTCAGCAATTCTGATTTAATCGATCTGAGATGAGACCTGGGCATGTGTATTTTGGAAAAATCACCGCAGGTGATTCTGACGAGTACTCTGTCTGAGAATCACTGGACTAAGTGAATTAAATAAAAATACCATCTGAAACCAACACATTGAATGAAGTATTCTGCACTGGTGTTAGCTGGAGTGTGAGGAAGACTCGTGCTTATGCTACAACTGATGGTATCTCTAGTTTTATCCAAACCTGCTGTTGGACCTGAAGTCCATTACCTTGTAACGGTATACACGGATGGCTGAAAGAGATACACAGAGGAGGTAGTGGCCTAATTGCCTGGCACTGCTCGGGCCTATTGAAAAATTTATGTGGCTTTTACTGCCCCCTAGTGGACATTTAGAAAACGCTGCTGGGAAAGTCACCCCGTTCAAAACTCCAACACTACTGAGCAGTAAGATACTCTACTAAAGATATTAAAATGGTCTTAAAGAAACACCACTACAAATGAAATATTATTCAGCCTTAAGAAGGAAGGAAATTCTCACACATGGCACAAAATGGATGTATCCTGAGGATACTATGCTAAGTGAAATAAACTAGACCCAAAAAGACAAATACTGTAAGAAAGAATGCACTTATATGAGGTACCTAGAGCAGTCAAATTCATAGAGACAGAAATTACAATGGTATTTTCCAGGGCTGGGGTGGGAGGGAATGGAGAGTTAATGATTAGTGGGTATAGAGTTTCAGTTTCGCAAGATGAAAAAAGTTCTGGACATGGATGATAGTTGTACAAAAATGTGAATGTACTTAATGCCATTGTACACAACGTACATACAATGTACATTTAAAAATGGTTAATCTGGTAAATCTTGTCATGTATATTTTACCAAAATTTTAAGATTGATTTTTAATTTTTTTAAGTCATAGCTTTTGGTAAGTTAGAGATAGTACTATAGTGAAAAACAGAAAATCTGGATTTTAGTCCCAATTGTTTCTGTGTGACCTCAAGAAAGTCACCTAACTTTCTGGGCTTTGTTGTAGTCACCTATAAAATAAAGGGGTCAGACTAAGGTCCCTGGCTTCTGCCAGCGAGCAAATGCTGAACCATGATTTATGTTGATATCACCATAGTCGAAGGCTGCGTTACAAACACACAAGTGGCATTCATCACGTTGGAGAGTTCCTGCTGTGCTGTTGGGATCAGCACATTGGGATGATCTATAAGAGGAGGAGATTTCGGTCTGATATTTATGATGCATTTGAGGAAATCAGCAGGGCATTTGGAGGAAGCAAGCTAAAATGTTTGGAGGGAGAAATTCAGCAACTAGAATATCAAGCCACAAAATATTATTAGCAATGAGGGGCAAGTAAGAGGCCAATTTCTGAAGAAATACTGTGTCTGCAATACTGGGGAAGTCAAAACCAGTTAGGGCAGTCCTTTGTCACTCAGGTGGATTTGCATCCAATCTTAGCAACTCAGACCTTTGATGTCACAGGCACACACTACAGATCTCAGGCAAAAACAAGCGTCTGGTAGACACAATCAATGTCACACAGTGCATGCCAGACAGGAGGCAGGGCCGGCCCCTGCCAGCCTCAGGGATATGAGCCTGGTACCCAGGGCAAATTCCTACCTCAATGTTCAAGGCAATTTCTGAGTCCAGTTAAGATGGAAGGCAGTCTGCAGTGAGGTCACCTAGGGTCAGATGGAAAGGGCAAGAATGGCCTGTTGGGGCAGAGTGGGAGACAGAGCAGTGAGGCAGAAAGGAAGGACTTGGGCAGAGGATGTGCTGCTTTGGTGGGGGGTTATGAAGGCAGGAGCGGGCAGGACACTTCTGGGAAACTGCAGATAGTTCCGATGGCTGGAGAATATAAGAGGTAGAGGGGGTGTGCACATGGAAATCCCACTAATGAGATCGGCAGGGGCCAGATAACACCACCACCACCAATAATAATAGTAACATTAGCAGACACTTACTGAGCACTTATTATGGGTCAGGCACCGTTCTAAGCACTTTGGAGGTATTATCTCACTTAATCCTCACAACAATCCTATTTTACAGATAGGGAGAGGGAAGCCCAGAGATGTCAAGTAACTTGTCAAAGATTACACAGCCAATAGGTCACAAAGGCAGGATTTGAACCCAGGCAGGCAGATTCCAGAGCCCATGCCAGAATGAATGAGAGATGTATGAGAAGAAAGGGGATGGAGGAAGATCAGGCCTAGCTAGGAGGTAAGGGCCTTATACGGAAGGCCTTTGAATGTTGGTTTAGAGAGTTTGAGCAATGCCCTAAAATGATGGGGACTCCCTGAAAGGTTTTGAGAAGAAAGCAACTTAATTAGATGTGTATTATGGGATGATGCCTCAGGCTGCCACATAGAAAATATGCCCAAGTGGTTGGATGGTCTGGGACAGAGAGGAAAAGCCCAAACTGAGGCTGCAGTGGAGTCAGAGGGAAGGAGAGAGGTTTGGGAAATATTTTGGAGCTAAAATCAACAAAACTGGATGACTGGGAGAGGGAGACAGGAACATGAAGGATAATCCCCCTATGTCTAGGTAGTCACAGGGAATATAAGGGAATGAGGAAAGGCGGAGGGGAGGCGGTGGGAAGATGATGAACTGGGCAGAGGACCCTGGAGGGCACGCACCTGGAGAGGGTTGTGGTCCCTGGGAAATGTGTCTGGAGCTTGGGAGAGAGATCTGGGGTCATCAGGCCCCTAAGGATGGCCAAGGCCCTCGCAATGGGCCAGATTACCCAGAGACAGGATGGAGAGGAAGAAGAGGGCACCTGGGAGCCAGAAGCTGGAACGGGCAGAACAGACCCCAAAACATCTTGTATTTATACTTGATCTGCAGGCGAAGGATGGAGTTTCAACTGGCGAGGGACATGCATCCACACATCACCAGGGCACCCAGGAGGAAGCTAGTTTGGAAGGAATGAAACCAGGTATAGGAAGGTCCCAAGGCTATCAAAAGTCCAAAGGCCTGAGCTGGGGCAGGGACGATGGGGTTGAAACAGGTAGCTGAGAGAAGAGGTAGAATCAGGGCACCTGGTGACTGGACAGATGTGAAAGGGGAGAGAAGAAAGGGTCACGGGTGAGCTCATGGTTTGGGACTTCAGCAATTTTGGGAGGGGTGATGGTACCATCAACAGATTTAGGGACTACAGGGAGAGGAGCAGTTCTCATTGAAGGAAAGTGGGGACAAGGAGAGGAGGAATTCACTTCATCAAATGAGTATTATTTGCACGACTCCAGAAAGAACTAATTTAGGACTTTATAATATCCCGCAAGCCCTCTACTGTTCATAGGAACCAGGCCAGGTTGTCCGATATCTCCTACAGATGATTAATTCTGATACAACAACTCTCCCAAGCTTAGAAAGAATAAGAGCTGCTGTCCGACAGGGATGAGACTCAGACTCTAAACTCAGATGGGGCATACCTTGAACTGGAGCAAAGGTATCCGAACAGACCTCTCAGCTCCGTGGTGAGTGCGGGAACCACGGGTCTGTGAGAAGTAGTGCCTGCCACTGTGCAGGCAAACATTTTCAGCACTCCCTGGCTTTTGAAGAGTTCCAGTTAAGAAAACCTAAGCAGCAAAGAAAGCACCCTGTTTGGCTTATCACTGATGAGTATCCTGAGTTTACTGGGGCAGTGGCATCGATTACCCCTGAGGAGTTGGGGCTGACCCCTTGCATGCGCTCCTCGCATGGCCTGGATGGTCCTCCCTTCCTTGGCAGCCAGCACCAACGCACCCTGGCAGTCTCGCTTCCTGCCCTTCCCTCCTGTCCTCTCTCTCGCCTCGATGCCTTTACACCGGCTTTCCCTGGATCTCCACCGGCCTCCTGCCCCTTCTTTGCCTGTAAAGCTCCTGCCCATCATCTATGGTCCCTCGGGAAGTTCCCTCTGAGAATCCCTTCCTGGCCTGCAACCCTCTATACAGACATCTTTTCCTTCCCAAAGTCCTTCTCCATATTGAGCTTCCCATATCTTCATGACCAGCCCTTTGTGACCCAGGAAGGAATCATCACTACACACACACAGACACACACACATGCACACACATGTATACACGAGTACACACATGCAAGCACATGCACACACATGCACACATACACACTTTATAAACAAAGAAACTGAGGCCAAGGGGCAAGGAGACTTGCCCAAGGCCACACAGCTAGTAGCAGAACCAGAACTATTAGGGAAAATATGTGAAAACCACAGTTACTTTTGTACCAACCTAAATAATACATTACATCTTCTGATATCCAACCCTAAGCTCTTTCTACCATAATTAATTCAGGGATCTGAAGAAATCTTTCAGAAGAAACCTTGGAATAAGTACTCTCTTTCATTCTCGTTCTGAACACATTTGTTTGCTGCTATTATAAATTTTGATGCTCTGCAAAGATATTACTTTATGTAATTGCCAACTCTCCACTCTATGGAGAATGAGGAAATTGAGGCCCAGAGTGTCCAGTAAGAAATCTAGTCATCTAGCTAGAAGGTGGAACTAAAGCGTCAGTTCTGGGCCATGCTGTCCTTTCTTTGAAGATGTTCTCAAGTTCACTGTGGAGGTGGACACAGCATCACACGGCTGCTCAAGGCAGCTGGTGCTTCTGCTCAGAAAACTCGAGGGGCAAGGAACAGCCTCTCCACATGCTTTACCCCAATGCCACCCTGCTGCCAATGCAACTTAATGGACCCTGCTTTTGGAGAACAGCAGCCTTCTGTGAGCCATAATCTTCCCATCATTAGGGAGCAACCAAAAAGCCTCTCTAGAACACGCCCGGGACACTGAAACCTGTTTGATAGGAAGGGCCCAGTCGTACCATGAGACTGTCCATTTTCCTCTCAGGTCCCTTCTCACACCCTGCCCCTAACTGCTGGAGCTGAGGGGAGTAAGAACACAGCCTGTCGAGTCAGCCCTGCCTGGCCTCCCCACTCCTTCCGCACAGTGCAGTCCCAGCCAGCCTCTGTCCAGCCCCACCTAATTCTCCTACCACGTGAGTTTTAAGCCCAGCTTGCTTGGCCTAAAGCCTAGCTTCCTAAGGGCCCTGGGTGACACTGGCGCACGTGGGGGCCCTCAGACTGCAGCTTCCCTTTACCTCCCCCGAGTCCACATACTGGATGTCTGCAAGCAGCAGCTGCAGAGAGGGTGTGGGCTTCGCAGTCAGGCAGACCTGGGTTCAGATCTCAGCTCAGCCACTTCCTAGCTGTAGGACCTTGGCCAAGCTACTTACTCCCTCTCACGGTACTATTTTTAGCATTTCATTTTATTTGTATTAGGCTGCCTTGGTTTCCTGATCATCCTCCTAAGTGATCAGATTCCCAGGTGAGGCTCATTCCAACCCACTTGCCCGGAGTCTCAGCTCCTGCCTATCCTATCCTCCAGTGCTCGCCCATGGGTGGCTGGGACCCATCTCCTGAAACTCGACTGTTTCCTGGGTCTGCCTGGGTGTCAGCCTCTCATTTCCCAACTCCTGGGGGCCACCCCATCAGAGTCCAGCCCACAGCCTGCGTCATCTCCCTGGCCCACAGCCTCATTCTCCTTCCCCAAGTCTCCTACTGAGAGCCCAGAAGACATCACAGCTGAGCCTGCCTGGAACATAACACTCCGCTGCTGAGTAAGCTCCCCTTGTGGCTAAAATCGTTTTTCCAGTAGTGAGGATTTCCTGCTAATGAACTGGCTACATAATCTTCAGCTCACTTCCGAATGTATACGACTGGTTATAGTCACAGGCACTTCAGATCACTGGGCCCAGCTTTTCCTCCTTCCCCACACCACAGTCCTATGTTCCTTGCAGTCCTGCCATAATTTACACATTAAACCACTTTGATTTTGTTTTTTTTTGTTTTTTTTTGTTTTTGAGACAAAGTCTTGCTCTGTCACCCAGGCTGGAGTGCAATGGCATGATCTCGGCTCAATGCAACCTCCGCCACCTGGGTTCAAGCGATTCTCATGCCTCAGCCTCCCGAGTAGCTGGGATTACAGGCACCCGCCACCACACCCGGCTAATTTTTGTATTTCAGTAGAGACCGAGTTTCACTATGTTGGTCAGGCTGGTCTCAAACTCCTGACCTCAAGTGATCCACCTGCCTCGACCTCCCAAAGTGCTGAGATTACAGGTGTGAGCCACTGCGCCCAGCCTAAACTTTTTTTTTTAATGCAAGAATATCAATGTCTTATTTTGCAACACTCAAACAAGGTGCCCTCCCTCCCAGTGCTCTTTTGGCTAAACTAGCAGTATTGCTCAAATGCAATATTGAGCAATTGCAGTATTGACCAGTGCCAGGCAGTGCGCTAGGCACGTCAATATGTATACATGAGATCTAATCCTACAAGACAAGCAATAGCATTTTCATTGACTTATTTATTTGTTTGTTTGTTTATTGCCTTGCTATGTTGCCCAGGCTAGTCTCGAACTCCTGAGCTCAAGCAGTCCTCCGGCCTCAGCCTCCCAAAGTGCTGAGATTATGGGCATGAGCCACTGTACCCGACCCAGAATTTTCATTTTTAGGCTTTGTAACTAGAGGTTTCTCCCCATATTCCAAGATCCTACAAAAAAGTGGCAGAGTTAACTACACTGCTAACTCCTTGAAGGCAGGGGCAGTATTTCCCTCATCCCTTGATTCTCCTGCCCACTACATCCCCAGCTAGCACTGGAAGAGCCTTAATGGAGGTGGACTCAGTAAATGCTTATGGGAACCAGCCTCTGTCTCATTTGGCTCAATGCTGTCATGTTCTATCCAGGATCACAGGTGACATTTCTTCAAATGCTAATCCTGGGCGATGCCAACCACTTCCTGGACTTCAGTTAAAGTATGCCCCAAAAGGAGGTAACTCCCTACTGTCTATCTCTGGAGCATACCTCTCTTGGGTTCCAGACTCATACAATGAGATATGTCAAATTTGACACGTCCAAAAGAAAGCTCATTGTCTTTTCTCTCAACTCTACCCCTCCTGTGTTCCCTCTGACAGTAAACATTACCACATCCATCCATGTCCCCCAGCCAGAGATCTGAGATCACCTTCTCCCACATCACTCACCCCCACCCAGTCACCAAATTGACATTTCTCCATCTGAACACACCTTATAGTCCCTTAATCATCTCAGCATTTCTCACCTGAATTGCTGCAATAGCTTCCTAGGTGACCTGACTGCAGTACAAGCTCTGTGCTGGGCACTTCCCATACATTATTTTCCATTCTAATAAGCAACCCTGTGAGATAGGCATTAAAGCGTGAGCCACATGAAACTGTCATTTTTATAAGTCAAACCCAGCTACACACACACACCCACACGCGTGCACGCGCACACATTTGCATGTGATTCAACCTAATACTATTATTATTACCCACCAGCCCCCATCACAGGCAAGGAAACTGAAATTTACAGGGTAATTTATTTCCCCAATCACACATTTTATACCCTGGGGAGCCAGGATCTGAACATGGGTGTGTGTTCAAATTTCCAAAGGCCACACTTTTTCTGCTAAATCATATCATCTTCAGGTCCACATATCAGTTCCTAGAGGAATGCTCACAGCCCTAAATACATTACTTAGAGTATTAATACATCTTAATACTTTTATTAGAGGTGTTTGAACCAGAGCCACTCCATCTTAAATAGGATCTGGGTAGAATGAGGCTAAAACCCACTGTGCTGCATTCGCAGAATGTGAAGGCATTCTAAGTCACAGGATGAGACAGGAGGTCAGCACAAGATACAGGTCATAAAGACCTTGGTGATGGCCAGGTGCGGTGGCTCACGCCTGTAATCCCAGCACTTTGGGAGGCTGAGGCAGGCGGATCACGAGGTCAGGAGATCAAGACCATCCTGGCTAACACGGTGAAACCCCATCTCTACTAAAAATACGAAAATATTAGCCAGGTGTAGTGGCAGGCACCTGTAGTCCCAGCTACTCTGGAGGCTGAGGCAGGAGAATGGCGTGAACCTGGTAGGCGGAGCTTGCAGTGAGCCGAGATCACACCACTGCACTCCAGCCTGGGTGACAGAGTGAGACTCCGTCTCAAAAAAAAAAAAAAAAAAAAAAGACCTTGCTGATAAAACAGCTTGCTGTCAAGAAGCCAGCTGAAACCCACCAAAACCAAGATGGCAACAAGAGTGACCTCTGGTCCTCCTCACTGCTACACTCCCATCAGCACCATGACAGTTTACAAATACCATGGCAACGTCAGGAAGTTATACTATATGGTCTAAAAAGGGAGGCATGAATAATCCACCCTTTGTTTAGCATGTCATCAAGAACCATAAAATGGGCAACCAGCTGCCCTCGGGGCTGTTGTATGGAGAAGCCATTCTTTTATTTGTCTACTTTCTTAATAAACTTGCATCCACTTTACTTTACAGACTTGCCCTGAATTCTTTCTTGCACGACATACAAGAACCTTCTACTGGGGTCTGGATCAGGACCCGTTTCTGGTAACACTTTAAAATGTTATTAACAGTAATACATAACAGTAACAACTACCATTTATGAGCACCTATGAGGTGCCTTACAATAGTTATTTCGCTTAATCTCCACAGCTAAACTATGAGAAATCTACTGATATTGTTTTTTTTTTCTTTTTCAGGTGTTATTTTGTTTTGTTCTTCAGTACCTTGTTTGTGTGTATGTGTGTGCAACACTGTTTTTTGGTTTTTGTTTTCTTGAGATGGAGTCTCACTCGTCACCCAGGCTGGAGTGCAATGGCGCAATCTCGGCTCACTGCAACTGCGGCCTCCGAGGTTCAAGTGACTCTCCTGCCTCAGCCTCCCGAGTAGCTGGGATTACAGGCGTGCGCCAACACACCTGGCCAATTTTTGTATTTTTAGTAGAGACGGGGTTTCCCCATGTTGGACAAGCTGGTCTCCAACTCCTGACCTCAGGTGATCCACCCACCTTGGCCTTCCAAAGTGTTGGGATTACAGGCTTCCAGGCGTGAGCCACCGCACCCAGCTGCAACACTGTTCTTAATAATGTCACAAATAAGGATCTGAGACTGAGCGAAGCCAGGCGACCTGCAGGTCACACAGGAGGTGGTGAGCCAAAAGGCAGAGGGTGGGAATCATGAACGGGGAGGGGGGGCGGGACAGGGAAGCTAAGCCTACTTCAGGGGTCAAGGTCGCCAAGATGGACACTCGCCCTGAGTCCCAGCGGCACAGCCTGTGCCTGGACAGGTTCACAAGCCCAGGGTGGGCAGAGACAGCAGTGCAGAGCTGGTGCTTCTGGGCAACAGCTCTGACCTCTAAAGAGAACTGGCTGGAAACCGACACACCAAGAGGATAGTTTTAAAAACCCACCCAGCCACTCAGAGAGCCTGGTCGGGGCAGCCAAATGCCTGCCCAGGAACGGGACACTCAGCCTGATCATTTACACCATGAGAGTGAGAACAAGATCTGCTGCAAGCCTCTGGATTTCAACTGCTGGTTTAAATTTCAAGGAGAAGCATGAAGGTGTTGACATGTAAGAAATTACTTGTACATGCCTTTGATCACCCTGAAACTCCAGGGTGTTCTAAATGAGCGTGCTGGTTGGAAGCCAAACTGAGCTGAGTTTTACAAAGGAACTCCTACTGTGCCACCGGAGGCCGCTACTGAAGCCACGTTTCCTTAAATCAACACTGCCTGTTTCCCCCACTTTCATTTCAATGGCATCAGGTGGCCACGGGACAACAGGACCTTGGGCTAAGCTCCCTCTCATGGGCTCCCAGGAAACGTTAGCCCGGCACCTGCTTCCTGACCTCCGGCCAGTCACTTCACCTGGGCGTTCATTTGCAAGGAAACCTCTCTGCTTCCTTAATAAATCAGAGAGGGACACTGAAGGCAGCCTCTCTTTGGGGAAACAGATGCCCCGACTGCTCTTCCAAATTTACTTTCCCTTGGGGATATCTCGCTAGCCGCTACCACGACCACAATGGTCTTAGGACAGGGAGGGAAGTTTTGATGCCCTTTAATGCTCTGGACAACACCTGGGCTCCAACTCTTTCCTTAGGCCCCCGTAGCCACAGACATAGCTTTTGAGACTTTATTAATGACTCAAGGAGAGGAGAAGGGAAATAAACACAGAGAAGAGCACTGATAATTGTGTTTACAGGATACTCTCATCTCAGCATGACAAAGCTCTTTAGTTTGCCCTTAGATGGCAGAGGCAATGTTTTCCCATCCCCTGGGAAAACATCTAGATTCCCTGGAGGCTCAGCTTTAAGAGATCCCCAGTGGCTGGGTGAGGTGGCTTATGCCTGTAATCCCAGTACTTTGGGAGGCTGAGGCAGGTGGATCACGAGGTCAAGAGATTGAGACCATCCTGGCCAACACGGTGAAACCCCGTCTCTACTAAAAATACAAAAATTAGCTGGGCGTGGTAGCGCATTCCTGTAGTCCTAGCTACTTGGGAGGCTGAGGCAGAAGAATCTCTTGAACCTGGGAGGTGGAGGTTGCAGTGAGCTGAGAGCGCGCCACCACACTCCAGCCTAGCAACAGAGCGAGACTCTGTCTCAAAAAAAAAAAAAAAAAAAAGAGATCCCCAGCCTGTTGAGCCTCCTTGCCAACTCACCGGACACTGGAAAGTCCACCCAGCTTAGGGAAACCTCACCTATGACCCACAAAGACAGAACAGCTATGCTACAGTCTCAACAGGACAGCTATTTCAGGATGTCAAGACAGAATATCATGAGCTAAACAGCCACAGAAGAAATATGTATAAGAAATAGCAAGGTATGTGTTACTCGATAGCATCAATATCTTCATCTGTCAAAGAGAGATGATCATAAAACCTCTCCGGTCCAGCACTTCCCAGACTTGCACAGTCAGGGAATGCTTTTAAAATTATAATGTACTTGGGGAACACCAATAGGCACTCATACATATTCAGATTAATAATGTGGACTGATTATAATGTCATATATAAGATATGGTGATATGGCGATGTTAGTCAATGGTGATGTTAGTCAATATATATTATAACATTTTAGCAATTAATCTGTGAGACCATTTACTTTTTTGCGTTCAACTTTAATCGAAATATGCATACGTTCCTTTTTTTTTTTTTTTTTTTTTTTTTGAGATGGAGTCTCCCACTGTCGCCTAGGTGGCAGTGCAGTGGTGCAATCTCGGTTCACTGCAACCTCTGCCTCCCAGGTTCAAGCGATTCTCCTTCCTCAGCCTCCTGAGTAACTGAGATTACAGGCACCTGCCACCAAACCCAGCAAATTTTTTTGTATTTTTAGTAGAGACAGGGTTTCACTATGTTGGTCAGGCTGGTCTCGAACTCCTGACCTCGTGATCCACCCACCTCAGCCTCCCAAAGCGCTGGGATTACAGGCATGAGCCACCACGCCCAGCTGCATACATTCCTTGTTTATGTTTTGCCTGTATAATGTTTAAAGTGTCTCGGCCAGGCATGGTGGCTCACGCCTGCAAAATCCCAGCATTTTGGGAGGCCGAGGCGGGTGGATCACGAGGTCAGGAGTTTGAGACTCTTGACCAACATAGTGAAACCCCGTCTCTACTAAAAATACAAAAATACAAAAAGTGGCCAGGTGTGGTGGCACGCACCTGTAGTCCCAGCTACTCGGGAGGCTGAGGTGGAAGAATTGCTTGAACCCAGGAGGCGCAGGTTGCAGTGAGCCGAGACCACGCCATTACACTCCAGCCTGGGTGACAAAGTAAGACTCCATCTCAAAAAAAATAAAATAAAATAAAAATAAAAAGTACCTCATGGTTATCTAACCAAAGGGTGAAATTCAAGAGCAGAGATAAATCTGGCTGATTTTCCTCTGATAAATCATTTTGTCCTGAGCTTTAAGCCCTTTCTGGAAGATGCTCCAAACATGTCAGACTGGGGGAAGGAAAGAGAAGGAGAAAGAAACTAATATGCATTGAGCATCAGGATGCTGAATGCTTTACAGAATTTTTTTTTTTTTTTTTTGAGACTGTGTTTCACTCTTATTGCCCAGGCTGGAGTGCAATGGTGCGATCTCAGCTCACTGCAACCTATGCCTCCCAGGTTCAAGCACTTCTCCTGCCTCAGCCTCCCAAGTAGCTAGAATTACAGGCATGCACCACCATGCCCAGCTAATTTTGTATTTTTTTAGTAGAGACAGTGTTCCACCATGTTGGTCAGGCTGGTCTCAAACTCCTGACCTCAGGTGATCCACCCACCTCGGCCTCCCAATACAGCATTCTTATTAATACTCTCTCTTGTTCATCTTTCCAACGCCCTTATGAGATAGTGATTATGTGAGTTTGATAGACTGAAAGCAGTACTGCAAGGCCACATATGTCACCGTGGATGGAATCAAATGCAGTCTGGCCCACCCCAGGGCCCAAGTCTTCCCATGATACCACGTTGGCAGAGGCCATGGGGCAGTGAGACTCAGTGCACCTGCTCAAACTTGTGTAGTCTTTGTCTTCCTACTGTAATAAAAGCTCCACAAAGAGAAGAACCACATCAGCTTGGTTCATCACAATAATCTCAGTGCCAAATACAATGCCAGAGACTGAAGAAAGCCCAGGAGACATGAATACAATTTTGGCATTTCTAAAGGGTTCTCATAGGGGCTAGAGGTAACACGCATGTCCCATGGGATCAAGAGGGCCAAACTGCACCCAGAGAGGATGGAAAGGAGGATGAGACACAGGGAGAAACGTGTCAACTCAGGAATATTTTAAAAGTTAGAGCATGTGACAAAGTACCTTGAGAAATAGTAAATTGCCCGTTTCTGAAGATGATCAAGTACAGGGTGGAGCCTGACCATCTGTCCGGGTGTGGAGGGGATCTACTCGGCGGGGGAGTGGCTTGGATGGTCTCTCAGGTCCTTTCCAACCCCTAAGATTAGGTTATCTGTTGGTACTGACTTCAACTCAAGGCCCAATTAGTGTCTGACTTGCGATGTGACTCAGCCAAGTCTCTTTCCCTCTCTGGGTCTGTTTCCTTATCTGTACAATGGAGGTATCTGTATGAATAACCCCATTGATAATTCTGCTCAGGGCTTCCAAGATCCTACACACTCTCTATAGAACAAGGGTTATGATAAGTTTGCCTGCAGGGTGGCACTGGGCTGAGAGGTCACAAACCTTCCTGCTGGTGCCCTCTCTGCACGCAAGTTCTGGCTACCCTGGCGATGAACTCAGGCCACTTCCCCAGCCAGGCAGGGAGACAGACCAGGTCCATTCTGATTCAGAAATTAAGTGGGAATCAGGCACACCCGTAGCATTAAACATAATTCTGGAATGTGTCAAAAATCAAATGCCCTCCAGCAATATAACAACATGTTCTTCAATGAAGAGAGATGAAAATCTTCTGCTCCAGAAGGATCCATCCGTGTAACTCAGTGGGGTTGGTACTGCCACCTAAGGAGGGTTTTGGAAATTTCCAGGGGTGTTTTTCACTGTCACAATGTATGGAAGGTATTACTGGGCAGAGGCCTGGAGTGCCACACAGACAGCCATGAGCTGGGCAGTCCTGCCACACCTTAATAAGGGTGAATAATCTATCTGTATATAACATGAAGACAGCCTAGACTCTAACTCCATGTTACATATAAAGTGTTTTTACAGGGTTCAAACTGAGTATCACAATATTCCAAGAATATAAGAATCATGTAAATAAGGGCCAGGCGCGGTGGCTCATGCCTGTAATCCCAGCACTTTAGGAGGCCAAGGCGGGTGGATCACTTGAGGTCAGGAGTTTGAGACCAGCCTGGCCAACATGGTGAAACCCCCGTCTCTACTAAAAATACAAAAATTAGCCAGGCATGGTGGCGGGCGCCTGCAATCCCAACTACTCAGGAGGCTGAAGCAGAAGAATTGCTTGATCCCACGAAGCGGAGGCTGCAGTGAGCTGAGATCACACCACTGCACTCTCCAACCTGGGTAACAGAGTGAGACTCTATCTCAAAAAAAAAAAAAAAAAAGAATCATGTAAAGAGAGAAATTACATTTTGCTTTTTTTTCTGGATTTTTTTTAGTCTATTTGATATTTCAGAAACATCACATCACTAATGATATTGCGGATCATGGTATTTGAGTCACTCATACAACACCCAGTGATTATACAGGAAAATAGTTTAAAATGTTAAATATGAAGAAATATTAAAGAGAGAGACTATAATAACTAATCAAATATTGTCTCACTTTTCTTATATATAAACTTATTCATTATAGGTAGTGGTAGCATCTGACCACTTTGTTATGTCATAGAGTATAACAGTGCCAAAGAATTTACTTATTGAATTGCATAGCATTTCATTATGGAGAGCTTTTCTGGCCACAGGTGGTGGCTCACACCTGTAATCCCAGCACTTTGGGAGGCCAAGGCGGGCAGATTACTTGAGGCCAGGAGGTTCAAGACCAGCCTGGTCATCATGATGAAACCTCATCTTTACTAAAAATACAAAAATTAGCCGGGCGTGGTGGCACACGCCTCTAATTCCAGCTACTCGGGAGGCTGAGGCATGAGAGTCACTTGAACCTGGGAGGCGGAGGCTGCGGTGAGCCAAGATCGAGCCATTGCACTCCTGGGTGGCAGAGCGAGATGCTCTCTCAAAAAAAAAAAAAAAAAGAACTTTTCCTTTATTTTTCTGCTTTAGCAAGCATTTAGGGTGGGGTTGTTTTTATTTCAACTACATGTATAGGTTGCTTATATTTCATTTCAGGATACTAAACAGAACGTCACAAATAATTTGGATTAAAAGTAGGGGAGAGGGCACTGGAATGACACCCCTGTAGAAATAAGCACACCTAGCACTCATGAAAAGAAACCAGGCTTTCTTGGAGAATTGGCTGAGTCCAGGGCAGGGCAGGAAAAATATAAGAAAAGCCTGGAACACTTGTTGTGGCAGAAGTACAAGGGTGCTCAGAAAATGACTCTGTATCTACTAAAAATACAAAAAAATTAGCTGGGCGTGGTGGCAGATGCCTGTAGGAGGCTGAGGCAGGAGAATTGCTTGAGCCTGGGAGGCAGAGGTTGCAGTGAGCCAAGATCACGCCACTGCACTCCAGCCTGGGCAACAAGAGTGAAACTCCGTCTCAAAAAAAAAAAAAAAAACAAAAGGATTCAGGCCTCCATGGCCAAATCTCAAATAAATTTGAGCATCAAAATAGATATTGTTGGTAAAATATTATAACCCACAGAATAAAGTAAGAATCCATGAGTGCACAGGCATGCACACATACATAGATAGTTAAATGAGAAGGCAAAGCTCTCCCTTGCAGTAGAAACTCAGCTAACAAATGCAGAAGGGAGGATGGGGGTAGATAATCACTATTTGGCAACATCACAATAATAACCGATTCAGACAAGAATCCTTAACAGAGGTGAAGACTTCGGTGGGGGGTGGGGGGGGGCGGAGTCTGAAGAGTAACAGGACATTACGTAGTCTTAAAGTGTCTTCCCACAAGATACTTACTAATTAGAAAGGGGAAAATAGCAACTTTTCCATGAAAATCTGGCAGACACCACCTTAGCCAAATGATTAAAGTTGACATTACCAGTAATAAGACACAAGGACATCATGTGCCTCCAGATATGATACCCATGAGAAAGACACAACGTTGCTTCTGTGGTACTCCTGCCAAAAATGTGTATCCTGGATCTAATAATAAGGAAACCCCAGACAAACCCAAACTGAGGGGCAGTGTACTAAACAGCCTGTGCTCATCAAAAATGCCAATGTCATGAAACACAAAGAAAGACTGAGAAATTCTTCCAGATTGAAGGAGACTAAAAAGACATAACAACCAAATGTGATGCGCGATCCAGGACTTTCTTTTGCTATACATTATTAGGATAATTGTCAAAATCTGAATAGGAAACAGTCAACCAAATAAAGAGACAACCTATGGAGTGGGAGAAAATATTTGCAAACCGGACATCTGATAAAGGGTTAATATCCAAAATATATAAGGTACTCAGCTCAGTAGTAAGAAAACAAATAACCCTATTAAAGAATGGGCAAAGGATCTGAATAGATATTTGTTGAAAGAAAACATACAAATGGCCAATGGGATAAGAAAAAATGCTCAGAATCACTAATCATCAGAGAACTGCAAATTAATAACCCAATGAGCTGTCACTTCACACTGGTTAGAACAGCTATTATCAAAAAGACACCATGTTGGAGATGATGTGGAGAAAAGGGAACCTTTGCACACTGTTGGTGGGAATGTAAATTAGTACAGCCATTATGGAAAACAAAAAAATTAAAAATAGAACTACCCATCATGATCCAGAAATCCTACTGGGTTTTTATCCAAAGGAAATGAAACCAATATGTTGAAGAGAGATCCGCACTCCCATGCTTATTGCAGCATGATTTGCGATAGCCAAGATACGGAATCAACCTGTGTCCATCGCGGGTGAATGAATCAAGAAAATGTGGCATGTTTACACAATGGAATATAGTTCAGCCTTAAGAAAGAAGGAAATCCTGTCATTTGCAACAACATGGATGAACCTGAAGGACGTTAAGTGAAATAAGCCAGGCACAGAAAGACAAATACTGCATGATCTCACTTATCTGTGGAATCTAAACAAGTTGAACACATAGAAGTGGAGAATAGAATGAGGGTTACCAGGGGCTAGAGGTATTGGGGGCATTGGGGAGCTATTTGTCAAAGGATACAAAATTTCAGTTAGATTAGAGGAATAAGTTCAAGAGATCTATTGTACAACATGGTGAGTATAGTTAATAACAATGTATTGTATTCTTGAAAATTGCTACTAAGAGAGTAGATATTAAGTGTTCTCACCACAAACAAAAATGATGTATATGTGAGGTAATCTGCATGTTAATTAGCTCAATTTAGCCATTCCATAATGTATGCATATTTCAAAACAACATGTTGTACATGATAAATACATACATTTTTATTTGCCAATTAAACATTTATTTTAACATAACAAAATGATAATTTTATTAAGTAAACAATAAAAATACAAATTTATTAAAATTTAAAAATTTTTAAATATCTACTCACTGTTAACTTCACCAACTTTTTTGATGTGAAAATCTAATAAAATGAATGATACATAAATATTTATCTGTACATTACTTATTGCTGTCTATTCTCTGTATAGTATATATGTAGACATATATGTATGTACTATATATACCATAATGTTTACATAAACACATTTACTATATAAACACTATATATAAGTAGATATACATAAAGAACATATATATGCACATATATAATACCATATACTGTCCAGAGAAGAATGAATGTTGTATACATATAAATGACTTTAAATAAAAGTTTAAAATATATATATGACTTTGTATACACACACAGTCATTTTAGTGTCTGCTTCATAAAACTATAGAATAGAGATGTACTCATTTCAAGGGGTTATATGAATCCATCCCATGATTTCAGATAGTTAGAAATCTAAATCCAGTCCATGAAGGCTCATCTATTTTCTTCTTTGCTATCTCTAGAGATGGCTACTATATATAAGTAATTTTAATAAACAATCATACAATTTCCCATAAACTAAATAAATTTAATTCTCTAATGTTTGTTTCTTTTTTTCCACCTTCCTCTTTGTCTTTGTATTTCTCCACGAGAAACTGAATCCTACGTGGTCATAAAACCTGTATAGATGGACTAGTATTGAGCTTTACTATGTTTTTCTTAACATTATTTCATGTATTAATATTGCCTCTGAAGTGCCTTCTAATGTTTAGTTAATCTGACAGTTCAGACATTCTTCCTTATAAATTACCTTTATCATTTAACACAAGTCCCTTTCCTCTTAATCATCATTTAATACAACTGACACACAATGAAAGTTGTATTAAGTGAAAATGAAAACCATGTCGACTCCCTCCCTTTATAAAAATGAGATTCAGGTATTGCTTAAAACGAAAATACATCTATTTTTTCTTGCTGCAATTGTAGCACCCTTTTAGAGCCTCCTCAATGAAGTGAGATGATTTTAGCCCTCTATCTCAGAGGCTGGCAAACTTTGGAGTGTGGTTCAAGTATACCAGTGCCGGGTTTTGTAAAGAAAGTTTTCTCATTTACGTATGGATGGTCTATGTCTGCTTTCACACTCCAACAGCAGAGCTGAGTAATTATGACAGAGACTCTATGACCCACAAAGCTGAAAAGAGTTACTATCTGGCTTTTACAGGAAGTTTGCCATCCTCTGCAATGGATGGACATCTAACCATTAGGTATGCTGCTACAAAAACAAGCATTCACATATAGTATTGTTAGCTGTATTGACAAATGTATTCAATCGAAGGACAGCTTTCCATGGGCATTTGAATATTCCATATCACATCTGTTTACATTTAATAGGTTATTTCCAAGATAATTCTCTCTAGAACTGAAATCTGCCAAAATGTCCTCAAAATCAGGGTTGTAGTTTACATGATAGTTAAAAATATGGCTTTCAGTGTCTGATAGGTCATGATTCAAAGCAAGATCTGCCACCTAATGGTTGTTAGTACCTGCTAAGTACCTAGAGAGGAATGCATAAGCTTGGGCATGGCACTTGAGCTCTCTAAGCCTTTGATATGCTTTTTACTGTGTCCCTACCCAAATCTCATCTTGAATTGTAGCTCCCATAATTCTCACACGTCATAGGAGGGACTTGGTAGGAGATAATTGAATCATGGGGTCGGTTTTCCCCATACTGTTCTCATGGTAATGAATAAATCTGATCAGAGCTGATGGTTTTACAAGGGGTTTCCCCTTTCTCATGGCTCTCTGTCTTGCCTGCCACCATGTAAGACGTACCTTTTACCTTCCGCCATGATCATGAGGCCTCCCCAGACACATGGAACTATGAGTCCATTAAACCTCTTTTTCTTAATAAATTACTCAGTCTCAGGTATGTCTTTATCAGTAGCATGAAAATGGACTAATATAGCCTTATTTTATTCTCCTTATTTTATAGCCTTATTTATAAAATGGAGGTAATAAGAATATCCATCTTACAGGTGTAATGTGAGAATTAAATAAGAAAAAAGTGTATATAATGTATTCACAATTATAGCAAGAGCATGTGATGTATGCCCCATAACTAGTGTGTGTTTTTAAATAACCCTAGTAAATATATAAAAAATTATAATTTTAAAATCTGAATAAATTCTGAAAATGATAATACTAGATAGCTGTTGATTTCATCATTTTGATAATGACACTGGTTATGAAAGAAAGTGCTCTTATTTTTCAGAAATACACACAGAAGTGGTTAGGGGTACATATAGGAACATCATGTATGCAACATACTCTCAAAAAGGAGAGAGACAGCGGGACGTCAATGTTAACATCTGGGGTTGCATGGAGGATATGTAGAAATTATTTGTATTATTCTTACAATTTATCAGTAAGTCTAAAATTATGTCAAAATAAAAAGCTAAAAGAAAAAGAAGGGATCCTTAGGTCCAAACACACAGAGAACTGTTATCGATATATTCTAGCCAAACATATCCTTTTATCTTATTCTTCTACTCCTTCTAGCAAATGTACAGGGTTAATTCCAGAAGGAAGGTGGGAGAAGAGGGTGCATGTTTGCGTGAGGGGAAAGGACAAGAGAATCCTTTCATTAGCAAGGCCAGAAAATTTGATTACATCACCTTTCTAAATTCAAATCTCTACTTTGCTTTGCCTTTCATCAGAACCCCTCCAAGATGCAATTACACAGAAAAGAAGTTGAACAAGAAGCAGAATAGGAGAGATTTCTTTCTTTCTTTGGAGATGAGGAAAAAGGGTAGAGCAGAGCAATTTTTATAATTTCCTTTTGAAATAGGCATTGAAGTCAAGATTGGCTCTACTATTTTCTTGTAGAAAATTAGACATCTCTAGTCAAGTGACTCAGGCGACATCACTAAGAACTTTTGCAAAATGAAATGAAAGGACAAAAATTGAAGGGTGAAAGATGACCTTTAATTTCCTTTGGGGAAGCAAGGTTTTCTTGACCTTTAAAATAGTCTCTCCCAGAAAAATGTTTACTTCTCCTACTTTTTCTTTTTAAAAGCTTGCCATTAGAGAGAGAGAGAGAAAAAAAAAAAGCACACTAAAGCAGTGGCCCTCTAATGATCACATTCATCTCAAAATTCCACATAATAAATCAGTACGGAAAGGTAGCAAGATTGTAATAGTTGTGATTTAAAACATTAAATGTATTTGGGGGCAAACTGAAGTTTAGAAAATTAAACAATAAGCTCCTAGTATTAGAAGTGTTATTGCACAGGACTGTCTCTGGCAGGGGGAAAAAATACACACACACACACACACACACACATACACACACCAAGTTAAGCCAAACAGGGATACAATTCAGTCAAGAAGAAGTCTTAGCTCTTTTCTTCTCCTAAGTGATCTATCATCATATAATGAGATAATTCATCTCAAGATCAGATTTTTATTAAAAATTAAAATATATTCATTTCCACATTTTCAAAAAGCCAGAAAGACCCAGAATGCTTTGTCTAAGCATTCTTAGCTCCAGCTTAGATTTCCATTTGAAACTGCAAATCCTTTCTTAATATTCATTCATTTCACACATACACCTGAGGGTCCCTTTGTGTTGGGCACTAGGGAGCAAAAATAAATCTGACCAGATTCCAGTTCCTCAAGGGACCCCCAGTTTAACAGGGAGAGCAGATAAGTAAATGTCCACTTAGTGAGGGGATACGTGTGATTCTCCCAGCAAACCTCTGATGCTACAGATGAGGAAACTGAGGCTCAGAGTAATTAACTTACCTGAGGGATACACTTAGGAAGTAATGAAGAAAGGATTTCAACCTTGGTCTATTCTGACCCCAAACCCTTGCCTCACTGTCTCTCAGCCTGGAACACTGCAAATAGCATATTTTAGGGTCCTATAATTGAGAGAGTACAGGATTGGGATCAGAGGACAGAGTGGTCAACTGTCCCACAGTCAAGGCAGCAGGGGTATAGGAGGTGGAGTAGGGGAGGAAGTATCAGAAAGGGCCTTCACAGATTTGGAGACATCAGCTCTGAACAAGGATACGTAGCAAAGGTTTGTGCAGTGAAGAGCAGGAAGGGTCTCCCAACAGAGGAAATGGGGGCAAGGGCAACAATCAAGAAGTGTGAGAACCTTGATAGATATGAATCTTTCTGAATGGCCTTCAGAAGGAGCCAACAGGAAGGATGCCTTGGCTTAGCCAATATCTGCTAGTCTCAGCCAATCACACCACAGGGACACTGGGCAAGGAATGTGCAGATACAGCTTCAGTTCCTCACCTGGGAGGGGGTGGAGCTGAGGTAAAGGAATTGCGATTGCCTGGGGGTTGCCACAGCCAGCCCCACAGAGGCAGCTGTACTGCAGCCTTCATTATTTGCTGTGATGCTGAGCCCCAGGCTACACTGACCCCAGCATTAGCAAGAAGATGATGGATTACATAAAGCCCTTTGTGCTCCAACTGAAACCCTGGCAGCAGAAACTTATGCAGAATTTTAACTCCAATGAAGAGTTTTATGAAAGTCCAGGAAAGCCAAACCCACAGAATCACAAAAAATTAGAAGAAAGGGATCTTAGCGAAAATCTACAATCTCCTCCTTTTGCAGAAGAGGCACTGAAGAAGCCTTGGCGGGTGGGGGAAGGCTAGATGACTTGGCCAGGGTCTCATAGTCAGGGAAGAGGTGGAGTCATGACTTGAACCTACGGCCGAGCACGTGGCTCATGCCTGTAATCCCAACACTTTGGGAGGCAGAGGCAGGCAGATCACTTAAGGCCAGGAGTTCGAGACCAGCCTGGCCAACATGGCAAAGCCCTGTCTCTACTAAAAATACAAAAATTAGCTAGGCATGGTGGCACAGGCCTGTAATCTCAGCTACTCCCGAGGCTGAGGCAGGAGAATTGCTTGAACGCGGGAGGCAGAGGTTGCAGTGAGCCAAGATCGCACCACTGCACTCCAGCCTGGGAGACACAGCAAGATTGTCTCAAAAAAATAAAAATTAAATAAAATAAAAAGACTTGAACCTCGGTCTCCTGACTCCAGTTCAGTGTTTCATTTCACTTGAAATGACTGCATAGGAACTTTTCCTGACTTCTCCGCCTTCCCACATTCCCCACTCCATGTTATGCTGATATCCATAGTGCCTGTGTTTAATTCCATCCCAGCTTGGACCATCTGTCTCCTGTGCTAAGCAGGACCCTTCACTGGAAGCCAAGACTATATGTTTTGTCTGACTCCCCAGTCTGTCAGGGCTGGACATATAAAGGGCACTTAGTAAATATTTGTTCATACTAAAGGAAATTGTGACAGAGTCAGAAGATGTGAGTCTTAGTCCCAGCTACATGAACCCATAGGCCATGGCACTGTGGGCAAGTTACTCAACCCTCTGAATCTCAGCTTCCTAATCTATAAGATGATGAATAAGAACACGATGTAGTAGAAAGATGATGGGATGTAGGGCCTATAAATGTCCAACTGAATGAATGAATGATCACCTTCCTCTACCAGAAATCCTGAGGGCAAAGGGATTTCTAACTTGTTTTGTATCCATAGCACTTGGCACTTAGTAGGCCTTGGGAAATGATTGCACTAAACCACATAAGAATATCTGAGTACACCAGCAGTTGTATAACCGGGAGCAAGTACCTGTTATTCTGATCCTTTATTTCCTCATTTGTAAATCGGAGATGATGATACCTTCCCAAACTGAGTGAAGATAAAAGAGGTCATGTATATAAAAATCACTTGGTAAACTGCAAGCACAACACAGATGCCAGTCGTCATTTGGGCTGTTTAAAAGGACTTCCTGATGAACAGGACCTAAGTATGTTTTCCAGAGAGGAAAACATACTTTCCAGAGAGGAGCAGCATCTTGAGTTTCAGATGATATCGTTTTCCCAGTTAACACATTGAACTGTTAAGCAAGGGGCACAAGAACAGTATAATACATCCAAGCAGGAGGTGAAGTTCTATTTTTGGCAACAAAGGAAATAACACTGGAAGCAGATGGGGAGGTGAAACCATGGCTCCTACGGAGTCCCTGCCAGCCGCTTTGAATCATCTGCCTTCTTCTGACAGCTGGAGTCCCCTCACTTCTGTCTTTACTCTTTTACTAGTTATGCGCCAGAACCCAAGGCCACTGCATCGGCCTCCAGGGATGCCGTGCTTCAGAAGCAGGAGACACTGCATTCTCCATGTTACTTCCCAGGCTTGCTGCAGATGTGTGAGGGCGATGTGTGTGGCTGAAGGTTGGGTCATCACCAGTGAAAGGCTGGCTGGTGGCCACCTGGCGCTCCCACTGAACGGCATCACTTTGGTAAGTTTCTCATGCTCTGAGCCTGGCCCACCCTCTTGTGAAGTGACAGGCTGGGTCCTGCAGATACCCCTGGCCTCAAAGAGGCTAATTTTTAATGACTAAACTCACAAGAGACCAAAAAAAAAAGTAAAACACAGCATATGCATATTAATTTGCAACTCAATTTGGCAAATATATTTGAGTTCCTACTGTGTGCCAGGCACTGTGATAGGCACTGGGGAGATAATTATGAATGAAACCCATCTGGTGACTGCCCTTGTGGAACTTACAGTAGGAGGGAAAGGTAATTAAACAGGTAGTCACTGGACAGTGTAATTAGCATAAGTACCATGAAAAGAAAAACAACAAGGTGTTGTTGAGAACTTGCTCCAGACGTCGGAGGCAGAGTAGGCTTTATAGAGAAAGTTAAAGCTAAGCAGGAGTCTGAAAAACTAACAAAATTGTCAGGTGAAAAGCAGCAGCTTGGAAGTGGCAGTGGGGTGCAAAGAAAGAAGATGGGTGCTCCAGGCAAAAAGAAAGGCAGTCAGAGGTAAGAGAGGTCTTGATGCCATTGAGTATCTAATAAAAGGTTAAATATGGAAGGACCCAGGAGGAAGAGTTCAGAAATGGGGACAAGTGTAGCTGCCGAGGTTGGCAAGGGCTCTATAAGGCGTGTGCAGGAGTTTAAACTGCATCTTTTTGATAAGCCATTGGGTTACCCAAAGTCAGTCAAATCAGCACATTGTCTACAGGAAGGAAAATGATGTGCCTAATAGATTTACCGGAAGGTTATTCGATAAATGTGGAATCAGGACCAAGAACATACACTTCACACTGCAAGTTTTCTTTCTGCCTTGACTCTGACCCACTTATAATGCCACATTTTCCTGGTTCCTAAACCCAGTGGAGGATGTTGTTCTCTGGGGGTTTTTGCAAATAATGCACTTCATTCAGCCTTGAGGAGCTGAATCAATAAACGCTAACTTGGGGTGGAAACTGGAGAGGAAAATGGAAGAATCTCATGCTTGCTGCTTTCCTCCAAGAAACTGCAAAACATTATTGAACAGGTTTTTGGCTATATTCAGTGAAAAATTCTTCTGCTGAGAAATACAAACTCTTTCACCATAATAAATACTGTTTTGATAACAAAACTGTACTTTTCTCAAATACCCAGATGGAAGACCATATGCAAAATAAACTCTAAGGAATTTTTTTATTGGCCATCTGCTAAAATTGGAAAGGCTGCATCCGCCTCGACTCTTCACAAAAATTTTCACTGAGAATCCCACTCGCTTCCGCCTGGTGCCACCTGCTGATCACATTTGAGTACCGGTTTTGTAAATGAAGAGCAGGGTAATGCGGGTCTCCCTCTTTCTTTAATGAAAGAAACTTAATCCTAATTAATGTAAGAAATAACCTACAAAGTGTCAGGTTTTCAGTTGTTTTACAGAAACTCACACTTCTTCCTGTTGTTATCAGGAATCACAAAGCAAAGCCCCTGCATGCACACAACTCTGGAGACCTCACTTCTGAGGCACTGTCAGGACACTGTTTTACCCTCAGGATTAAGTGTACTACCTCTATATAAAGTGTACACTCTAATAAAGTGTACTACCTCTAATAAACCCTGTGTTTGGCTTTCACCTGTCAAAAACGCCAATGCATTATATTCTTTATTATGTCAATTCCACTTTGAGATATTTATCCAAAGGAGATGGTGGCACAGGTGTATAAAGATACCTGTGCAAAGATATTCCCTTCAGCATCATTTGTTGAACCAAAAAATATGAGAATATCTAAGTGTTCATCAACAAAAGGGTGAGGCTTTTTTTTTTTTTTTTTTGAGACCCACATTACCCAGACTGGAGTGCAGAGTTGCGATCTTGGCTCACTGCAACCTCCGCCTTCCTGTTTCAAGCAATTCTCCTGCCTCAGCCTCCCGAGTAGCTGGGATTACAGGCACCCACCACCATGTCCAGCTAATTTTTGTATTTTTAGTAGAGAAGGGGTTTCACCATGTTGGCTAGGCTGGTCTCGAACTCCTGACCTCGTGATCTGCCTGTCTTGGCCTTCCAAAGTGCTGGGATTACAGGCGTAAGCCACCGCACCCAGCCAACAGGGTGAGGATTTTTAAAGTCATAATGCATCTATGCAGCACTGGCATGGCAAGACGTCCTACACACATTCAGTGGGAGAAAATGAAGGCTAAAGAAAAGAATGGATAGTATAATCCCATGTTTTTAAAGAGAAAAAAGCCTTTTTAAAGAAAAACAGCTTTGTGTGTTATAGCTATATTTGTTTATACACAGGAAAAGGTTGAAAGGATACACACTAAACAAAAGTAATTTCTGAAGAGTGGGGACTTTTTTCTACTTTTTACTTTACACATGCCTGTATTATTTGAATTTTTACTATCAATGCATTGCATTAAAACAAAGGAGCTACTAAAATAATAATGCCACATTCTTTTTTTTTTTTTTTTTTTGAGACGGAGTCTGGCACTGCTGCCCAGGCTGGAGTGCAGTGGCGAGATCTCCGCTCACTGCAAGCTCCACCTTCTGGGTTCATGCCATTCTCCTGCCTCAGCCTCCCGAGTAGCTGGGACTACAGGCGCCCACCACCACACCTGGCTAATATTTTGTACTTTTAGTAGAGATGAGGTTTCACCGTGTTAGCCAGGATGGTCTCAATCTCCTGACTTCGTGATCCGCCCACCTCGGCCTCCCAAAGTGCTGGGATTACAGGCGTGAGCCACCGCGCCCGGCCAGTAATACTGCCACAATCTTAAAAAAATCAGGTTTGCAGCTAATAAAGTGTTTCATCATCACATGCGATGAAATGTGATGCTTTGCTTCAGAAGCAGGAGACACAGCATTCATTGCATTTCGTCATCACAGACTCACTGGATGCTCACTTGCTCTAAGGCTAGGATCACTTTCACATTTAAGAGACGAAGAAATGGGACTGAGTCGAGGAGAGGGAACCAAGATCCTGTAAGGAACAGATCCTGTAAGGTGTCAGGGCGCTCCAGCAAACGACTACTGTGGGGTTTTCAGCGTCTTATTCTGTATGTGCCAGGCCCTAAACTAGCAGTTTTTAAATTGACTCCATTATGTGGACAAAGAAATCCTCCTTTATATTAGAGAACTATCCAGTCCTGAGGACTTTCAGCATCAATCAAATGGGCTTTGAAACTTCAGGGCTTAGAACGCTAAAGCGGGAAGACGAGAGCAGTCACCTAACTCAGCCTCCCTGTCTTACTGCTGAGAAAAGAGACTCCCTGAACAGCTAAAATCAGGCAGTCAATACTTGAGCAACAAACACTTGCCATCTCCAAGGAGTTAACTTTCCTTCTTCTCCACTAAACCCACTCCTCCTCTTGGGTTTCCCATCTTGGCAAATGGTGACCTAGCAGAATCCTGAAAGCACCAAGTCTGCCTTCTTCTTCACCCTCAATTCTATCAGTCTCCAAATCCCATTGATGCCAACTTCCAAATATTCCTCACCTCTGATCTTTCTCTGCCTAAGATTCCTGCCTGAGTGTCTCCATACAACCTTCAGCATCTCTTCTGCCTAGATGAATAGAACAGCCTTTCTAATAGGTCTCATTTCTCTTCCCTCCCAATCTACGCTATCCTCTCCAACAGACCACCTTTCTAATACTAAAACTTGATAATATACCTTCCCACTCTGCACTTAAAACCGCTGCGTGGCTTCCCCTTGATAAGCACTTTACCTTGGCATTCAAGACCCTATGTGATCTACCTCAAAACCTCATCTAGGGTCAGATCCTTTTCATTTATTTTTATTATTTTTTTGAGACAAGGTTTCACTCTGTTTGCCCAGACTGGAATGCAGTGGCATGATCTTGGCCCACTGCAGCCTTGACCTCCTGGGCTCAGGTGATTCTCCCACCTCAGCCTCCCGAGTAGGTGGGACTACAGACACACACGACCACACCCGGTAAATCGTTCATATTTTTAGTAGAGACAGGGTTTCGTCATGTTGCCCAGGCTGGTCTCGAACTCCTTGACTCAAGCAATCTGCCCGTCTCAGCCTCCCAGAGTGCTGGGATTACAGGCATGATATGGTTTGGCTGTGTCCCCACCCAAATCTTATCTTGAATTGTAGCTCCCATAATTCCCATGTGTTGTGGGAGGGACCCAGTGGGAGATAATTGAATCATGGGGGGCAGTTTCTCCCATACTGTTCTCATGGTAGTGAATAAGTCTCACAAGATCTGACTGTTTTATAAGGGGTTTTCCTTTTCAATTGGTTCTCATATTCTCTCTTGCCTGTCACTATATAAGACGTGCCTTTTGCCTTCTGCCATGATTGTGAGGCTTGCCCAGCCATGTGGAACTGTGAGTCCATTAAACCTCTTTTTCTTCATAAATTACCCAGTCCCAGGTATGTCTTTATCAGCAGCATGAAAACAAACTAATACAAGGTGTGAACCGCTGTGCCTGCCCTAAATCCTTTTCTCTTAAACTTTAGTGACTCCAAACTGCTCATCATTCCAAAATGCCATACATTCCATGACTTTGTACCTTTGCACAAGCTACTGTTTTTAGGTAGAATGCTCTTCTGTGGCTGGTCTGCCAGGTAAACTCATTATACAAAATCAGGTCAGGTGTCACCTCTACCCAGGAAGCTTTCTCTCTCCCTCTATTCCATTTGCCCTCAGCCCTGTCCATACCTGCTCCCCATCACCAGCAAAGTTTTAACTCCTTTTCTCTGGAACATTTCTGTACCTCATACACACTTCTATTTAAATATCCTCCCACATTATTACACAGAAGGGAAAAGTACTGGCACTGAAGCCAGTCTTCCAAACTGTGTTAACCCTGCCAAATGACTTAACCTCTCTGTACTTCAGTTTCCTCTCCTATGAATAATAGAAGAATCCTGCGAGGGTTGCTAAAGAATTTTAAATTAGGTAATTGTTATGGACTATATGCTTATGTTCCCACCCCACCTCTGCATTCAGATATTGAAACCCTAACCCCCAAGGGGATGGTTTTAAGAGGTAGGCTCTTTGGAGGGCAATTAGAGCATGGAGGTGTACCCCACACGATGGGACTAGTGTCCTTATAAGAGGAGGAAGGCAGCTAGTCCTTTCTCTCCACCAGGTAGGCATACAATGAGAAGGTGACCAGCTATAAACCAGGAAGAGGGCCCTCACCAGAACCCAACCATGCTGGCATGCTGATCTTGGATTTACAACCTCCGAAACTGTGAGAAAGAAATGTTTGTTATTCAAGTCACCCAGTTTATGATATTCAATTATAGCATTGCAAACTTCCTAAAACAGTAATCTAGATTAAAACACTCAGCAAATGTTGCTATTGTTATCGTTATGTAGTCATTCTTTTAGAGAACTTCCACTTTCAGCCAAACTGTAATAACAGAAACTAGACTGACTCTTGCCCCACATCGCTCAAGCAACCAAAAAGTAGACAAAATATGTTAAACAACAGTTTTGAAGACCTGGATATGAAGCAACAAAGGACAGTGATTCCTGAGAGATAGGACTTGAACGATGTGAACCCTAGGATTGCCTCAGATTACTGCCTTGAGAAAGATTCCAGGCTGCAGTGCAGAGTGCGGGGGCAGTAGGTCCTTGGTGAAGCCCAGTGGACGCCCTGAGTTGAGAAAATGGAACTGTGAGTCAGGGAAGACTGAGGTAGCCAGGGTTCTCAGGAGAGAGTACTGGGAAGGACACTTTTGTACAGAGAACTCTGGAGTGTCTTCCTTAAACGTTTTGCTAGGTACAGATCAGCATGCACGTGAGGAAACTACCCAAGGCCAAACTACCTGAAAAACACCCCCAAAAAAGCAGAGGTAGCAGTGCCTGGTGTTCACACAGAGCCAGGAGTAGTGTCTTTCCCACTAGCCAGACTAGAAAACATGATTCATGGAGTGCTGGGTAGAGCACACATAAGACTGCTGCTTGAGTAGTGAGGAATAGTAAGCCTTAGACAACTCCAGTCCTGCCTAACAAATCTTGAAAATCTTGAAATAGACCTGAAATGTATTTCCAAGTAACTTAACTGGATCCTACAACAAAGTTCAAGAATATGTGCAGGAATATGGAAATATCCAACATCCAAATAAGGTAAGATTCACTATATCTGTCACCCAGCTAAAAACTACCAGACATGAAAAAAACATCGTGATATGGGTCACAATGAAGAGAAAAATCAAAACCAACTCAGAATGGACAGAGTTAGAATTAGGAGACAGTGACATTACGAGAGTGATTATAATGCATTCCATATGTTCAAAAAGTTAAGTAGAAATATGGAAGATATTTAAAAAGACTCAATTCTCATGTTCAGAATTAAAAACTACAATATGTGAGATAAGAGATTGAATGGGATTATTTGACAATAATGAAAAAAATGAGTGAATGTGAAGACAAAACAACAGAAACTCTCCAAAATGAAACAGAATGATTTTTTAAAATGAACAGAACATCAGTGAACTGTGGGACAACTTCAGATGGACTAATATGTATGTAATTAGAGTGGGGAGTAGAAGCGAAGAGGCATAGAAAAAAAATCTGAAGAAATAATGGGCAAATATTTTCCAAATTTTATTAAAATTATAAACCCACAGGTCCAAAAGCTCAATGAGAAACATGAGCTTTAACATGAGAAATATGAAAGAAAATTACATCAAGACACATCATAATCAAATTGTTCAAAACCAATGATAAAGAAAAAATATTAAAAGCAGCAAGAGAAAAAGAATATGTTATATCAAGAAGATCAAAAATCAGGAAGAAAACAGATTTCTTTTCAGAAACAATATAAGCAAGAAGACAGAAGAGCAATATATTAAAAGTGCTGAAAGAAAAACAAAATGTCAACCTAGAATTCTATACCTAGAGAAAATATCATCCAAAATCAAAGGCAAAATAAATTTCAAGAAATATAAAAGTTGAGAGAATTCATCACCAAAAGACCCTCACTGCATGAAACGCTACAGAAAGTTATTTACACAAAAGAAAAATGATACCTGACAGAAATGTGAATCTACACAAAAAAATACAGAACACTGGAAATGGTAAATATATGAGTAAATATTTAAAATTATTTCCTCTTGTTATTTAAATCTCTTTAAAATAGAGTTGATTGTTTAAACAAAAATGATAACAATGTAGTCTGGAGTTTATAATAAGTATAAAAGTAAAATGTATAAAAACAACAGCATAAAAGCTAGGTGTGAGAAAATGGAAGTACTATGAGTGTTATAAGGTTCTCATACTATAAATAAAATAGTACTATATAACTTAAAGGTAGATTGTGATAAGTCAAAAACATATACCATAAATTTTAAAGGAACCACTAAAAACAAAACAACTATAGCTATTATGCCAACAAAGGAAATCAATAAAACTGAAAACTTCTAAACAGACTGATCAGAGGGAAAAAAAGAAAAACAAAAAACACAGATTACAAATGTTAGGACTAAGAGGTATCATTAGTAAAAGTAAAGGCAGATTATTAAAAGTAACATTATGAATCATTTTACACCAATAAAAGTGAAAACTTAGAAAAAGTAGACAAATTTCTTGAAAACAAACTATTAAAGCTCATTCAAGAAGAAATAGATAATATCAACAGCCTATATCTATTAAAGAAATTGAATTTGTAGTTAAAAGTTTCCCATAAAGAAAATACCAAGCTCACATGACTTCCCTAGTGAATTTTACCAAACATTTAAAGAAATAATACCAACTCTGAAAAAGCTCTTCTAGAAAATTTAAAAGTAGAAAATATTTTACAATTCATTCTGTGTGGCCAGCATTATCTTGATAATGAACCAAAGACATTACAAAAAAATAAAAATGCAAACCAATATCCCTCATGAATATAGACGCAAATAAAGAACATTTTAGTAAATCTAAATTCCACAATATATAAAAAGGATAATATGTTATGACCAAGCGAAGTTTGTCTTAGGGATGCAGGGTTTGTTTAATATTTAAAAATCAATCAATGTAACTCAACCACATTAACAAGCTAAAAAAGAAGATCCATATGATCATCTCAGTAGACACAGGGAAAAAAAAAAAGAGTGACAAAATCCTACATCCATTCCTAATTAAAAACAAACAAAATCCATGGAAACAAGAAATAAAAGGAAACTTCATCAATCTAATAAAGAACATCTACAAGAAACCTACAACTAACAACAATACTTAATGATGAAAGACTAAATCCATAATCCCTAAGATCAGGAAAAAGTCCCGGACATCTGTTCACACCACTTCTACTTAACATTATTTGGAGGTTCTAGCCAGTGCCATGAGGCAAGAAAAAGAAATAAAGGGCTAATTATAAAGTAAGACAAAACCATTCAATTCTCAGAGGAAGTAACAGTTCATATAGAAAATCCAATGGAAGTACAAAATGAGCTACTAGAACTGTTAAATAAGTTTAACAAGGTTGCAGGATACAAGATCAATACAAAAAATCTATTTTATTTTTACATACAATGAACAATTAGAAATGGAAGTTTAAAAATAAAACACTGCCAATATATCAAAAATTGGAAATCATATGGGAAAATTGTGACAAAAGATGTGAAATATTTGTACACTAAAAACTAAAAAACACTGTTGAAAGAAATTAAAGACCTAAATAAAAGGAAAGACACACCATGTCGATGGGTCAGAAGACTCATTGTTAAGATGTTGATTCTACTCAAAGTGATATATAGATTCAACACAATTCCATTCAAAATCCCAGTCGGCTTTTTTGTAGACATTGACAAGCTGATTCTATATTTCATATGGCTGATCAAAGGACTACAATAGCCAAAACAACTTTGAAAAAGATGAACAAAGTTAGAGAGCTTACACTACCTGATTTCAAGGCTTATAAAGCTATATCAAAACAGTGAGGTTTTGGCAGAAAGAGAGACAAATAGATCAATGACATAGAATACAGAATTCAGAAATATACCTACACATATTTGGATAACTGTTTTTGACACTGGTGCAAAGGCAATTTGGAAGAGAAAGATTAGTGTTCTGATCAAATGTTTCTGGAACAACTGGATATTCATATGCAAAAAAAGTGAACTTCAATCCATACCTTACACCATATACAAAAATTAACTCAAAATGAATCACAGACCTAAATTCGAAAGCTAAAACTATAGAACTTTTAGACAAAAACATAGGAGAATATCTTTGTGAGCTTGGGTTAGATATAAATTCCTACATATGACACAAAAAGCATGATCTATTAAAAAAATTGATAAATTGGACTTTGTCAAAATTAAAAACTTGCTTTTCAAAAGATAATAAGAGAATGAGAAGACAACTTACGTACCCCATAAGCATATGTACCTACTATGTAGACACAAATATTAAAAATTAAAAAATAAAAAAAGGCACAGACTGGAAGAAAATATTTACAATTGGTATATCTCACAAACACCTGTATTCAAAATATATAAAAACTCTCAAAGCTCAATAATAAAAATAAACAACTCCATTAAAAAAAATAGGCAAAACATGTGAATAGACATTTCATCAAAAAATATATCTGGATGGCAAACAAGCACATGAAAAGAAAGCTCCACACCATTAGTCTTTAGGAAGTGCAAAACACAACTGATGACAGGCCACTACATACCTATTAGAATGGCTAAAATTAAAAAGACTGACCACTGGCCCCGTATGGTGACAGACAGGAGCAGTGGCTCATGCCTGTAATCCCAGCACTTTTGGAGGCCGAGGCAGGTGGATCGCTTGAGCTCAGGAGTTCAAGTCCAGCCTGGGCAACACGGTGAAACCCTGTCTTTACAGAAAATATAAAAATTAGCAAGGTGTGGTGGCCTGTGCCTGTAGTTCCAGCTACTTGGGAGGATCACTTGAGCCTGGGAGATGGAGGCTGCAGTGAGCTGTGATTGGGCCTCTGCACTCCATCCTGGGCGACAGAGCAAGACCCTCTCTTAAGTAAATAAATAAATAGACTGACCATTACCAATTTCTGGCAAAGATATGGAGGAATTGGAATGTTCATACATTGTTGATGGGACTATAAAATGATAAAATGACACAACTACTTTGGAAGACAATACTTTCTTTAAAATTAAATATACACCTACTATATGATCCAGCAATTCCATTTTTAAGCATTCACCCAAGAGGAATGAAAACATGTCCACGCGAAGACTTACATACAGGTGTTCATAGTGTATTTGTAACATCCAGAAAACTGGAATCAACCCAAATGTCCAGCAGCAGGTGAAGGTCTAAGCAAACTGTGGATAAACATTCAATAGAATACTCCTTGGCAATGAAGTATTGATACACACTACAAATATGGATGAATCTCAAAATAACTGAAAGAAGTCAGACCTCCCCCCGAAAAAGGAGTGCCTGTTATATAATGCCATTTACATAAAATTCTACAAAGTGTAAAGTTACCTTGACAGAAAGCGGATCCACTGTTGCCTGATGATAGGAGAGGAGGAAAAGAGGGAAGAAGGGAAGGAGGGGCTGGGCACGGTGGCTCACGTCTATAATCCCAACAATTTGGGAGGCCGAGGCAGGCGGATCACTTGAGGTCAGGAGTTCGAGACCAGCCTGGCCAACACGGTGAAACCCGTCTCTAATAAAAATACAAAAATTAGCTGGACATGGTGGCACATACCTGTAATCTCAGCTACTCAGGAGGCTGAGGCAGGAGAATTGCTTGAACCTGGGAGGTGGAGGTTGTAGTGAGCCGAGATCACGCCACTGCACTCCAGCCTGGGCAACAGAGCAAGACTCCGTCTCAAAAAAAAAAAAAAAAAAAGAAGGGAAGGACAGAAGGATTACCAAGGGACACGAGGAAAAATTTCAGCATGATGCATATGTTCATTATCTTGATTGTGGCGATGATTTCACGGATTTTTACATATATGAAATGTATAAAACTGTACATTCTAAATATCTAGTTTATTCTATGTCGATTATATCTCAATAAAGCTGTCTGTTAAAAAATATAAGACAACTAGGCTCTCTGCAGAGTCTCAAAATATCTCCTTACTAGACACTTAGTAATTAAAAAGGAAAAAAATAGTAACTTTATAGTGGAGAAATCTAGCAGACACTACTTTAACTAAGTGATCAAGGTTAACATCACCAGGGATAAGACATCTTGACATCATGTACTTAGCAACATCACTTTCATGGTGTTCTTGCCAAAAATGTCTAATCCGAATCTAACATGAGAAAAATCAGACAAATCCAAATGTAAGTTCATTCTAAAAAAAAAAGATAACTAGCCAGTTGTATTAGACTGTTCTCGCACTGCTAGAAAGAAATACCTGAGACCAGGTAATTTATAAAGAAAAGAGGTTTAATTGGCTCACAGTTCCATAGGCTGTACAGGAAGCATGATGTTGGCACCTGCTTGGCTTCTAGGGAGGCCTCAGGAAACTCTCAATCATGGCAGAAGGCAAAACGAAAGCAGGCACGTCTTAGGTTGCTGGAGCAGGAGCAAGAGAGAAAGGAGGGAGGTGCTACACACTTTTAGACAACCAGATCTCATGAGAACTCTATCACTAGGCAACACCAAGGGAGGAAATCTGTCCCCATGATCCAATCACCTCCCACCAGGCCTTACCTCCAACACTGGGGAATTACAATTCAACATGAGATTTGGTGGGAACACAGATCCAAACTGTATCACCAGTAGTCTTCAAAAGAGTCAAGGTCACAAAAGACAAAGACCAGGGAACCGTTACAACCTAGAGAAGACTGGGGAGAAATGACAACTAAATGCATGAGGGATCATGGAGTGAATCCTATACCAGAAAAAGGACATTAGTAGGACAACAGGAAAATGAAAATAAAGAGCGTAGGTTATTTCATATTATATCAATGTTAATTTCCTAGTTTCAGTCACTGTGTAAGATGTTAACATTAGAGGAAGTTAGATGAAGAATTTGGGGTGCTCTCTCTGTTCTATTTTTGCAACTTTTTTGTTAAGTTTTAAATCATTTCAAAGCAGTTTAAAAACTGAAGGCAAAATAAAGACATTTTCAGACAAATGAAAGCTGAGGGAATTTGTCACCAGCAGACCTGCACTGTGAGAAATGTGTTGAAGCAAATTCTTGAGGCCAAAGGAAAATAATACCAAATGGAATCCCAGAGCCATTCAAAGGAATGAAGAATGCTGGAAATAGTAAACACATGAGTGAATATAAAAGACAAATGTACTTATTTTTTAGTTTCTTTATAGGATAATTGACTTTTCAGAGCAAAAATAATAACAATGTATTGTGTGGTTTGTAACATTGTTAGAAGTAAAACAGATGAAGATAGCACAAAGGATGAGGGCGGGAATGGAACTACACTGCTGTAAGGTGCTAATATTTTACTTGAAGTATGTAATACTTAAAGGCCAATGAGGTAAGTTAAAGATGCATTGTAAACCCTAGATACTAGGGCTAGGATGAAAACTAAAAAGATTTTTAAAAGAAGTATAGCTAATAAGCCTAAAGAAGAGATAAAATAAAACACTAAAAATATTCAATTAATCCAACAGAATAAATATAAAAGAAATAGTAAGATGGTAGACTTGAATCCAACAGTTAGTATTACATATTAAGATTAACTGGACTAAACACACAAATCAAAAGGCAGAGACTGTTAAACTGAATAAAAGACCACACCCAATTTCATGTTGTCAACAAGAAGCACTCTTTAAAAATGCAGATAACTTAAAAGTAAAATAATGGTAAAAAGATATATCATGCAAATACTAAGCCAAAGAAAACTGGAGGTGCTAAATTAATATGAGACAAAATAGACTTCAGGACAAGTTACTGAAAAAGGAGTCAAATCATCAAGCTAATGACGGAACTTCAAAATGCATAAAGAAAACACTGACAGAACTAAAAGGAGAAGCAGACCATCCAAAATTTAAGCTGGAAGTTTCAACACCAACTTAGTAACTGATAGAACAAGTAAGCAGTAAAGCAGTAAAAAAGATGTGAATACCACCAATAGCTAACTGACACTTATAAGATGCTACATCAACGACTCCAGAATACTTACTATTTCCAAGTGCCATGAAACACTCATCAAGATGGACAATGTGTAAGCCATTAGAAAACTCTCAATATTGATTCTTCCTAAGCATGAGCATGGAATGTTCTTCCATTTGTTTGTATCTTTTATTTCATTGAGCAGTGGTTTGTAGTTCTCCTTGAAGAGGTCCTTCACGTCCCTTGTAAGTTGGATTCCTAAGTATTTTATTCTCTTTGAAGCAATTGTGAATGGGAGTTCACTCATGATTTGGCTCTGTGTTTGTCTGTTATTGGTGTATAAGAATGCTTGTGATTTTTGTACATTGATTTTGTATCCTGAGACTTTGCTGAAGTTGCTTATCAAGCTTAAGGAGATTTTGGGCTGAGACAGTGGGGTTTTCTAGATATACAATCATGTCATCTGCAAACAGGGACAATTTGACTTCCTCTTTTCCTAACTGAATGCCCTTTATTTCCTTCTCCTGCCTAATTGCCCTGGCCAGAACTTCCAACACTATGTTGAATAGGAGTGGTGAGACAGGGCATCCCTGTCTTGTGCCAGTTTTCAGAGGGAATGCTTCCAGTTTTCGCCCATTCATTATGATATTGGCTGTGGGTTTGTCATAGATAGCTCTTATTATTTTGAGATACGTCCTATCAATACCTAATTTATTGAGAGTTTTTAGCAGGAAGGGTTGTTGAATTTTGTCAAAGGCCTTTTCTGCATCCATTGAGATAATCATGTGGTTTTTGTCTTTGGTTCTGTTTATATGCTGGATTACACTTATCGATTTGCGTATATTGAACCAGCCTTGCATCCCAGGGATGAAGCCCACTTGATCATGGTGGACAAGCTTTTTGATGTGCGGCTGGATTAGGTTTGCCAGTATTTTATTGAGGATTTTTTCATCAATGTTCATCAAGGATATTGGTCTAAAATTCTCTTTTTTGGTTGTGTCTCTGCCCGGATTTGGTATCAGGATGATGCTGGCCTCATAAAATGAGTTAGGGAGGATTCCCTCTTTTTCTATTGATTGGAATAGTTTCAGAAGGAATGGTACCAGTTCCTCCTTGTACCTCTGGTAGAATTCGGCTGTGAATCCATCCGGTCCTGGACTCTTTTTGGTTGGTAAGCTATTGATTATTGCCACAATTTCAGATCCTGTTATTGGTCTATTCAGAGATTCAACTTCTTCCTGGTTTAGTCTTGGGAGAGTGTATGTGTCGAGGAATTTATCCATTTCTTCTAGATTTTCTAGTTTTTTTGCGTAGAGGTGTTTATAGTATTCTCTGATGGTAGTTTGTATTTCTGTGGGAACAGTGGTGATATCCCCTTTATCATTTTTTATTGCGTCTGTTTGATTCTTCTCTCTTTTTTTCTTTATTAGTCTTGCTAGCGGTCTATCAATTTTGTTGATCCTTTCAAAAAACCAGCTCCTGGATTCATTAATTTTTTGAAGGGTTTTTTTGGTCTCTATTTCCTTCTGTTCTGCTCTGATTTTAGTTATTTCTTGCCTTCTGCTAGCTTTTGAATGTGCTTGCTCTTGCTTTTCTAGTTCTTTTAATTGTGATGTTAGGGTATCAATTTTGGATCTTTCCTGCTTTCTCTTAGGAAGAATCAATATTGTGAAAATGGCCATACTGCCCAAGGTAATTTATAGATTCAATGCCATCCCCATCAAGCTACCAATGACTTTCTTCACAGAATTGGAAAAAACTACTTTAAAGTTCATATGGAACCAAAAAAGAGCCCACATCGCCAAGTCAATCCTAAGCCAAAAGAACAAAGCTGGAGGCATCATGCTACCTGACTTCAAACTATACTACAAGGCTACAGTAACCAAAACAGCATGGTACTGATACCAAAACAGATATAGATCAATGGAACAGAACAGAGCCCTCAGAAATAGCGCCGCATATCTATAACTATCTGATCTTTGACAAACCTGAGAAAAACAAGCAATGGGGAAAGGATTCCCTATTTAATAAATGGTGCTGGGAAAACTGGCTAGCCATATGTAGAAAGCTGAAACTGGATCCCTTCCTTACACCTTATACAAAAATTAATTCAAGATGGATTAAAGACTTAAATGTTAGACCTAAAACCATAAAAACCCTAGAAGAAAACCTAGGCATTACCATTCAGGACATAGGCATGGGCAAGGACTTCATGTCTAAAACACCAAAAGCAATGGCAACAAAAGCCAAAATTGACAAATGGGATCTAATTAAACTAAAGAGCTTCTGCACAGCAAAAGAAACTACCATCAGAGTGAACAGGCAACCTACAAAATGGGAGAAAATTTTCACAACCTACTCACCTGACAAAGGGCTAATATCCAGAATCTACAATGAACTCCAATAAATTTACAAGAAAAACCAACCCCATCAAAAAGTGGGCAAAGGATATGAACAGACACTTCTCAAAAGAAGACATTTATGCAGCCAAAAAACACATGAAAAAATGCTCATCATCACTGGCCATCAGAGAAATGCAAATCAAAACCACAATGAGATACCATCTCACACCAGTTAGAATGGCAATCATTAAAAAGTCAGGAAACAACAGGTGCTGGAGAGGATGTGGAGAAATAGGAACACTTTTACACTGTTGGTGGGACTGTAAACTAGTTCAACCATTGTGGACGTCAGTGTGGCGATTCCTCAGGGATCTAGAACTAGAAATAACATTTGACCCAGCCATCCCATTACTGGGTATATACCCAAAGGACTATAAATCATGCTGCTATAAAGACACATGCACACGTATGTTTATTGCGGCACTATTCACAATAGCAGAGACTTGGAACCAACCCAAATGTCCACTGGATTAAGAAAATGTGGCACATATACATCATGGAATACTACGCAGCCATAAAAAATGATGAGTTCATGTCCTTTGTAGGGACATGGATGAAACTGGAAATCATCATTCTCAGTAAACTACTGCAAGGACAAAAAACCAAACACCACATGTTCTCACTCATAGATGGGAACTGAACAATGAGAACACATGAACACAGGAAGGGGAACATCACACTCTGGAGACTGTTGTGGGGTCGGGGGAGTGGGGAGGGATAGCATTAGGAGATATACCTAATGCTAAATGACAAGTTAATGGGTGCAGCACACCAGCATGGCACATGTATATATATGTAACTAACCTGCAGATTGTGCACATGTACCCTAAAACTTAAAGTATAATAATAATAATAATAAAAAGAAAACTCTCAATAAATTTAAAGAGACTGAGATAATACAGAATATACTCTCTGATGTCAACAAAATTAAATTAGAAATCAATAAAAAAATACTTGGAAAGTCTGCAAATGACTTAAAAAGTAAACAACACATTTCTACATAAGCCATGGGCAGAGGAGAAATCCCAAGGGAAATTAGAGAACATTTTCAACTGAATTATAATGAAAATGTAATATACAAAAATTCCTGAGATGTATCCATAGCAGTGCCTAGAAGGAAATTTGCTTTAAGGTTTAAAAATCAGTGATTTTAGTTTTGTAGCACGGCGCATTACTCATGTTTGTGGTGTTGCAGGTGTCAACAAACCTACTGCGCTGCCAGTTGTATAAAAGTGCAGTATAATACAATTATGCACAGTACATAATACTTGATAATAAACTACTATGTTACTGGCTTCTGCATTTACTATAGTATACTTTTTATTGTTACTTTAGAGTGTACTCCTTCTACTTCTAAAAAAAAAAAAAAAAAAAAAAGTTGACTGTAGGATAGCCTCAGGCAGGTTTTTCAGGAGGTATTCCAGAAGAAAGCACTGTTATCATAGGATATGACAGCCCTACGCATGTTACTGCCCCTTGAAGACCTTCCAGTGGGATAAGATGTGGAGGTGGATAAGATGATCCTGACCCCGTGTAGGCCTAGGCGAATGTATGTGTTTGTGTTTTGGTTTTTTAACAAAAAAATTTTAAAAGTAAAAATAATTTTGACATTTAAACATAGAAAAAGGCTTAGGGAATAAGAATATAAAGAAAATTTTTTTGTATAGCTGTACAGTGTGTGTTTTAAGCTAAGTGTTATTACAAAAGAGTCTAAAAGGCTTTTAAAAAATAAAAAGTTTAGAAAGTAAAAAGTTACAGTAAGCTAAGGCTAATTTCTTATCGAAGAAAATTTTTAAAAAATAGATTTAGTGTAGCCTAAGTGTACAGTGTTTCTGAAGTCTGCAGTAGTATAGTGTCCTAGGTCTTCACATTCCCTTACCATTCACTCACAGACTCACCCAGAGCAACTTCTAGTCCTGCAAGCTCCATTCATGGGAAGTGTCCTACATAGGTGTACCATTTTTCATCTTTTATACAGTATTTTCCCCTTTCTATGTTTAGATACAAAAAAGACTGACCAATATTAAGTCCAGTACCATGCTATACAGGTTTGTATCCTAGGAGCAACAGGCTATACCCGTATAGCCTGGATGTGTAGGAGCCTATACCGTCTAGGTTTGTGTAAGCGCACTCTATGGTGTTGGCACAATGATGACACTTTTCTCAGAATGTGTGCCCGTCAAGTGACTCATGACTGTAGTTGGATGCAGAGCTGTAAAGATGGGAAGGAAAGGTATTCCACATAGCAACAACAGCATGAGCAGAGCCACAGAAGGGAGACATTGGGGGTGTCATTATGAGGAACAGCTGAGAGTTATCTTTTAAAATTAACTTTATTGAAGCATAGTTTGCATACAATTAAATGCACCCATTTTAAGTTAATAGTTCGATGAATTTTAAGCAATGTATATAAACCCATGTGACCACCATCTCAGAGTAAACTTCCTTTAAAAATTATCACTTCAAGCCGTTTTTTTGTTTAGTAAATGATAATTTTATTACAAGTTTTATAATTCAAGATTAAAACCAAAACAATACAGAGGCAATAAAATAGACTATAGAAAGCATATGCCTTGGAAATAGCTCTAGGTTTTAAACCCTACTTCTCAAGCAAGTTGCTAAATTTTTCAAAGCCTCAGTTTCCTCATCCATAAAATGGGGATAATAATAAAACCAGCCTCACAAGATTGCTGTGAAGATTAAAAGAAATAACATGGGCTGGGCGTGGTGGCTCACGCCTATAATCCAAGCACTTTGGGAGGCTGAGGCGGGTGGATCGCTTGAGGTCAGGAGTTCGAGCCCAGCCTGGCCAACATGGTAAAACACCATCTCTACTAAAAATACAAAAAAAAAAAAAAAAAAAGCCGGTGTGGTGGCACCCACCTGTAGTCCCAGCTACTCAGAAGGCTGAGGCAGGAGAATGGCTTGAACCCTGGAGGCGGAGGCTGCAGTAAGCCAAGATCGCACCACTGCACTCTGGCCTAGGCAACAGAGCAACACTCCGTTTCAAAAATAAAAAAATAAAAATAAAAATAAATAAAATATGTTAAACTTCTAGCACAAAGCCTGGAACATAGCAGGACCAGTAAATGGTGTTAGCCTTATCACAATTAGACAGGCATTGGTTGTATAGTTACCCCAGAGTTATGGGACAGACTGTGAAACTTGTACACAAAGGCTTTGAAAGGATCCTAAATGAAACTGTTAAAAGGCTAACAAAAATGGCAATTCTGAGTTCCACTTCCCTACTGGTTCCACTTCACAATCAGTGGTGAGGGCTCCAGTGTATTATATGCTCAAACGTAGTGCTTTGAGATGGAATGGGTCACTTGACAATTGATTCTGGAACAAGTTTAAAGCAAAACACTTAAAAGGTTCCCCATGAGTTTGTCAGACCTGCTCCCTGGCCGTTAAACAGAGCCTGACCTCCCACATCTCAGGCCACAGGAAGCCGGGGAGGCCACGGCTCTAGGATTCCCCCAGCGGCCCCATTCTACTTGGGGGCCCAACCACCTGCTCTGGCTCCAGCTCCCTGGCTCCCCAGCATCCTGACTCCATGATCCAGCTCTGATATCCACCTTAGGGCTGTCTCCTTGTGTCAAGACCCATTTCTTCAGTTTACCTACCTGTCACCCTACTCGTTCAACTCTGCAAGCTGTTTTGATAGCTGCCAACACCTACTGTGTACTGTTAAGACGCTCCCTTAGTCTCAGCTTCCTGGGGCCCCCTGCCCCAGCTCCCAGCACACAGGACCCAGGACACAGTTGCAACCACAGTATAATTCAGGGGTCATGGGGACGGAGTGCCATCTACCTGAGCAACAAAGAGCTGGAACTCGTCAGGCAGAATCCATGAGCGAGGGTAGAAGTTGTACTCCTCAGGAAAGAGATTCTGCATGGTTCTCACTGCTCTGCTCAGAGTAATTTTACGCACCATCTCCGTCATGCCTGGGGAGAAGAGACGCTGTGAGGTTTTAACAACAGTGGGCTACTAGCTATAAAACAGCCATTATTTGGGACTTTTAAAACCACCCACCCGACATATTCTCTTTTTCAGGCAGGATTTTAAAAAAATATCTGAGTTGTTCCCCACAGCGGTGACTCATGGTTTGGAAAGAACTACTGAGTTAATGAAAAACTTGAGGTAACGGATGGGTGTTCTTTTCTCCTTATAAAAATGAAGCATCAGTTTGAAGGAATGAGTTTTCACCTAGTTTATTCTTTTATTCTTTGTCATCCCCTTAGGTAATGAATAGGGAAGCATTTATATCTTGCACTTAAAATTTAATACCTTCTTTAATCTGGGGCCACCTTACGTGCTTCTGGGATTCCTTCCGTCTTGTACCCTAGAGAATATTATCTAGTGGACTCTGGTTACATTATGAGAGGCTTAATTCAGTTTCTTTCTTTTACTGTTTCATGAGTATTAAAGGCATGGAATAGGAAAATACACATCTTTTAGCATAAAATCTGTCTCCTTGAATGAAGGACAGGAAATAAAAAGAATACCATAATTTATACTTCAAGGGAAAAAATGCAATCTGTAGGCGTTCCTCAGTTATAAGGACTGACACTGACATTGATCCTATCTCATTAATTTGCCCAGAGGGAATTGAAATGTCTCACTGTTATAAAACATTAAAAGAATGGTGGGGGTGTGAACCTGGAGGCGGAGCTTGCAGTGAGCCAAGATCGATCAAGCCACTGCACTCCAGCCTGGGAGACAGAGCAGGACTCCATCTCAAGAAAAAAAAAAAAAAAAAAAAGAATGGTGGATCTTTTTTCTTGTAACATCATTAGTAACTCTGACAAGAGAAGAAACCGAGTACTATATATTGTAGCAAATTTTAAGCAAATAGGTAAAAATTATTATCAATTTTAGCATGTTTATTTCTTTTTCTTTTTTTTTGAAACACAGTCTTGCTTTAATGCCCAGGCTGGAGTGCAGTGGCATGATCTCAGCTCATTGCAACCTCCACCTCCCAGGCTCAAGGGATCTTCCCACCTCAGGCTCTCAAGTAGCTGGGACTACAGGTGTGTGCCACCATGCCTGGCTAATTTTTGTATTGTTTTTGTTTTTGTAGAGACAGGGTCTCACTATTGCCCAGGCTAGTCTCGAACTTCTAGGCTCAAGCCATCCACCCGCCTTGGCCTCTCAAAGCCCTGGAATTACCAGCATAAGCCACCATGACTGGCATCATCCTTATTTCTTTTTCTTTTTCTTTTTAGGCACAGTTTCACTCTTGTTGCCTAGACTGGAGTGCAATGGCATGATCTCGGCTTACTGCAACCGCAGCCTCCTAGGTACAAGCAATTCTCCTGCCTCAGCCTTCTGAGTAGCTGGGATTACAGATGTGCACCACCATGCCCAGCAAATTTTTGTATTTTTAGTAGAGAAGGGGTTTCACCATGTTGGCCAGGCTGGTCTCGAACTCCTGCCCTCAGGTGATCCACCCACCTCAGCCTCCCAAAGTACTGGGATTACAGACGTAGCCACCGCACCCGGCTATCATGCTTGTTTCTTAAGACAGATATCATTGCCAAAAATGGTGGCTAAAAATGGCCTTTACCCTGAAAGAGACCAAACAGTTCCATTACTGATACTAGAAATGTGCTTAACAAAGCTATTTATAATAGAAAATACAAAGTTCCATGTCAGCTTGGCATGCCCAAATTATCACACATTCCAAATGGGCAGTCAGAATGAATGAGTTTCCTCTAAATTCCCACATTCAGAAAGAAAAGGGTAAACATCTCGGGAGGAAAGTTTTAAGAACCAACTTCTTGCTTCCATCAGCATATTAAAAAGTGCAATAAATCTAAAGATCCCAGCTTCAAGATGTCAGTGCCCAGGTCTTAGTTGTTGTTTAGAAGGATTAAGTAAGAAATAAAGGAGCTTAAAAAGCACTAATAAACTGTGCTCTAACATGGACTGTTCAATAGTCAAGAAAACTCACTGAGGACACTGTTCTGAGCTTCCCAAGAAGGGAGTCTGGAAAATCACAGCTATTTCCTTTTATTCTCCCTCGAAATTAGAATTGTTGCATTATAAACACTAGAGCTGACCACAAAGTAAACAAAGCAAAACTTCAATTTTTTTGGAATCCTTTTGCTTGAGGTTTACTAACATTTTCGTTACCGTATTGAACTGAAAGCCTTCATAACTAACTGTAATACAGCACCTTACTCCACGTAGAGGATGCCTCCTGACCAAATAGTGTTGTGGTATTTTCTGCACTTTAAAGTCGTTGTGCCGGGGGAACGTTCTCTTTCCGAAATCCCCCAGCAGGTCAGAAGGGCTCACACAACCCAGAGAGCTGTGAGTACATGAGGGCAGTCTGGGTGCTCCAGAAAATTTTTGTGAAAATCTATGTCCAGCAAATTCAGTCAATATTCATTTAATATCGGCAATGGCTCCTTCTGTAATGTGCATCATCAGGCCCCAAACCAGCTAATAGGTGTTTCCAAGTTTACCTTCATGTCTCCAGGCAGTTTTCTACTGAAAATGGCCAACTTAAGAAGCACCCCTGGAAGCCAGGCACTTCCTGCCTGCAGGCTAGAGGCAGCTCACTCCAAACCTGCCTGAATGCCTGTCTCCAGGAGGGATGGGTGTAGACTTCTCTCAATCCACTTAGCACCAAACCTTTGCTCCTCCATATCTAAGCTGTGCTCCTATCCAGTGCCACTAGGGAAACAGTTTCTGGCCCCTCACTAGAACCCACATGGAAGCTGCTGGCATCTCCACCTCTGGAGGTGGCTCAGAGACAGGTGTGGGAGTGGCATCTTCTCCATTATGACCCTGACAAGCGTAGCAGGGTTTCTAGCTGATCCAGGGCACACGTTCCCAGAGTAAATCTGTGAGAAGGGAGGTCATGGCCAGCTCTGCTGACTTCAGGCCCTACTGGCTCCAGGCCCTGTCCCCTTTCCCTAAGCAGCTGCAGCACCTGACCCTTTGTCACCTGGGCTTTTTTTGACCCTTTGTCACCTGGGCTTTGTCACCTGGACCCTTTGTCCCCTCCTTGGGCTCTAGGACCAATTCTGATCTGAGATAGAAGCTCTAGGTCTAACCCCCAGCTCCCTTCTGCTAAAAGTCTGACCTAGACTATGCATTCCAATCAGATAAGAAGGATTTTACCCATTTTTCCGGTGTGCTATTGCTTGTATCCAAATGTTGGTGATCTTATCTTTTGCTCCTGGAGCCTGAGTGGCTGCCTTAGCAATGCACAGAGCTGAGGCCTTTTCTTTGCTCTCTCCAATGCCCCTCCTCTCTCTAACTTCTCCTCTGTTCCCCTCAAGCCCACCCTGCAAGGGCTGGAATCCTCCTGTCTGTAACTTTAGGCCAGTGTCTCGGGTCCTGCTATCTAACAGCTCCTTTTGAGGTTGACTGCCCACCTAGGTTTCTCAATAAGGTCTATCCCTAGATGTCCCTATGAGGGCAGTTCCCCTATCGACTGGGAAAATCTCCTAATTCAGGTGGGAATTTCTGACACCAAGGGCTTACCTCCTGCCCCTCCTTCTGAGGCCTGGGTGTTTCTGTCTGCTACGCTGGAGTCTCAAGGCCTGGTGGGTCTCATCCCATTCAAGTTAACTGACAGCATAACAGTTCAATCTCAGGTTTGCCCACGCAGCCCTACTTAACCCAGTTAATGTAAAACAAAACAAACTAAAACTGAGCTATACTTGGAGCACTATTCAATCAAAATATTATTTATAACAATAATTCTTGGCAAAAACACATTAGAACCACCAAACAACAAATAAATACTTTCAGATCCATCCTGTTCTCTCTATTCCAATTGCCACTAACTCATTCATCTCTTGGGTGGATGCTGCAGCAGACTCTTAGCTACATCTCTGTTTCTTCTCTGTGCCATTTCACCCATTTCTAATGTGTCCCTCTGGCTGATCTTGCTAACATGCAAGCTGACCCGTGTCACTGTCTGGCTTAAAAATTCCTCAGTGGCTCCCCATGACCTTCAGGCTCTAACAATGCTGTGGTTGGATTCCTGCTCATCACCCCTCCCCTGCCCCGCTCACCTGATGCCCTCTAACCATGGTGGGCCACTTGCCCTTTGCTGAATGAGCAATATGCTCAAGGCATTCTATCTTTGCACCAACTCTACTCCCTTGTTTGGAATGGGGATCAGGCCCATCCATCCTGGAGGCTCAGTTTCCATGCCAGTCCTCTTCTCCAGGATCTCTCACCCTGCTGCTCCCTGGGCAAATCTGGGTTAGGTTGCCTGCCCTTGCTCCACACCCCCACAGCATTCTAGCTTCCTCCAGCATAGCCCCTAGGCTGTATTTTTCTTCTCTCTTTACATGCCTTTCTCTGTGTCTTTATAGCCCCAGAGACCAGACCAATGCTTGACAGATGGCTGTCCCCACAGGTTCCTCACTGAAGCTCCCTCCCTCTCCAGCAGAAAGCCCCCTCTTCAGGTGGGCTCTCAGGTACCACCTGCCATGTGATGCCATACATCTCAGACCCTGAAACTCAGCAAAAGACCTCCTCAGAAGCTGAGAATGGACAGTTTTGGACTTTCTTAAAGCTAAATCTGATATGTCTAATCTGCCATGTCTGATTTAGATACATCTAAAGAAAGTAGACATATCTAATAATCTACTTTCTTTAGACGTATCTAAATCAGATTATTTTCATAGAAAGTCTTAATTCATCAGCCAAAATATAATAATGTAATTTGAACCAGGAAATTACCCATAGAAAAGTGACTAAAATCTAACGTGCTGACACAAACAAAATTAATCACTTCCATCTGTATATATCCATTCTCAGTCGACCCAGCATATAAAGCGTTTATACTTGCCTTGGATATCCACTAGAACTTACCCTAAGTAATATACAATGCATAGAAAGTGCATTTTAGAATAATGGGATATATGAGAGACAGAAGATAAGCTTGGACACAAACTGGTATCAGAGGACAGACTATTCTGGAATCACCCCTCTGCTGAGGATTACTACCTTTTACAGGGCAGAGGGTGTGCCAGCACTGTTCCTCTGCCTAGAGGTTCAAGAGCCTGCTTTGTCATTAGAACTAATTAATTTATGTTAGTAATGTGGAAAAGTCTATGTTCCAATCGCTGGCATGTGGAATATGGGATGGGGCAAACTTGCTTCTTTGGAATGAATATCATTCTATCACCTTTAATGAAACTAATCCTTTGTGGGTACTTCATTCTATATTTCTAATTTGTATTCCAAATGTAGATCTATAGCTACTTCTTTCCTACTCTGAGCCACTAGATGAGGCATGAGCAAATGGGGAAAATGTAAATGAAGCCTCATTTGATGATTCATGTCTTAGGAACTCTGTCCTCATTCAAAGCATTTTCTCTTCCAAACTGTATTCTCCCAATATCCTAATAAGTCCTTTAAGTGGCATCACAAAGCATCCTTTTCTGAGCAGCAAGACACAAAAAATAATAGCTATCCCATTAAACTGTTGGGCAAGAACTCTGGCTGCAAGAATCATTCTTGTTCTGTAACAAAACCCTTTCTCCTTCTCTAAGGATAAATTTGACCTTGGGTTAACCTTCTATCTCAGTTCCCCTAGAAAACAATGAAGGTAGAATGTTAGCTGAATTACTAGGCAACAAAGCATATGGTTAAAATGATCCCTGATTTGGTAAATTGCATAAATATCTAGTAGAAAGTCATAGCTCTAGGCTTTTCTGAGTGCAATGATTCTTATAACTTAATATGACACTTGCTGGGAACTTAGAAGCCATACTATGGAGCAGTTCTAAGAGATACCGGCTTCTGTGGGGCATCTAAGCCAAGAAAGACTCATATCCACCAATGTGGATCTTGTCCTTTTGCACCTGAGCTTTCACTTGAGGAGCCAGAGACTAGTCCCTGGAACTCTTGCAAATACTCCACTGAAGAGAAATGCTTGACACTGACTGTCCAGCAAGCTGTGTTTCCTGCCCTGTATCCTTCTAAGTGAATCTGAGCCAAGTGTGGCCTATGGTAGTGAACTTTTAAGACTGCATGCTTAGGTGAAAACCCCTAGTGGATGTGGCATAACTACCAACCAGTGTATAACGTATGGCTATTGTGTTTTCTGCAATGCGTTTTCTTAAAGACGTGGGATAGAATGTCAAGGAAAGAGTAAATTGATTCTCCCTTTAAAATAGGTAAAATTGATAAAATACTAAGAGAACACACCCTATATTTAGGCAACTACACTAGGACTGCAACCATGCAAAAAGGATGGTAAATTTGCTTAAGGTTTGGGAGGAAATATAGAAATATTCACATTGCTGTTTTGTTAAATGAGACATGGGATTCAGGGTGATGTTCTTTTTAGAAATTATTTATTATGGCATTATAATATGGTCTGTGTTATATATTAACATTTTAAAAAATAAGTGGAAGGCCCTTTGACTGCATCATACACAGCTTAATCCAATGTTCCTTCTCCCTAAGCTGTCCTACCATCTTAAATATCTTCTTCATTCAGCCATCAAAAATAATGAAGAGACGCGGTACAGTGGCTCATGCTTATAATCCCAGCACTTTGGGAGGCTGAAGCAGGTGGGTCACTGGAGGTCAGGAGTTCGAGACCAGCCTGGCCAACGTGACACGGCAAAACCCTGTCTCTACTAAAAATACAAAATTAGCTGGGTATGGTGGTGCAGGCCTATAATCCCAGCTACTCGGGAGGCTGAGGCAGGAGAATTGCTTGAACCTGGGAGGCAGAGATTGCAGTGAGCCAAGATCGTGCTGCTGCTCTTTAGTCTGAGTGACCAAGCGAGACTCTGTCTCAAAAAAGTGGTAGAGATTAAAATGCAAAACAAAAAAGTTGTATTGGGAGGTTGGTAGTGGAGTGAGGGGGATATCTTAGTACTGGCTATGATGCTTTTCTAGTACTAAGATTTCTCCTTGTAGGATAAGTCTTGCTGAGATAATGTCATTAGGTAAAAGGCAGAGGCTGTCTGCAGCCTATAGTACTTAATATGGAGACTGGTACATTTGGTTTTAAAAATGGTACCTCCGAATATAATACTTAAAGAAAAGGGAAGCTGATACCCCATTTCTATGACATATGCCTAGAATTCTGGTACTTTTGTTTCCCGCAAGAGTGAAATGCTCTATTTTTTTTCATTTTCAGAATATGTTCCTCTCATTAGAACCCCATATTATATGTATAACCCAAAAAGTGGAAAACCATGTTCTTCCACCAGTGGAATTAGACCAAGAAAGCCTGCCTTTGAACCTTTAAAAGCCTGTATCCAATCCTTAAACCCTTAATGGCTAGTGAACACAGCAATTCTCAATTAAGAGTCCCCAAGTTTGATCTCAAAAATAACTGTCATGTTTTAGTAGAAGAGTGTACATGAGACTTGGCCCTAGAAATGTGTTTAAATGTCAACAATAACAGCAGATACCTGGAAACTTGTTCACTTGACCGGAGAATATGTCATTGTCGTGAAATGAAACTCCGTGCCAGTAGATGTCACAAGGCAAGCGCCGGCCAAATGGGAACTAGAAGAGAAAAAGTGTGACTCACAATAAGAAGAAGAAGAGCAGTGACGACACTGAGTATCCATTATGTACAAATTCCTGGCGCCCTGGTGTACTTACCATGGTTTAATCCTTACAAGACGCATATGAGGTAAGTGATATTCTTTCCCATTTTACAGATGAGGAAACAGATTCAGACAGGTTCAATAACTTGTTCCAAGTGGTAGAGCTCTGATTACATGTGGCAGATACTACACTCCTGGCTTTGCAGGCACCATTTCACTTTAATCCTTATAACTACCCTATAAAGGATTACTCCCATTTTGCTGATTCAAAACTTGGGGCTGACAGAGGTAATTTAACATGCCCAAGGGACACACAGAGCTGGTAAGGGGAGGAACCAGGATTTGAGTCCAGGTCTATCCAAATTCCAAGCCCATACATCCCTTCCTCTGAAAATTACAACCCTCAACCGAGCCCAAAAGAATAAGCTTTCAGAGTCCCTCTTCCCCTATCTCTCTCTCTCTCTCTCTCACACACACACACACACACACACACACACACACACACACACACACACACACACGCTCCATGAGGGTAAGATGAATCCCAGTGCCTAAAACAGTTCCCGAAACTCGTAAAGACTTCCTGAATTAATAAATGAACAAATCAGGAGTGTTCTTCTGACTCAAGATGAGATAACCAGATTCTCTCTTCCAGGAATCTGGAAATCAGAGATGCCAGGCAGCCTCTGCTGGCCCTTGAACTGGCAAGGATAAAAAGCCAGGGCAGGGCGGCTGTGCTTGGCTATGTGCACAGGAGCAGAGACAGCCAGTCTGCTGAGAGACAAGAAAGGAGCAGGTGTGGGAGGGAAGGCAGAGATGAGACAACACAGCCCTAGAAACTCAGACTGAGTGGCCTCAGACCCACATGAGCCTGTAAGATAGCCTTGTATCCTGAGAATACCTTTTTGGTCTTCTAAAATCTTGTTTGGCACAAGCTATAGAGTTTCAATTATTTGCAGCCAGAAAATTTCTCACTGAGACAAAAGGGCTTGTTCTTTCCACTACACCCTGCTGCTTCTCAAAGTTATCAACAAGCTCTGCATTTAATGAACATATTTTTTAAATCTGTAACTCAGATGACCTTGTTAAAGGAGACAAGGGAGTCCATGTTAGTTCATATTCAGAATTTGCTTGTTAAAAGTGCACACGAATAGATATGGCAACACATTAAATAAAAATCTTTTGATTTTCCCATTCTAGGACTATAGGTAATCAGAATTTTTATCTACTTCAAGTTGAGGGGCCAAGGTCCAATGGAAGAACATAGCCTTACTAATGAAATGCTGGTGACTCAATGCTTTCCATCCATTCCACATTAAAATGAAGCCAGCCTCAAGTCATTTAAATCAGTCACATTATTTCAAAGCTGTGCACAGTGAGGTATATGTTGTACACTCTACTCACATTAACAACTTCCATCTATAATTTATAGCATTTTGCTCATTTTCTTTTTATGCAATGGGCTGTAAGTTATTAATTCAGTACTCATAAATACAATGAGATACAACATATGTTATTTTCTTCTAGCTGTTAAGTGCTAATATAGAGAAGGAGAAAATAACCAGAATTAAGCAGGCTATCCAAGCACAGGGTAAAGTGGCTTTGCTTTGTTGCCCACAATGAGGAACCAACACCTTGTCAGTGGACAACCCAATGACTCTTATCTCCTTTTTCATCACTCTTCAATGCTTACCGCCCTCATGAATACCAAATTGCCCCTCCATTTAGAGGCACCTTTAGCTCATTCAGTTTTGAGAAACTACCATTTTTAAAAACGTGTCCATTCACTCAGTAATTACTATATGACAGACTAGGTGCTAGGAATATGGGGGATATAATTTTAAATAAGTCCCAGGATTTCATAATCCTACCTCTTTTTAAACTCCTTTAAAAACTGTCTGCTTACACAGCTAACATCATACTCAATGGTAAAATACTAAAAGCTTTAAAGCTTTTCCTCCATGATCAGGAATAAGACAAAGATGCCCACTTTTATTTAACATCAACATAGTATTATAAATTCTAGCCAGAATAGGCAAAAGAAAGAAATAAAAGGTGTCCACATTAGAAAATAAGAAGCAAAATTATCTGTTTGTTGATGACATGATCCCATACGTAGAAAACTCTAATGATTCCACGGAAAAATATTAAAAGTAATAAACAAATTCAGCAAAGTTGCAGGATACAAAATCGACACATAAAAATCAACTGTGTTTTCACGCATGATAAGGAACAATCCAAAAAGGACAGTTTTTTAAGAATTCCATTTATAATAGCATCAAAAAGAATAAAATACTTAGGAATTAACCAAAAAGGTGAAAGACTTGTACACTGAAAACTATAAAATATTTGTAAAAGAAATTAAAGAAGATATTAATACAAATAAACAGAAAGATATCCTATGCTCATACACCGGAAGAGTTAATATTGTTAAGATGTCAATACTACCCAAAATGGTCTACAGATGAAATGCAGTCTCTATCAAAATCCCAATAACTTTTTTTCAAAATAAAAAAATCCATTCTAAAATTCATATGGAATTACAAGGGACCCCAAATAGCCAAAACAATCTTGGAAAAAAAAAAAGAACCAAGTGGAGTTCGCACACTTCCTTTTTTTTTTTTTTTTTTTTGAAACAGAGTTTTCTTCCATCACCCAGGCTGGAGTGCAGTGGTGCAATCTCAGCTCACTGCAACCTCTGCCTCCCGGATCAAGTGATTCTTCCTCTTCCATCTCAGCCCCCTGAGTGGCTGGGATTACAGGCACCCGCCAGCACACCCAGCTAATTTTTGTATTTTTAGTAGAGGCTGGGTTTCACCATGTTGGCCAGGCTGGTCTCGAACTCAGGTCATCCACCTGCCTCGGCCTCCCCAAGTGCTGAGATTAAAGGCGTGAGTCACTGTGCCAAGCCTGGACTGGGCTTTGTTACAAAGCTACGGTAATCAAATAGTGTATACAATAACAATGAGATACCACCAGATACCTATTAGAATGGCCAAAGTCCAAAACACTGACACACCAAATGCTGGCAAGGACGTCGAGCAACAGGAACCCTCATTCCTTTCTGGTGGAAATGCAAAATGGTAAAGCCACTTTAGAAGGCAGTTTGGCAGTTTCTTACAAAACTAAACATACTCTTATTATATAATCCAGCAATTAGTTTTCCTTGGTATTTACCCAAATGGGCTTAAAAACTTATATCCACACAAAAATCTGCACATGAATGTTTATAGCGGCTGTATTCATAACCGCCAAAACTTGGAAGCAGCTGAGATGCCCTTCAGTAGGTGAGTCCTTCCGTAGGTGAGTAGATAAATAAACTACAGTATATCCAAACAATGAAATATTATTCAGTGCTAAAAAGAAATGAGCTGTCAAGCCACAAAAGACATGGAGGAATCTTAAATGCATATTACTAAATGGAATAAGTCAATCTGAAAAAGCTACATGCTGTATGATTCCAACTAAATTACGTTCTGGAAAAGGCAAAACTACAGAGACAGTAAAAAGATCAGTATTTGCCAGGGGCCAGAGGGGAGGAAGAGATGAATAGGTGAAGTACAGAGGATTTTAGAGCAGTGAAAATACTCTGTATGATACTATAATGGTAGATACATGTCATTATACATTTTTCAAAACCCATAGAATGGCACCAAGAGTGAACAGTAATGTAAACTGCAGACTTTGGGTGATGATGACATGTCAATGTAGTTTCATCAGTTGTAAAAAATACACCACTCTGATTCAGGATTTTGATGGTGGGGGAGGCTATCAATGCAGGTGGGGGAAAATCTCTGCACCATATGCTCAATTTTGCTGTGAACCAAAAATGCCTTAAAAATGAAAATAAAAACAAATGAAAAAAATCAGTGTGGTACTGGCATAAAGACAGATATAGAGGACAGTGGGATAGGATAGCTCAGAAATAAAGCCTCTCAGGTGTGATCAAATGATTCTCAACAAGGATGACAAGACTATTAAATAGGGAAAGGGCAGTCTTCTCAACAAGTGGTGCTGGGAAAACTGAATATCCACGTGCAAAAAGAATGAAGTTGGACCTTTACCTTATACCATATACAAAAATTAACCCAAAATAGATCAAAGGCCTAATCATATGAGCCGAAACTATTAAATCCCCTAGAAGAAAATATAGGAGAAAAGCTTCATAACACTAGAAATAAAGAAAATATAGGAGAAAAGCTTCATTAACACTAGTAATATAGAAAATATAGGAGAAAAGCTTCATAACACTGCATTTGGCAATGATTTCTTGGATAAGACAACGTAAGCACAACCAACAAAAAACAAAATAGGTAAATCAAAGATAAAAATTAAAAACTTTTTTGCATCAAAAGACACTATGAACAGAGTGAAAAGGTAACCCACAGAATGGCAGAAAATATGTGAAAATCATATATTTGATAATAGATCAATAGTCAGAATATATTTTTTTCTTTTCTTTTCTTTTTTTTATTTTACTATTATTATACTTTAAGTTTTAGGGTACATGTGCACAATGTGCAGGTTTGTTACATATGTATACATGTGCCATGCTGGTGTGCTGCACCCATTAACTCATCATTTACATTAGGTATATCTCCTAATGCTATCCCTTCCCCCTCCCCCCACCCCACAACAGTCCCCGGTGTGTGATGTTCCCCTTCCTGTGTCCATGTGTTCTCATTGTTCAATTCCCACCTATAAGTGAGAACATGCAGTGTTTGGTTTTTTGTCCTTGCGATAGTTTGCTGAGAATGATGGTTTCTAGCTTCATCCATGTCCCTACAAAGGACATGAACTCATCATTTTTTATGGCTGCATAGTATTCCATGGTGTATATGGGCCACATTTTCTTAATCCAGTCTATCATTGTTGGACATCTGGGTTGGTTCCAAGTCTTTGCTACTGTGAATAGTGCCACAATAAACATACGTGTGCATGTGTCTTTATAGCAGCATGATTTATAATCCTTTGGGTACATACCCAGTAATGGGATGGCTGGGTCAAATGGTATTTCTAGTTCTAGATCCCTGAGGAATTGCCACACTGACTTCACAATGGTTGAACTAGCTTACAGTCCCACCAACAGTGTAAAAGTGTTCCTATTTCTCCACATCCTCTCCAGCACCTGTTGTTTCCTGACTTTTTAATGATTACCATTCTAACTGGTGTGAGATGGTATCTCATTGTGGTTTTGATTTGCATTTCTCTGATGGCCAGTGATGATGAGCATAATATATTTTTAAACTCCTACAACTCAACAACGAAAAAACACTTACAAAATGGACAGAAGTCCTGAATAGACATTTCTCCTAAGATATACTAATGGCCAACGAGCATATGAAAAGATATTTAACATCATTAATCATTTAAAAAATTGCAAATCAAAATCATAAGAAACTGCTTCATACCCATTAGGATAACTATTATCAAAAACAGGCTGGGCGAGGTGACACACACCTGTAATCACAGAACTTTGGGAGGCTGACACGGGAGAAGTTTAAGACCAGCCTGAGCAACATAGCAGGGCCCCCATCTAACAAACAACAACAACAAAATACCCAAAAAATTAGCTGGGCATGGTGGCATGCCTGTAGTCCCAACTATTCTGGAGGCTGAAGTGGGAGGATTGCTGGAGCCCAGTGTTTGAGGCTATAGTGAACTATGATTGCACCACTGCTCTCCAGCCTAGATGATAGAGACCCTATCTAAAAAAAAAAAAAAAAAGGAAAAAAAGAAAAAAAACCACAGGACGTAAGTGTTGACAACTATATAGAGAAATTGGAACCCTTGTGCATTAAGAATATAGAAAGCTGCTGTAGTTAAAAAAAAATTACTGGCTGATTGATCTAGCAATTCCAGTTCTGGGTGTATCCCCCAAAAGAAATGAAAGCAGGCTGGGCGCAGTTCCTCACCCCTGTAATCCCAGCACTTTGGGAGGCCAAGGTGAGCAGATCACCTGAGGTCAGGGGTTCAAGATCAGCCTGGCCAACATGGCGAAACCCTGTCTCTACTACAAATACAAAAATTAGCCGGGCATCGTGGCGCGCCTGTAATCCCAGTTACTTGGGAGGCTGAGGCAGGAGAATGGCTTGAACCCAGGAAGCAGAGGTTGCAGTGAGCCAAGATCACGACATTGCACTCCAGCCTGGGCAACAGAGTGAGACTCCATCTCAAAAAAAAAGAAAAGAAATGAAAGCAGAAACTCAAACAGATATTTATATACCAACATTCATAGGAGCATTATTCACAATAGCCAAAATGTAGAAAAAGCCCAGGTGTGTCCATTAGTGGATGAAGAAATAAACACTATATGGTATATAAATACAATAGAAAATTATCCAGCCTTATAAAGGAAGGAAATCCTGCTACAACATGGATGTACCTTGAAGATGTGATGCTAAGTGAATGAGCCAGACACAAAAAGACAAATATCGTATGATTCTACTTATCTGAGGAACCTAGAGTAGTCAAATTCATAGAGGCAGAAAGTAGGATGGTGGTTGCCAGGGGCTGAAGGGAACAGAAATAGAGAGTTAGTGTTTAATGGGTACAGAGTGTCAGTTTGGGAAGATGAGAAAGTTCTGGAGATGCATGACGGTGATGGTTGGACAGCAATGTGATTGCACTTAAAGTCACTGAACTGTACACCTAAAAATGGTTAAAATGGTAAATTTTATATCATTTATGTTTTACCACAATAAAAACAAAACACCATCTGCTTAAGCCCCCGATACAGGTTGGATTTGTGTCCCCGCCCACGTTTCATGTCGACTTGCAATCCCCAGTGTTGGAGAAGAGGCCTGGTGGGAGGTGATTGGATCATGGGGACAGACTTCCCTCTTGCTGTTCTCGTGACAGTGAATTCTCACGAGATCTGGTTGTTTAAAAGTGTGTAGCACCTCCCCCTCTTCTCTCTCTTCCTCCTGCTCCAGCCATGTAAGACACCTCCTTCCTTTTTGACTTCTGCCATGATTGTAAGTTTCCTGAGGCCTCCAGAGCCATTCTTTCTGTACAGCCTGCGAACCATGAGCCAATTAAACCTCTTTCCCTTATCAATTACCCAGTCTCAGGTAGTTCTTTATAGCAAGAACAGACTAATATGCCCCCTGCAGCTGAGGGGCCATTTGTGGCTCTACTCTGAGCTGTCTGCAGCGTAGAATGCTGTTCAGATTGTTATGGAGCACTGAAAGCTGACAAATGGTTCTCAGATCCCCATTCTCCATCTTTTTCCAGTCCTGACCATCCTCCCAGTTTCCCGGGTTCTAAATCTGGTAGTCATCTTTCCTTTTCTCTTCTTCAGACACTTTTGGAAAAAGCACTGGATTTCGGATCAGCAGACCTGAGAGTCCTAGACTTGTCTCTGGCACTCACTGTGAGATTGTAATTAAGCCTCTATCCTCAGGAGATAGAGATGAGGAAACATGGCAAGATAGCGAGGAGAACCAACCAAGATATGGAAATGGAAGTGCTTAGTACATGCCACAGAACAACACAATCTGAGTTCCATCATTGATTCAGGTACTCATTAGGTGTTGATTAAGTACTTCCTATGCGCCAAAGGGTCTCAGGAGCCAACAACACAATGGGACATGTCTGCCTTCGGAGTATACGGTCCATGGGGGAGAAGAGATGATAAGCCAGATGGTGCTCAAAGGTATCACTATAAACCATGGTAAGGGCTGTGGAAGGAATCCCGGAGAGCAACGAGGGCACAGGAGGACCCAGTCACATCTGGGGAGCCTGAGAAGGCCACCCCGTGACAAGTGACCACCTGTCCATTTGTCCAGGAAGGTTCCAGCGTATGCCTGTTGTCCTGGTGTTATTGTTTATAACACCCTTTGCACTTTCAAATGTATCCCAGTTTGGGCAATAAATAAAATGGTCAACCTTTTCCTCAGGGTGGGCAATTTGAGCTGAGATTGGAAGGAAGAATGGGAGTTGACTAGGAGATGAGGGAAGAAGGGTGTTCAGACAGAAAATAAATGTGTAAAAGCACAGAGGTAGGACTGTCATTGGCTCAAGGCAAAGCCTGATGGAGGGTCAGGGTGGCTGCAGCAGAGAGGACAAGAGGGAAGTGGTGGAGATGAGACTTCAGCAGGGGGCAGCTCAGGTAGGGCTGCACCCTGTGCTGGAGCATGCCCCTGCCCCCTCTCCCCGGAAGAGAATGAACCCAGCAAGCCAGCTGGGAAAGAGAGACCACAAAGAGAGAGAGTACATGTTGTAAAAGCAAAGGAAAAGTGTTTCAAGACTAAAGGAGTGGTGGGAGGCTGAGAGGTCAGACAAGATGAACGTTAAAAACTGCTCATTTGATATAACGCCACAGAGAGCTTTGGAACCACTCCAGTTCACACCATCACCTTCCTGATTCCCTTACTATGCTTAGGATGTGCCTGTGCTGTTATTTAGTTATTTCATGTGTAATCCTTATCTCCCTCATTAACACTATGCATTTCTAGGGCTAGGAACAATTTGATATGCTTGTCTCAGGTCTCCGGTGGGGTGTAACCAGGTATTTGGCAGGTCTCAGGCCCACAGGAAAATTAGAAGCCATAATCCTGAGAATCATCCATGTCACCTTCTCCCTACTCAACATCCACTGGCAGCAAGCCCTCTGGTTGATCTCCTGGCTTATTTTTAATTTCCTCTCCTTCCTGAATCCCCACTGCCTCTGCCTTACTTCAGGGCCTCATCTCTCACCAGCCTCCTCTCCCATCTCCCTTCCTCCAGGGTCTCCCTTTTAGTCTACCTGACACACAGCAGGAAGAGAGACTTTTATTTTCATTATTTTTATTTTTATTTTTTCAGAGATGGGGTCTCACTCTGTCAGCCAGCCTGGGTGCAGTGGTGTGATAATAGCTCACTGCAGCTTCAAAGTCCTAGCCTCAAGTGATCCTCCTGCATCAGCCTCCCTAGTAGCCGGAACTATAAGCACATGGCACAGCACTTGACTATATCTTTTACTTTTTGTAGAGTCAGAGTTGCGCTATGTTGCCCAGGCTGTTCTCAAACTCCTGGCCTCAAGCAGTTTTACCATCTTGGCTTTCCAAAGTGCTGGGATTATAGATGTGAGGCACTGAACCCAGCCCAGATTTTTATTTTTAAACACAGCTCTGACCATATCGCTCCTTTGCTACAACTCTTCAATGCCTCCCCATGGACCGACCACAGGATCAAGGCTAAGCTCCAAGCCTCATCTGAAAGACACTTCACAGACTCCCCTCTCCCAACCTGCCCACCTCAAGTTGGGCCACTTAACTACTGGGCACTTGCACTGTCACTGTGACTACTTTTGATCCTTTAAGGATACAGCACTTTATTATTTGGTGGCCTGGGTTTCCTCATGTCATTCCTTCCGCCTGGGATCTTCTGACTGGGCTTGCCCATCCACTCCCCCTCCATGATGATGATCTCTCAGCTCTCTTTGTCTGTGGCCTCTGTCGCTACACCCATCACAGGCCATTCTGCAATATCTGGTCTGTACATCTGTCCACCTGGCCACTTTGCAAACTCTTTAAGCACAAGGAGAGCCCATGATCATCAGTGTATCCCTAACACCAAGTCTTCAGCACCCTGCAGGCTTTGTTTTTAACCTTTCTGAGGTCATAAATCCCTTTGAGATTCTTGCCAGAAAAAAAAGCACGCACATGCACAAAATCTTCCACGTGAGCTTAGGAGATTCAAAGACTCCCTACAGCCCCTAGTTGTTCTTAGATACCAGTGTTAGCAATGCCTGCAGTAATATTTCATGAATGAATGAACTTACAAAGAGCAGCCACTCAAATACATGTCATCATCATCACCACTAACATTAGCATTTAGGTAATGCTTATTCCTATGTCTGTGTGTTAAACACTTTACATGTATTACCTTATTTAATCCACAAACATAATAAAGGTGCTATTAACCCTATGATAAAGGTTATGATATAGGTGCTACTATTAACCTTATTTGCAAATGAGGGCACCAAGTGCTAGGAGAGTAAATAACTTTCCCAAGGTCACAGAGGTATTATAGTAAAAGCAGAGGCAGGATCAAATCCAGGTCTGCGCAGTTTCAAGGCCCATGCACTTAAGCACTACAAATGTCTTTTTGGAGATTGCTATAGTCTTATTTACTAGTCACACATGAATAACTGTAACCCTCACCCTACATGCTACCATCTTTGTCACAAAGAAAGTTCCTCCCCCAGAATATACACCTGGATGGACCCGAAATCTTTTCCCTCTTGACCAGAAGAACTAAAAACAAACTTGCAAAATAGCCACGTTCAAATGAGAACTGAAGCTGTTAAATGTTCTTTGAGCAAATCTGTGTTTAAGGAATTGATGTTCGGGTCCCTCTTCTAATGGCCCAAAGAGAAAGTTCAAGTCCCCCTGGGGATTTTGCAAAATGAAATTTCACAGTGAATGCTGATGAAAGCACAGTTCACATTTCTGTACTTTGTGAATGATTTTCTTCATAAAGCTTCTCTATGAACAGAAAGCATTTCAAGTGACTGAGGATAAAGGTGGCAAATAAGCTTTGATATGAGCAAGTCTGTGTGCAATGCATCTGTAGGGGGGAAATGGTCCAAATGGCTGCTCTAAGATGAGGGGTCCAAAGTACTCACAGGAAACACAGGGAAGGTGTTGTCGTAGCTAAGGTACCAAGCGTGGACCAGCGAGACCCCGGCTCAAGCCCCAACCCACCACACCCCACTCAGAGACTCCAACACAGTGACTCTGCTTCCACAGCTCAGCTACAACTGATAAAAACAATAGCAATAAAACCTGTCCACCTCCCAGGGCTGTTATGTGGACTGTGATAACACATGGGAAAGCACTTTGTAAATAGTACATTGCTGTAATATGAGACAGGTTATTATTTTTAATGTCCAAGGAAATCACCTCAACAAGTAACTTCAATTTAAAAAGATGGCAACCAAATATCGCATGTCATTAGGACAGCTCTTGAGTAAGGACACTGCGGTATGCATGCACTTGGGAAACCTTCCATGATGCCTTCAGGCAGGTTAATAGAGTTCTTTCCAATGTTCCCCTGGCATCTGTTGGTGCTGGTAATATAGCCACTGCCTTACAGGGCATTTATGTTTACATGACGGCCTCCCTCACCTGACAGGATGCTTCAGGGGAGAGACATTTTATTCTTCTTTCTATCCTCGCCCCTACCTGTGGTCTGCAGCCACCAAGATGGTCCCCAATGATCCCTGCCTCCTGGAATTCGTTCCCTTGTGTGTCCTCTCCCACATTGTCACAGGCTTGGTCTAGATGACCGATGGCATACACAAGAAGTGATAAGCCGTCACTTCTGATATTTAGGATATTTTTATAAAAAGACTATGGTGTCTGCCTCAGTCTCCCCACTCCCCCTTTGCTTTGGGAATGCCTAGGGAGACGCCCACATGGTAAGCATTCGAAGTCACCTGACATCAGCCATGTGAGTGAGCTTGGAACTGCATCTGTCAGCCCCAGTCAAGTACTCAGGGTCTGTGGCTCTGCCCAACAGCTTGATTGTAGCCTCATGAAAAAGCCTAAGCCAGAACCACCCAGCTAAGTCACACTCAGATTCCTAACCCTCAGAAATGGTGTAAGATCATGGATGTTTTTGTTTTAAGCTGTTAAGTTTTGGGGAAATTCGTTACACAGCAATAGATAATGAATGCACCATTTCAGTTTTAGAGCAAGGTCCCAGAGAAAGAACATGTTCTGAGAATGAAGGAACTTAAGATTAATATATCCTTATCATATAATGAATATAATAATTACTATTGAGTACTTAACGATGTGCCAGGTATCTTACATAAATGCCTCCATTTGGCAGATAAAGAAATATAATCCCATTGCTAATAAGTGACAAACCCAGAATTTGAAGCCATGTTGGTTTATCTCTAAAGACTGCACTCCTTCAATTCGGCTAAGGGGGATGGATGGATGGATGGATGAAATGAGCACATACAGCAAAGAGTTGTGACAAACACTTCAAAGAAGATGTCATAAATTTCTTTAATATACCCTGCAGTTTCTGCCTTGGCATCCATTTTGTGGCCTGGCACAAGATATTTGAAACCCAGTCACACCACACCGCCTTTGGCCTAGTTAAAACTTTCTCTCCCATGTGGTTGTTTGTGATACTGCCTGCTTGTTGCTCATCCCACAGACCCAAAATCCAACACACCCACAGCTGCTGACCACAACAAAACCTAATTACCAACACCAGAGTTTGTCTGTCTCTCTTCTCTCTCTCTCTCTCTCTCTGTGTCTCTCTCTTGCTCACTCACTCACTCTCACTTCCCATTCGCTGGTTGAGCTCTCTGTCCCCTCCAGACTCAGACAGTCCCCAGTCAATGCCCCTAACCTCTCTGGATCCTCTGAGTAATAAATTTCTTCTGTTTCACCTCCTCATTGTGTCTCATCTGACACACACCCAAACCCAACTTTCCCCCTGGTCAGGGCTCTCCTGGAGACTGGCTATCTTGGCCTGTGGCCATGCTCAACAGAGAGACCTCAAGACCAAATTAGGAAGAACCCATAACAATAAAAATCATAAAAGAAAAAATATAGCACAGAAAAGTCCAGAAGAGGCCAATTAAGACAAAGAAAGGACTAAGCAACTGCCCTTCAAGAGTGGACAAAAAAAAATCTATCACTCTTCCTCCATCAAGAAAAAAAGCCGACTAAGAAAATACTGGTGGAAATTGATGAAATCCTGAAGGATGTGACCAGATAGAACACAGTTCTATCTGCCAAATGTGAGCACATCAGAAGAAGGCATGTCCCTTTCAGGCCTGAAAGAGGGAGGCCTGCTCACTTCTCTGCCTTGCTGCTCACATCTCAGTGAACAGCATTGCTCCCCAGACAGAGGAGAAATTCTACACCAACTGAGGGGCTCAGGAAGATTCCAGGCTCACTCTTGCCTATGGAAAATGGGGCTGGTGAGAAAAGGTTTCCCCATGCCAGTGAGGACCAGACAGCTTCCCGACTGCAGTGTCTCTGGATGGGGCTGGTGGGGAAGCCTACCTGCGGGAGAAATCCAAGCCTGTTTCCTCGATAGGAACAATAATGTCAACTTGATTGGGTTATTACAAGGATTAATAATATGTTTGGACCACCTAGCACAGGGCCTGGCACACAATGCTTGATGCATAGCAAGTGTTCAAAAAACGCTGGTTTCTTCTTCTCTTCCATTCTTTCCTATCATTCTTCACCTCATACTTACTGACTGATAAGATTTTTAAAAACTCTTCCTTCATCCATCTTTCTGTTACCCAAAAGAGCTAGAAGATGGGGGTGTTTTGCAGGACTAGCCTAAGTTTAAATGTGCACATGGTACAATCGGGGTATTAAAGCCATGTGAGTCTTCATGGGTAGGCACGTAACCTCTGGAGAAAGCCCACAAGCGCAGAAAGGCTCCTTCCCTCGAGTTCAGGAACTTGGATTCAAATCTCAGCCCTGCCAACTATTAAGGGCCTGGGTTTCATCATCTGACAAAGATGAGTAGCAGAGCCTCCCTCACAGGGGATGTTGTAAAGGTGAAAACAACCGCATAGGTGAAAGTCTGTTTGTGAACGGCCTGGCAGACAGTAGGAGTCAAATTAGTCCAATTAGAGAATATTGAGAGCAAGCCTCCTGGATTATTCACCTAATTAAGTCCCTTGGTGAGAAAGGCAGAGACGAAGAGTCCGCAGACATGCCCGCTGGCAGAGAAAGCAGAAGTTGGCCCTCCACAAACCCACCTCAGGAAAAACAGTCCATCATGCATGGCTCTGGTTCACCAGGAATCTAGGAGCCGGGTCGGGGTAGAGGCAGATGTGTGGACAGATCTGCAAATGCACTCCTCGTGTCAAAGTGCTGTATGAGAGCCCAGAGGGAGGAGCGGTGGTTTCTGGTCTAGATGAGAAAAGCTTAACCAAGGAGGGGCCACTGGAGCGGGGCGTGAAGTAGGCCTTCTAAAAGGAAGAGACGAAGGGAAATCAGGCAAAGGAGTATGGGACAGCAGAGACGTCCTACATGCCTGGAGCCTGGGGGACAGAGGAAGAGCCAAAGTTGGAGAGGTCCACGCAGCCCATACAGCCCACACAGATCACGGTGGGCTCACAGGGCAAGCTGCGGAGCTGGAGCTTGACTCTGCAGGTAGAGGAAGTGCCCAAGCAGGGCTATGTCAGACCAGCGGAGAATGGAGAGTGGATGAGGAGTAGAGAGAGACTGAGAGCAGCCAAGACCATGAGGAAGCCGACCTAGGCTGGGAGAAAGGGGAGGGAGCATGGGTGGGGACTGGGCCCACAAAAAAGTATGCGCAGGGAGCAGGGCTGGGGAGAGTAAAGGCAGTCATGGCTCCGTGTGCAAGGACTGCTCTGACAGTTCACACATTTCACAGTGCCCTTCCCTCCTGCCTGTGGGCTACATTCCTGTCTCACCACCACCAGGTTCCTAGTCGTTCGGGAATCTGAAGGGAGAGGCTCCCACGGAGATAACTAGCGCTCTGAAGAGCCTTCCAACGTAATAAAGGCGCCGTCTGGCTCCAGTGGGTTTCCCGGGAACACAATAATTACTCATCCTCTAATAGAGCCAATAAATATAGCAAGAGGATAAGTAATTAACAACCTTTTGCTGGAAAGTAGCAATTCTTGTGATCTATGAAGTTTCCTTTTCCTGTTCACTTCTTCTTCATTATTGCAAATATGATACCCCGGGTAAGCGTGCCATTCATCCTTCACTGAGTTAATCACCAAAGCATGTTGTATTTTTTATTAAATCCATTCATTATAATTGACTCATACGAATGGAAGCTGGAAGAGCCGCGGTGAGGCCCATCGTCCACCTTGCTTCCGCTTGTGACTGCAATACTTTTAATGAGATCAAAATTGTTACCAAACAATTTAACAATGGGGAGGAAAAAAACCCATTAGTAGGAGGGGAAGATAATCTTGCCCCTTTCATAATTTCAGCGTACCATAGCAATCTCCTCCAGTTATTTATTCTGCTATCTAATTTCCCACCCATAAAGAATCTTTATTAGGAGTAATTATATTATTAGGCAACAGAAAAAGAAAAACTTCACAAACTTCTAAAGCGATTTACCTCTTGGCTTGCAGTTTTAATTAAAATTCCAGTTTATTTAGCAAATAGCTCTGAAAAGGTTAGATACCAATTTAGCACTATGTTCTTTTTCCACTTTCCAATTCATGAGGGTGATACAAACAACAAAATAATCTCTTTAAATGACTCTTACTCCATTCCATCATAATTCAGCCCATGGAAAAGAGCTCCAATATCAATTATAAATTATAAATGAACTCCATTATACCCTGCAAATTATCAACAGTAATCTCCCAGTTCTCTACTTCCTCACAGTTGGTAAATTATATCAATTCACCACTAGGCCTCAAATTACCTAGACTCTTCCACAACAAAACTTTAAATGGTTTATTAACTGAAATGGAAACAACGCAAATCAGGTTTCCATTTCAGCAACACTTACCTCCCACCCAGGATATCAGACAACTTCATCCAAAGTCGCACCTGACTTATCTTAGGGCGGCTTTTCCCCAGTAACCCAGGAACCCAGTCCAATTCAGTACTTTCCCCAATAACAAGTCCCACCAGAGTGTTGGTCTAAAGGCACCATGGTGTTGCCGGTCCATAAATTCATTTACTCAACACATAAGCAAGTCATGCCTTTGAGCCAGGCAGTATGCTCGGGAATGCTCAGAAATTCCACACACAGGAGCAGAGGGTTAGTGGTGAGAGGCAAAGCTGAAGGGGGGAAGTATCAGTCTGGGTTCTCTAGAAAGCCAGGACTAATAGGATAGATAGATAGATAGATAAAGGGGAGTTTATTAAGTATTAACTCACATGATCACAAGGTCCCACAATAGTCTATCTGCAAGCTGAGGAGCAAGGAAGCCAGACCGAATCCCAAAGCTGAAGAACTTGGAATCCGATGTTCAAAGGCAGGAAGCATCCAGCATGGGAGAAAGATGTGGGCTGGGAGGCTAAGCCATTCCAGGATTTTCACATCTTTCTGCCTGCTTTATATTCTAGATGCCCTGGCAGCTGATTAGATGGTGCCCACTCAGATTAAGGGTGGGTCCGCCTTTCCCAGCCCACTGACTCAAATGTTAATCTCCTTTGGCAACATGCTCACAGACACACCCAGAATCAATACTTTGCATCCTTCAATCCAATCAAGTTGACACTCAGTATTAACCATCACAGGGGAACATAGGAGGACCAATGAACCAGTGGACAAGTCAGATAAATAAGGCCTGTAGTCACCATCTAAGCCAAGCTTTTTACCTGTGCTGTCAAATTTCCAGTCAGAGCTCCACACCACCTTGTAAATAGCCATCATATCCTCATTTCACAGAAGGAGCAACCAAGGCTCGGAGAGGTTGAAGCCATTTGAACTGACTCTTGACGAAAAAAAGGGAAGTTACCAAAAGACTGGGGAGGGAGGGTGTTCCCTCAGGAGGAAGCAAACCGCATGGGCAAAGACTGAGCAGCGAGAAGCCAGGAGCCCGAGGAGCTGGTCCTGTGTGTGGCCACTAACTTGCGGAGCTGCCTTGGGCATTCACAGACCTCTTCAAGCCTATTTCCCCATTTGCCATATGCAGGATATCCCCCATTCTGCAAATCTGCAAGGGGCTGCTCTTCTTTTCCAGCAATCGACAATGACTTGTGCTGAGCCTGATGTATCCAGTGCTGCCAAAACAACGTACCCAAGGGAGACAGAAGAGGTCTCCTAGAGGACTAACTAAAGGTGAATGGGCTCTGCCCCCCTCCAAATTCATTTGCTCCTCCTGATCCCAAAAGCCAGCCTGAAACTCCCAGAGATGTGCCACTGCCACAAGAGACTCGAGTCATACAATCACATATTAACAAAAATTAATATTGTACCAATAATTTCTGTAATAATAATGAAAACGGTGGCTACTATTTATGTGCTGTGTATATTACACGTGCTATCTCAATTCACTCTCACAACAACACTAAGAAATAGGTAGATATATTATTTTCACTTTACCTAAGTGAAAAACCTAAACTCAGAGCAATTAAATAACTGGTTTATTTAACCCTCTGGTACTGCATCCAGTAAGTGGTAGAACAAGGACTAAAACCCAGCCCCATTAAATCCTTAGGCCCCACGGAACTGAGCCTAGGAGAAATGGATGAGATTCCTTTAACTATCATAGAACTGTGGTGATGATGGGGTGTGTACTGAGTTCCCAGGCCCATTCTTGGGAGAAGAGTCAGGGGAGGGTCCTGGCCCCACCTAGGAGCTCTCCAGAGTGCTGAACAGACTGCCACAGCATTCCCACTCAAAGCACTGCATCTTCCACCTGGGTGTCTATGCCTATGCCAAGCCTCACCTCCTGATATCAGTGACCAACAGAACCGCTAATGCAATAGTGTTGGGAATGGAAGTATAAACGGGAGAAAAAATTAACTTTTGGAAGAACTGAGCTAGAGGGGATAAGAGGACATCAATCAGAGGTATCCCACAGGAACTGGAAATTCAGGAATGGGAGTAGAGAGAAGCCAAGGCAAGAAGGGCACGTGTCTGCTTCACAGAGGAATCATAGAGGAAAGAAGTGCTGAATGGGTGGATGTGTTCTTGGAGTGATTGCTGAGAAACAGCAAAGCCAGAGGTGGGAAGGGAAGGAGACTTCTTCAGCTGCCCTAGACAGTGGGCGCCAAGAACAAATATTGCATTAAACCCCACTATTGTATTAAAGGTGTTCAGGGAGGATGGCATTTTACTGCCTGTAGATTTAAATCAGTGAATAAATTCCCACTACCACTCCTAAACCTCCAGTAAGAAAGAACAAGAAATGACAAAGTGTTCCAGGGAAAAATAGAAAATAGAAAGTGATCTGCTGTAAGGTGACACGATTCAAGCTCAAATCCACTTTTTTTGTGTGTGTGTGACTGATTCTTGCTCTGTCACCCATGCTGGAGTGCACTGGCACAATCTCAGCTCACTGCAACCTCCAGCTCCCGGGTTCAAGCAATTCTCCTGCCTCAGCCTTCGGAATGAGTAGCTGGGATTACAGGCACCCACCACCACACCTGGCTAATCTTCGTATTTTTGGTAGAGACAGGGTTTCGCCATGTTGGCCAGGGTGGTCTCGAACTCCTGGCCTCAAGTGATCCACCTGCCTCAGCCTCCCAAATTGCTGGGATTACAGGTGTGAGCCACTGCGCCCCGCCAATCATATCCACTGTTAATTGAAGTAAAAACATCTTAAAAATTTGAGAAGTCACTTGGAAAGGCCCTGAGCTTCTCTTTGGCCTTGAGACCACAGAACCAAAAGGCTTACATAAAGGGATATTTATAAACACACCTCTCCCTCTGGTGGTAAAAGAGGTATTTAAAAAGCACATTTATTCTCTGGCTCCATCCCCACCTCCACCCTCCTACAGACCTTACATAAAAATAGTTATGCCCTTTTATGAACTTAGTCTCTCATTCAAGCCCACTTTATTATGCATCAACTCAGTGTCAGGCACTGAGGGGTTCAGAAAAGAATAAGGCTCAGTCCCTGTCTTCAGGATGGACTTGTAAACAAATGATAGTGCAAATTCACCCACGTTCTAGCAGGTGAGGGCCAAAGGGCTACTGCAGCATGAAGCAGAGCATGAGTTATTCTGCTGGAAGGAAAGGTGTGGTTTGGAAGAAATGTCAAAGGTGAGGTAGAATTTGCCAAGTCTAGAAGCCAGGAAGGTGCTGTGGGCACAGGACCATGAGGAGCGTGATCATAGGTTTCCTCGAGGCAGGAACACCTGCATGATTTCCATACTGCTGGTGCCTAGCCCAGTGCCTGGGAGGGAGTAGGCGCGAAACAGATGCTAGAGGAATTAATGGCATGTAGCTCCGTGTGGAGGGAGGAAAGCCTGCCCACGGGGCTTTGCAACAGACGGGGAACTCAGTGGAGACAGAATCCATAAGCCTCAAGACCAATTTTAATGTGAAACTGCTCAAGCCTACAGCTGTCATGTTCAGATTTGGTCCTTCATTTCTCCAGGCAAGGATTTAACAATAACGTTCATGTCCACCTCACCACAGGGGAAAGGAAATATATGACTACAGTGGGGTCTAATTTCAAGAGGGATGGGCCAGCTCCCGGCTGCAAGAGGGAGAGTCCACTCTGCTGTTTAGAATTTTAAAAGGTAGCATCAGCAATAACTGCCCAAATGTGATGGGAGAGGGGACTAGCGCGTATGGGCATCTTTATCAAATTTTGGAGCCTCCTTTTGTTTCTGATGTTGAGCTATAAGTTCCAAATCTTCTCATTTTTCACAGCTCAACACATCTAATAGCTGTGGCCAAATCCAGTGCTTTCACTAGCTCCTTGAGATGAGAGCTGTTATTCCTCTACTAAGTATTTAAGCAATACCTTTTAATTTACTTAATGAACTCAGAACAAACTGATTGATGGCCCAGCTCAGTTGGCAATGACAGCTGGCATTTCCCTGATGACCAGATAATGAGGCAATTGCATTAAGTGTGTGTCACCCTGATCAGCTGGCGTGGTCTATTAAGGTAGAGCTAGGCCATGTACGGCTTTCAGTCAGCATCCACAGCATGCAGGTCCTTAAGCACTCTGGGACTGGCTTAAACACCTCTGCATTTCCATGCTGTGATAAATCTGATGCTTTCTCGGTGCACCTTGAAGAAACCAAGCCAGTCAACTTAGCTTTGGAAAAGCCTGTATCCTGTTGCAAATAATGATTAAAAGAAACACTGTGGGATTAAGACTCAGGAAACTGAGATTCTAGTCCTAATTAATTAATTCATCCACTTGACAAACATTAATTGAATGCCTATCATGTGCTAGCTACTGGGCTAAGTGCTGGGATATAAAATAAAATCACAAAAATAAATAAATAAATAAAATAAAAATAAAATAAAATCACTATTGCCATGTTTGCTGAGCATTTACTATGTGCCAGGCATGGCTCTAAGCACTTTCAATGTATGAAGTTACTTAAAACTCCTAACAACCCTACAGGTAAGTGCTATTATCATACCCATTTAACAGATGAGGAAACTGAGGCACAGAGACGTAAAGTAACTTGCCTCAGTTTTCAACCTCATAAGTGGCAGAGCCAGGAACAAACCCGGCCAAAATGACTCTAGAGATGAATGAGATGCAGCTCCAGCCCTAGAGAAGCTTGAAGTTTCTTGGAGGGATACACAGACATGTACACATGTGCACTTAATGCTCTGTGATCCAGAAAAAAAATGTGTAACCTGTATTAGCTTTCTATTGCTGCACAAAAAAATTAATACAAATGTGGTGCCTGAAGACAACACCTATTTATTAGTTCACAGACCTTTAGGTCAGGAATCCACCATGGTGTAACTGGTTTCTCTGTTCCCTGCTCCGGTTATCACGAGGCTCAAATTAAGGTGTTGCCGGGGTTATGGCACTCATCTGGGCTCAGGGTCATCATCTGTGCTCACCGGTTGTTGATAGAATTCATCTCCTTGCAGCTGCGGGACTGAGATCTTTATTGTCCTTCTAGCTGTCAGCCAGGGACCACACTCAGCAACTAGAGACTGCCCACAGCTGCTTGTCATAGTGACCCCCATAGGTAATTGATAACATGGGTATCTGCTTTCTTCCTGACTGGCTGGAATGCATCTCTCAGACTTCCTCTTCTGCAACCAGCCAGAGAAAACTCTTTTCCTTTAAAGGGCTGGCCTGATTAGATCAGCCCCAGGGATATCTCCCTTTTGCCCTACAATGTAACATGGTCACAGGTGTGATGTCTTATCATAGACACAGCGTTCACCCACGCTCAAAGGGAAGAGGATTATACAAGGCAGAGTATCATTCAAGGTCATCTTAGAATTCTTCCCACCACACTTGCTGAGTTTTCACTTTCCTGAGGCTAGACTAGATGACAATAATGATAGCTACTATTTGTATAGTGATTCACAATTTAATAAATACCTTTTCACATGTAGTCTCTTATATGAGCCTTACCATCCAGAAATCCCAGTGCTCTAGGAGAAAAGGTTAGCTTCACTGCTCAGAAGAGGAATATAAGGGTTAGAGAAGTTACATAGCCTGCTCCCTGCCATGCTGGTGGAGCATGGGAAAGCCAAGACGTTACCTTAAGCCTTCCAGTTCCAACATCTGAGCTCCTTCCCCTAGCCCGTGCTGCCATATAGATCCGAAAGGACCAGACACAAACTAGTGCCAGTGCCTTGACTGAAGTGGGAAGAACACAGGAATCAGATCTTGGTTTGAATCCAAGTTTCGCCGCTTGTATTCAAATCCATTAGTTCTAGGTCTTGTGCAAACCACTTCCTCTTTCTGGGTATCCTCATCTGTAAAATGGAGGCAGAAGTTGGACTACATGGTCTCCAAGGGCTCTTTCAGCCTCAAATCAGGACAAGACTGTTTCAACTACACTGTGGGAGATTATTAGCTCCACGGGTCCATTTTCTTGTTGAAGAACTGTATAACTATGCCCTCTTCCAGGTATCCCTGGGGTATGGGAGAAGATCAGTGTATTAGTTTCCTAAGGCTGCCATAACAAATTACCATGAACTTGGTGGCTTAAAACAAAAATTTATTCTCTCACAGCTCTGGAGACCTGACATCCAGGATCAAGATGTCAGCAGGGTTGATTTCCTCTCAAGACTCCAAGGAAGAATCCATTCCATGCCTCTTTCTGGCTTCTGGTGGATGCCAGCAGCCCTTGGCATCACTTGCCTTGTTCACACATCATTCCAATCCCTGCCACCGTCTTCACATGACCCTTCTCTCCATATGTCTGTCTTCTCCTCTTCTGTCTCTTATAAAGACACTTGTCATTGGATTTAGGACCCACCCTAAAACCAGGATCGTCTCATCCCAAGATCTTTAATTACATCTGCAAAGACTATTTCCAAATAAGGTCATATTCACAGATACTGGTTAGGGCTTGGACATATCTTTTTTTGTGGGGGGCACAATTCAACCCCTATACATAAATTGATGTATGCATCCCACTAGTGATGGAATTTCAGTGCTTTCCAATTTTTCCATTACACAGAACACTGTAATAAGCATCCTTATTGTATCTCATTGAGCACATGGACAAGAATTTCTCTAGAAGTGGAATTTTTGGGGTCAAAGAGCAGATACATTTTTAATGCCACTAAATATTGCTAAATATTTTTGCCAATTTGATGGATGTGAAATGGTAGCTCATTGTTATTTTAATTTGCATTTCATGATTAGACTGGTAAGACTAAATTTTTTTTTCCTTTTTTTTTTTCTTTTTTTGAGATGGAGTCTCACTCTGTCGCCCAGGCTGGAGTGCAGTGGTGCAATCTTGGCTCACTGCAACCTCTGCCTCCTGGGTTCAAGCGATTCTCTTGCCTCAGCCTCCTGAGTAGCTGGGATTATAGACACCCACCACCACGCCCTGCTAATTTTTGTATTTTTAGTAGAGATGGGGTTTCACCACATTGGCCAGGCTGGTCTTGAACTCCTGACCTCGTGATCCACCCGCCTCGGCCTCCCAAAGTGCTGGGATTACAGGTGTGAGCCACTGCACCTGGCCGAATTATTTTTTTCAAGTGTCTATTAGACATTTGGGTTTCCTCTTTGAATTTCTTTCGAAAATTCTAAATAGGTGGTTCTCTGTCAGGCAATCCTGTCAGGGAACTAGGAATCTGAATGTTAAAATACTCACCAGGGGACTCTGAGGCACAGCCCCATTGGGGCACACCCTGGGCACATCCCGCTGTATTAAATATAGTAGCCAATCTCATGGGCACTTTGTTGTTATGCCTCAGAGCGCACTGAGGGGCTCGATCTCTTACAAAACCGTGACACTGCACTGATTAGAGGAGGCTGTTGGAGGATGCTATTCACCACATCACGCAGGGGCTCTTTTATGAAGCCCTCTGGAGGAGTTTCTCCCAGCCTCAGTGCTGGGAAAAGCCAAGCTTCTCTTCAACATCTTCTATTTGATCTGATAGATATGACTTATGACTTGGTAAATTTCTGTTTTTCCTTGGTAACCAGAGAGCTCCAAACCAAATCTGTATCCCATTATAAGAACTGTGCAAGATCTTTATATTATGCTTTTGTTTTTTTTTTGTTTTGTTTTGTTTTGAGATGGAGTCTTGCTCTGTCGCCCAGGCTGGAGTGCAGTGGCATGATCCTGGCTCACTGCAACCTCCATTTCCCGGGTTCAAGCAACTCTCCTGCCTCAGCCTCCCAAGTAGCTGGGTTTACAGGCTCCCATCACCATGCCTGGCTAATTTTTGTATTTTTAGTAGAGATGGGGTTTCACCATCTTGGCCAGGCTGGTCTCAAACTCCTGACCACAGGTGATCCACCTTCCTCGGCCTCCCAAAGTGCTGGGATTACAGGCATGATATATTTTGCATTTCTAGACATTAACTTTCCCCAGATTTTTTTAAGAGATGGAGTCTCACTCTATTAGCCATGCTGGAGTGCAGTGGCGCAATTACTGTTCGCCGTAGCCTTGACCTCCCAGGCTCAAGCAATCCTCCCACCTCAGCCTCCCCCATAGCTGGGACTACAGACGCATGTCACCACGCCTGGCTAATTTTGTTTATTTTTTGTAGAGACAGGATCCTGCTATCTTGCCCAGGCTGGTTTTGAACTCCTGGGCTCAAGAGATCCTCCCACCTGGACCTCCCAAAGTGCTGGGATTACAAGCTTGGGCCACCACACCTGGCCTGAGTTTAGCTTATTGTATCATCTTAATTGCTCCTTTGCCCGAATTTTTTTACCTGAATGTTAAGAAACCAAAAACTTACAACAATGTGTGTCTTTTTGAAAGCCATTTTACATACTTTTGGGGAACAAAATAGGCATAAATACATATTAAAATAATTTTACATTTTACCTTGTGAGATTTAAATAATATAAAACTTATGTGAGTTAAGACCCTTACTTCAAAATTGACCTGTTTGAAGATCCATATATGATAACATCAGATCTATTGTTGATTTTTAACTGGAAGAAAATACTTCAAACATGAACTATTCAAAACATATCAGTGAAAATTATATTAATGCTAGAAAACAGGTCACTAGCTGTAGCCATTCAGGTACAGAAAAAATAGGATTGCGTTTTAAAATACAATACTATTATTTTGAAATCACTATTATTGAGTTCAAAAATGGTGCAAAAACCATTACATTTATTTAAGATCACCTGTATTTCGTTTAGTGGCTTTAAAAGCAAAATTTATTTTCAAAAACTTTCACAGAATTTCTTAAAGGCAATTTTAACTTCTTATGGTTCCTGTTTTTTTCTTAAAACAACAGAAAAGCATGCTAATGCTTAATTCACTGTTGCTCCAATTCTTTCTCCAAGAATAGGATGGCCAACCAATTCATCCCAGTTTGCCCAGGACTGTCCAGGTTTTAAAACTGAAGTCCAGTGTCTTAGGAACCCCCTCAGTCCTGGGCAAACCAGGACAGCTGGTCACCCTAGCAATGGGGCGGCCTCCTTTTGCCAATGTACAGAAGGAAGAGCCTATTAACAGCAAGTCTTTCTCATACCCTTTAAATTTCAAAGGCAGTCATATATCTGAAAGGTATTCCTAAGTATTAGGAAACAATAAAATTCTGAATTTAGTTCACTTAATATCAGCCTGGATCTCATAATGGATTAGAGAGACTCTTCACACATCAATGTTCTTATTCTCTTCTAAAGAATTCCAGGAAAAGAGATTCCATAAAGCTATCTTTGAAATCCATTCTGCCATCCATAATCTTTTTAAAATATTAAGTTTAATCTACAATTATATCATTTTCCTTCTCAGCACCAAACTGAATAAAGAAATCTTAAAGATATGCTACCCACAGGAAATCAAGTAAAATTATTAAAGACCTCAAAATGGGTCACCAGAACAAAGTTAAAAGACAGTGAAAAACTTTCTTTTGACTTGAGGGGAGGGGAGGAAAAGAAGGCTAAATTCTAAAATGTTAAGAATACTGGAAGCTTTTTAGGATAGCGGGTCAAGCAAAGACCCTCAAAGCCTTGGTTATAATCCATTCTATTCAGCACAATAATCATAAATGAGTTCCTCAAAAGAAGGCAAAAACTAACAATTATTAGATGCCTACTGTATATTGGTTGCTCTCATGCTCAGTATTTTAATCTCCCTATACCCCTGTTGATCAATAGCATTTATCCATTTTACAGATGAAACAAATTAGACTCTGAGTCATTCACACTACACTGTGCTAGGTGTTGGGTGTGCAATAATAAACATTAGAGCCATGGTTTCTGCTTTTGTTGAGCTTAGAGTCTAGTGGGGGATGACAGACACAAGAACTCATACAAAAATAATTATGAGTGACCCAGCTTGGGAGGAATCAAGAAATGCTTTCCTGAAAGCTGAAGAGTAAGAAGACAAAGGAGGAGCGAAGAGGTGGGGAGAGAAAGGAGAACAATTTTTTCTTTCTAGGCAGAGGAAATGGCACATAGAGGTCTTAAGATTAGAACACTCAGTTATGTGTCCAAGATTAACCCAATTTATAAGGGGCAGCTTGGGGTTCTGAGACCTGTGCTTTCTGACTCCAAAATTCATGTTCCCTCCACTGTAAGATAATGTGAGCCTCGGTGCTTCAATTCTAAAGAGGATGGTCCACAAAGGGGACCGAATTCCCAGTGGTGACACTCAGTGTCTCCCAAACTAGTTGATCAGAAGAATCACGTAAAGGGGCTTGTTAAAAAAAATAAATAGTCCCTAGGTCCCACCCCTACTGGGAAATCACATTTTAACAAATGCCCCAGGTGATTCTTAGGATCAGACAAGTTTGGGAGATGCTAAGTTATGGCTTCAGGAAACCTAAAACCCAAAACAATCGTTTACTTAACTGCAATCTCCTAGCCAATTTTAAGAACTGGGTAGAGTTCCTCGAAGTAATTTAGCCTTGCAAGAAGAAAAGGAATGGGTAAAAAATAAAAACCTCTAGAGATCAATCAGCCAGCCAGTCAAATAAAAATGCTGCCCCTCCTTTCTTCTGGGTTTCCTATGGGTTTTTACAGTCTCTCATTCTGGATTAAGTAATGTCTTCTTAGTATAGGTTATGTGACTTCTGTCAAAACAAAACTGATTCCCACACCAGGAGGCTCAGTAACACACTACTAATTTCGAGTCATCACTAATTAAGGACTTGAGTAGACTCACGGAAGCAGTAAGATAATAAGAAACTATAAGCCTTGGCTTTCAGCTGGGAGAGGTTATGGATTTAGAATCCAAACAACCTGGGTTCAAATCCCAGACCTACCACTTACTAGACACACATAGATAAATTAATGAACCTCTCTGAGCTGCATTTTCCCCAACTGCACATGGGGCTAATGATTACCTCCATCGTAGACTTATTCTGAGGAATAGGTGAGATAATGGAGGGGGTGGCCTGACACTATCAGGTCATTAACAAATGTTTGTCAATGAATAATAAAACAAGAGTGAATTTATAGCCCAGCAAGAGAGGGACTGTACTAATATGCAATCAGCAGTTAATAAAGACATATTAAATCTTAAAAAGAGACAATCACAGGCACAAAGTACTGATTCTAAGCTATATTGTAGAAAAACAGGCCCTTCCCAGTGTAGAGTGGATTGAATTACAGTTTGGTTCTCTGGATAGGACGTTCTTAAATGTGGGTGCAGTAGAAGGAGGGGGAGCATTAATGTGCTAATTTTGTTCTTAGGTAATAGATTTTCTGGAAGCTGTAAGAACTGAATGCATGTTCCAAAAATGATAGCAGACTACAGATTGAAGTGACACCAGCTCAAAGGCTGGTGGACTGGGGAGCAGAGTGGTGGTGGTGGTGGTGGTGGTGGTGGTAGGGTTGCAGGGTTTATAGGTCATCTTAGTAATAATAATGTCATCCAATTTAAAAAGTGCTTTAAATGATTTCCCATTACTAAGAGACAGAAGACACAAGAAGAGAAGTTTAATCAAAGGTGCAGGGGGTGGGGTGGGAGACAACAGGGAAGGACAAAAAAAAATCACTGAGCCAGAGTCCAGGGTCATACAGACAGCAATCTTGCCTTAGAACTAAGGGGTGGAGACCATGGAAAGATGGAAACCAGCAGAGCTGACCGTGAAGACAGGACTGGTCACCTGAGAAGTGGTGGATCCATGACATTAGGACTAAGCATGCTAAAAACCAAGCTTGGGGCCATAACAGACATGACTCCCTTTCTCCACTAAGCTTAGAGAGGCCACAGAATCTCTCAGAAGCACTTCAAATCAGCAAATGTCTACACAATCGGTAAAACTTATTGGCTATCCGGGAATGTTCTGCTGAATCTCCTAATTAAGTCCAGAGTAGTATGGTCCGTTTTCATACAGTTATCAAGAACTGCTCCAGACTGGGTAATTTACAAAGGAAGAAGGTTTGACTCACAGTTCAGCATGGCTAGGGAGGCCTCAGGAAACTTAAAATCATGACAGAAGGGGAAGCAACGCACCTTCTTCACAAGGCGGCAGGAAGGAGAAGTACCGAGCGAAAGGGGAAGAGACCCTTATAAAACCATCAGATCTCATGAGAACTCACTCACTATCATGAGAACAGCATGGGAGAAACTTCCCCCATGATTCACCTGGGGGGAACTTCACCGGGTCTCTCCTTTGACACATGGGGATTATGGGGATTACAATTCAAGATGATATTTGGGTGGGGACACAAAGCCAGCCCATATCATGATGACATCAAGACTTCAGTGCAAATCCTAGTTCTGCATGCCTTGGGCAAGTCACTCAACCTTTGTGAACCCATCCCTTTCTTTGTTTGGAAAACAGGAATAATAATTGCACCTCAAAGGATTTGCAAGAATTAATAAAATAACCTATAAAAACTCCCTAACACAGAAAAGTCCCCAAATGTGTTTGCTTCTCTACCACTCAAAACAAAAACAAAAGAGGCACTTAGTTTCTATTACAATGAATCCGACTTCTTTGACAGGTATGGGCTTCAGAAAGCTGGTAGACAACTTATTCATGTGGGAAGATAAACTCACTAAGAGTAGGTTTGCATTGGTTTATAAATCTGCCAATATTACTGCTGCAGAATCTGAATCCAAGGCACTATGAGAAGAGGATACAAAACTCTATGTGAGCAAAAGATTTTTTATTTATTAATTTATTTGAGACACAGTCTCATTCTGTCACCCAGGCTGGAGTGCAATGGCGCGATCTCGGCTCACTGCAGCCAAGATCTTCTGCCTCAGTCTCCCAGGTAGCTGGGACTACAGGCGCCCACCACCATGCCCAGCTAATTTTTGTATTTTTAGTAGAGACAGAGTTTCACCATGTTGGTCAGGCTGGTCTCAAACTCCTGACCTCACGTGATCCACCCGCCTCTGCCTCCCAAAGTGCCGGGATTACAGGTGTAAGCCACCATGCCCAGCCTGAGCAAAGGTTTTAAATGTAAACAATGTACTTAATTTCCCACTTCTTATGACAAGCCAAATCTCAAGTCCTAATTCTTTCACTCCACAACAGTTACCAGAGTGAAAACATTCCAAATTTTATACCTTAGTTTCGAAGAGAATTAAATGCATGATGTGATTCCTAGATTTTTATCCTACGGATATTCTTACACAAGTACACAAAGACATATATACAAGGATATGGTCATTGCAGCTTTACATACAGTGGTAACACCCTGTAAGTAGCCAAGGGTGTGTCAATAGGGCATTAATTAAGTAAATGATGGTACATTTGTATTATGGAATGTGAGGTAGCCACGAAAAAGGATGCAGTAAATCAATATATAATGATACAAAACAATAGCTAAGTTATATTACTAAATTATATAAAAGGTACAGAATCGAGTGGATTATATTAAAACATTAGGTACATAAAAAGGGCTATTTATACAACATATACCTAGATATGCATATCTCTGGAAACAGACCAAGAAACTGCTCAAGGTGGTTTGCCTTTGATGAAGGGAACTATAGGTGGGATATACTGTTCTAAGTAAATTTGTTATCACGTGCATGTTATTAAATTGTTAACAAAACTGGGATATACGGTAATAATAAAGATAAAACTCCACATAGTATTAATAGTAATAGTTATATTGTTGGATACTTATTATGTACCATTGGGACTGTCCCAACATTATCTCCCAATCCTCCTCTAAGGTGGGGGTTATTATCCCCCATCACTCAGCTGAGGAAACTAAGGCTCAAAGAAGTTAAATCACTCGCCCAAATGCACTCAGCTAGTAAGAAGCAGAGCCTGGATTTGAAGGTGATTCTGGCCGACTCCAAATCCTGCACTTTTTCTACACTGCATTGTGGCAGATACTGGGGGGTGTTCACTGAAATCCATTTCCTCTTATTCCTGGACAAAACACTGGGCTACATTCCCCAGTCTCCCTGGCACTTGGGTGTGACCAGGTGCCTGAGTTCCAGCCAGTGGGATGGGGACAGAAGTGACATGCACCACTTCCTGGGCTCACTTATAAAAACCTCCTGTATGTGCTCCTCCATGCTCTGTCGCCTTTTGCTGCCTGGGTGTGGGTGATGCAGAGACCCCAGGGAACAACAGAGCCACAGATGGACGGATCTTGGGCCCCTGAATGATGACCCTGCCAAGGTGAAAGTGGCGTGTATCACAAGAGTAAGAAATGGACTTCCAGATATTGAGACCTTACACATTTGGGCCTACTCGTTACAAATGTTTATCCTACTCAAGTGAATACACACAGTGAACAAAGAAAACAGAGACCAAGAAATGCAAAACCCCTTTGTGTTCAACAAATCATCATTGAGCAACTCCTGTGAGTCAGGCACTGTTCTAAGGGGCTGGGAATACAGAGATGAATAGCATGGTCCCTACCTGTGCAGTGGGAGACTCCCCAAGTACTTAAGCCCTACCTCCTCAGGCTAGGTCAGAGACATTTCAAAGCAAAGGGTGTGTGGCCAGTTTTCATTTGTTCACTGCTAGTCAGCCAGCGGTTCAGGACAGAAGACAAGAAAGGCTGGAAGGGGCTGGGCGCAGTGGCTCACGCCTATAATCCTAACACTTTGGGAGGCCGAGGCGGGCAGATCACCTGAGGTCAGGAGTTTGAGACCAGCCTGGCCAACATGGCAAAACCTCATCTCTACTAAAAATACAAAAATTAGCCAGGCGTGGTGGAGCATGCCTGTAGTCCCACCTACTCAGGAAGCTGAGGCAGGAGAATAGCTTGAACCCAGGAGGTGGAGGTTGCAGTGAGTGGGATCGTGCCACTGCACTCCAGCGTGGGCGACAGAGTGAGACTCTGTCTCAAAAAAACAACAACAACAACAAAAGAAGGGCCAGAAGGGATGGGACTCCAAGGGAGTGGGGTCTGGTCACTCTCCCAGGTGAGGGTAGGTGAAAACCCCTGCTGGACAGCCCCAGCGAAGACCCAGCAGTGTGACCCCACACAAAAACAGCCTTTCCTGGAAGGAGGCCAGAGGACAGAGAGAGGAGAGTAATAGGACTGGACTTGCTCCTGCTCATCATGGCATTGCTGGCCCCACCTTACACATTCTAACATTCTCCTGGGTCACAATCCCTTCCTGAGCACCTACTCTAGGCCAGGCATAGAGAATCACACACACACACACACACACACACACACACACACACACATGCACACCAGAACACTATCTCTGTCCTCAAACTTCTTAGGGTTTAGTGAGAGACACGGCTCTTAAGCAAATCATTATCCCCCATGAAAAGCAACATATAGAGGGAGGGACACACCAAGGGCTCTGACAAGACAGGAAGAAGTGGCCCCTTCTGTAGGGCAGGTGAGGCTTCATGATGGAGCTCATAACTGAGCTGGATATTGAAAGGGGCTCCAATTCAGCCAGCAGGGAGTCAGGGGAACAAAAGTTATTCCAGGCCAAGAGCTCTGTGTGAGCAAAGGTTGGTGGCACAACTACCTTGGGCTGTTCGGCCACAGCACAACAGGGGGTAGGGGCAGCGGCAAGCCTGGCAGGGGTGAGGCTGGCTAGGGAGGGCTTGAGGTGCTTTTCCAGGACATGAGTAAAAACTGAGCGTGAGAACATCACCTCCACAGCCCTCATCCCACCTGAGGCACCTTGTCGCCTCGGCCCTTGCAGACAAAGCTGTCATCCAGAGCCTCCTTTTAAATGTGACACCCAAGGAAGAATCACAACCTGATTCATCCACCTGCTCATTACTACCCAGCAAAGGTCTTGGGACGGACTCAAAATGATCTTCCAGTAGGGCTGGATGAGTGTCTCTGAGGGGACAGAAGAGTGAAGGAGACGGAAGGACAGACAAAAGGAATGTGATGAGAGGGTGGCAAAGGCCAGCGCTCCCCTCCTCAGGGCAGGAAGAACCTACCAGCCTTCATCTGGCTGTGTGTGCAGCATTGTGCCAGGGTGTGGAGGCAGACAGAGGGGTTCCTACCTTCGGGCGGTATATGGTGTACACGGGCACAGGCTGCTGACCTCCCTGCCATTCAGCCTTGGCACGAAAAGCAATCACTGCTTGTCTTATGGAGAGGACAGGCTCCACAGGAGGGCAGCATGGTATCATGGAAGGAGCAGGCACCGTGTGATCAGAGATCAAGGGCTGAGAGGATAGTTCTACCTCTAACTGGCCGGTGTCTCGGGCACTCCATTTCCTCACCTACAAAACTGACAGCACAGTCTCTGCTCATCAGTTTTGCTGGAACTTTTTAAGCAAGAAAACTAATGCAAAAGCATCTATCCAGTGCCTGGCTTAGAGTGGACCCCATGGCTTGTTCCCTTCCCCTTAGGAGAGGGCGTGCATGTGAATAGTCTCTTTAGGATTTTATTTCCACACAGTCTGAATTTGATTTAACTCTGCGTCTTCCTCCTCGGTGAGGTTGAAATATATCATTGGTTACTTAATGGCCCTTCAAGCAATGAGGCCTTTATTAAATAGCAGCATGATACCCAGGCAATAAGAATGCGAGCCGCACACAAATCTGTCCCCGCTGCTTTGGTGAAGACAGCTTTCAGCTGCCCCCTGGGTCTCCATCTCTCTCTGCCTGGAAGGAGATGCAAGAAAGGGGGCACCATTGCCTGGAGGGGACATGTGAGATAGCCCTCTGTGGCTGGAAACCTGGAGATGCCTCTTTGGGCCGCTCCCTCATCAGAAAGGAGGAGGGTGGTCCCTGGAGAGGAGAGACACCAGCAAGCCTCGCTCTCCCCAGCACTGCTGCTGCCCCCCAGCCCAGCCCCTAGGTGCAGCACAGGATGGAAAAGAAGGTGCTTGACCTGCCACCCACAAAGACTGTGTGACCAGGGATATGTCCTCTGGTCAGGCCAGGACTCACGTACCTGGCCTGAAAAGTGGAACTAATGCTATTACCCTACTCACTCAGAGGGTTGCGGGAGACTCAGTAAAGTGACAGTGGTGATTCTGCTGCCATTCTGCAATGAGGACTTTTGAATCCTACCTTGCTGTTTCTGCAGATTGACTCCATCACAAAGCATCACTTCAGTGCTTACTGGACACCAGCTGCTCGCCAGATGTTAGAGATTGAGAAGGAAGCAATGCTCTCTGCCCTCAAGGAGGGTGTCTCCACTTCCAGCTCACCACTGTAACCCCTAAATACACTCCATACCATAGCCAGACGGGTCTTTCTAATATACAAATCAGATTTTTCACACACACACACACACACACACACACACACACACACACACACACCCCTATTTAAAACCTTCCAGTGTAGGCCTGCATGATGGTATGCACCTATAATCCCAGCTACTCAGAAAGCTGAGGCAGGAGGATCACTTGAGCCCAAGAGTTCGAGGCCAGCCTGGGAAATATAGCAAAACCCAGTCTCTAAAAGTTTAAAATAGATACCTTCCAATGGCTCCCTAGAGCTCTCCGCTTGCAGCTCAGTTCTGTATGACTTGGCTCCTGCATACCTCTCTGATCCATTCCCTTCACTCTTCTCCCACATCCTGTGATGCAGCCAGAGTAAAATGTTAGCAGTCGGCCAGGTGTGGTGGCTCACACCTGTAATCCTAGCACTTTCGGAGGCTGAGGCAGGTGTTCGAGGTCAGGAGTTCGAGACTAGCCTGGTCAACATGGTGAAACCTCGTCTCTACTAAAAATACAAAAATTAGCAGGGTGTGATGGCACACACCTGTAATCCCAGCTACTCGGGAGGCTGAGGCAGGCGAATTGCTTGAACCCGGGAGGTGGAGGTTTCAGTGAGCCGAGATCACGCCACTGCACTTCAGCCTGGATGACAGAGCAATACTCTGTCTCAAAAAAAAAAGTTTGCAGTCTCCTAAACACCAGTGTTCTCCCTTGCCACCATGCCACAATCCATTCTGAGCCCCTGCCCCCTGCTACCTTGCTCACCCCTCATCCTCCAGATCCAGCTCAGAGGCGCATCCTAGAGGAAAACCCCTCTGACCCTTAACCTAAGCCAGCCGTCCCTCCCCTCCTTCCCTGTAACATCGCGCTTCCTACACCGGATAGTAATAAGCAGAGAGGGAGCTCTCCGGGGAAGGGACACACAGGGTGTCATTTCTTTGTTTGCCCAGTGCTTGGCAGGGTCCATGGCACAAAGTAAGGGCTTAGAAAATGTTTGAGGAATGAATGACAAAATTACTTCAGCCAATATTTATCAAAATCTGATTATATCATATTTCAGGCACTGTGCAGTATGAGGATCCAATAATAACAACAATGAACAAGAGAGATGTGGCCCTTGCACTTGTTGAATTTAAAATCTGGTGGGTGGCTGGGGGTGGTGGCTCACACCTGTAATCACAGCACTGGGAAGCTGAGATAGGCAGATCATTTGAGATCAGGAATTTGAGACCACCCTGGGCAACACAGTGAAACCCCATCTCTACTAAAATACAAAAAATTAGCCAGGCATGGTAGCACGCACCTGTAATCCCAGCTACTCGGGAGGCTGAGGCATGAGAATCGCTTGAACCTGGGAGCCAGTGGTTGCAGTAAGCCAAGATTGCACCATTGCACTCCAGCCTGGGCAACAAAGCGAGACTCCATCTCAGAAAATGAAATAAAATAAAATAAAATCTGGTGGGAAAGAAAGAAAATCGAACAAGCAATCACCACAATAAAGTTGATTCATGCTATGATGGGGTCTGAGGGAGCACAAAGCAAGAGCATCAACCCAAGGTGGGGAAGGAAGGAGCCGGGAAGGCTTCTTAAAGAAAGTGAGATTTAAGCTGAGACCTGAAGACAGAGGAAGTTGTAGGCAGGCAGAAAGAAGAACAGATAGTCTATCTAAAAATAGAACCACCTCACCAATCTGGAACACAGCTATCTCATGTATCCAGAAAGTAGCCTGAACCAGGAAAGAAGGCTTAAAGGCTACTTATAGCCAAAATATATGAAAAAGGCCATGGACCTTACTCGCCTGGAAGCCTCTCATTCACACAAGCCTTTCTCTACCTCCAGGCTGACCTCATCTTGCCTTCCTCTGTCACCCACCATATTTGTACATACTTCCAATAGGGCTCTTAGCAGCCCACAGTGGACTTATCAGCTACGTCTGCTCCCCCCAGCACAGGGCATCCAAGGCCACCATGTGTGGCTTTTTAAGTCATGCACAAGAGTGTCATGATGCTGGCCGGGCCCAGTGGCTTACACCTGTAATCCCAGCACTTTGGGAGGCCGAGGCAGCTGGATCATTTGAGGTCAGGAGTTCGAGACTAGCTTGGCCAGCATGGTGAGACCCCATCTTTACCAAATATACAAAAAATTAGCCAGGTGTGGTGGTGTGCACCTATAATATCAGCAAGTTGGGAAGCTGAGGCAGGAGAATTGCTTGAACCTGGGAGGTGGAAGTTGCAGTGAGCCGAGATCGTGCCACTGCACTCCAGCCTGGGCGACAGAGCAAGGCTCCATCTCAATTTAAAAAAAAAAAAAAAGAGTGCCATGATGCTGTTCAAAGGTAAACATCTTTAACATTTGGAATATTTTTATAATTATAAACTGTATAACAAATGGATTATTCATGATAACAAATACAAGTTATTGTATAATACATACTGTCATCATGAAGGTGCTTGTTGATTTAAACTGGGAATTGAGAAATATTTTGGTTTTGTAAACTAACATCAGATGATTTTATATTTGGGTGGTTTTTTATTTACGACAAGAATTTTCTGGCAATGGCAGTCGTGTCTTATTTTAATAAGCCAGTATGTATTGTTCCCCTTTGACAAATTCGATAATCAAGAGACCATGCACTGGGCATGGTGGCTCACACCTATAATCCCAGCACTTTGGGAGGTTAAGGCAGGAGGATTGCTTGAGGCCAGCAGTTTGAGCAACCTGGGCAATACAATAAGACTTTTGTCTCTACAAAAAAAAACAAAACAACAACAACAAAAAAAAAACAAACAAAAAACTAGCTGAGTGGGTTGGCATGCGCCTAGTCCCAGCTACTTGGAAGGCTGAGGTAGAAGGATGGTTTGAGCCTAAGAATTTGATATTGTGCCACTGCCCTCCAACCTGGGCAAGACGGCAAGAGACCCTGGTCTCTAAAAAAAAAAAAAACAAGACCTTGTTGATGTAATCACATCTAAAATAGTCTGTTTCTAAATAGGGATCTGCTTTGACATCTGATAGATGATTGATGAGTCCCTTTACATTTTTTTAAAAATCCCTCATTGGTATCAGTGCACTGATTAAATTGGAAGATTCACATTCATATTGTAATTCAATAATCTGCTGTTTGCTTACTGTGGCAGAATATTTCTGAATTTCAAGTTCAAATCAACAATACTATATAAATATTATTTAATAACTAACATTCATTTATCATTAATAATCCATTGTTGTAACAAATTTGCTATTGATATGTAAGTACTACATTGACAAATTTAATATTCTTTCCTTGAGGAATGGGTGCCTTTTCCTAATTCACACAAAAGAACACGATGGGCGAGTAGGGATGACAGGGATGGTGTCTGATAGTGATCACCCGTGCCTTGCACAGGCCTTGGGCCACAGCAGACATTCAACACATATTTGTTGAATGAATAATAAAGAACTTCCAGGCCTCAAAAGTTAAAAATCACATATATATGCTTTATTTTACCATACCTTCTAGAAATACTTCTGCACAGTTAATGGAAAAGTGTTGCATGCATTCTTAGAACAACAGTTCTTAGTGACCAGCTAAAGCTTATTAAACTGTCACACAGCAGGAACCACTTGCCTCTCCCTTCGTTCTCTAAACACAGAGCATTTTTCCAAAAAGAACGCCTTAGGAGGAAGAAGTTTTCATAGCTGTAATATATCATTAGAGGAACATCTTTGCAACCTGCCTAGAGAGTCATAAAGTTTAGTAATTTCTAAGAAAATGCCATAAAAATCCAGTAAGATGGTAAGGTTTTGTGTAAGTAATCTCAAGCAGAGCCTGAGACTCCTTAAGTAAGGAACAAGTGCACAGGCTAAAGAAAGCTATGTTATCATGGAAAGTAAACCCTTCCAAAACCTAAGGCTTTTGGGCTTACAAACAGCTGGCTCTCTATTTCTGGACTGGGCTTCGCAATGCCAGAGACAGGCATGAGTTCACTGCCTGGAATCCCTTCATGTCATTTCCCTTTAAGGAAAATAGTCATTTAGAAGGTAGGAAAAAAATCAGCTCTAGAACCATTATTGATTCCACAGTTCAATTCACTCAGCATCTGTGAATGCCTTCTCTGTGCCAGGCATTAGAAGGACTCAGAGATGAAAAAGACGTATTTGTGATGATACTCCCCTGAGGCTGGGTATCTTACAGTCTATGGGAAGAGACAGACCATCTTAATCAATAACCTTCCCCATTCACCACCATTCTGTCTGTCCCGGGGGCAACACCTCTCTCCGGCCGCTAACTTGCATCCTAACTTGCCTCTCTGCCTCCACTCTTCAAGCCCTCTGTAACCCATCCTCCATAAGGCAACCACAGCGATCCTTTCAAAAGTGTAGTTATCTTGCTCCCTGTACATGTTGGCAGTGGTCTGGCCTCTGCATGTGGTCTGGCCCCTGAGTGTCTGCTGGCAAGGCAAGAATCAGACTGGAAACTCCCATACCAAGCCAGTCCCTCTGAAATGCCACATCCTCAGTGGGTGAAACTGGAAGAAAACCTTCTGTGTTTTGGCCTTGCCTCAGGAAAGGGGAAATAAAAGGAATAAGTCTCTGCTCAGAATGTCTAACCATGATACCTTCCTATCCAAGTATGGAGTCAGAATTCATCCTACACCTATAACCAAAAAAAAAGTCTAACACCAAAAAATGTAGTTTTAAGTGTTCTGGGTAGTAGAGCCCCCTGAGGCATCTGTATAAAAGGAAGATTGTAACTTGAAACCTAAGCCTCAAAGAATGATCAGCAAGTAAAGTTCCAAGGAACATAAGATCACCATCAAAAAAAAGGCCTAATATCTAAATCAGAATTCCAAAAAGAGAGAAAAGAGTGGATGAGAGACAGTATTTCCATAATTGATAAGACACCAAACCTCAGAGACAAGAATCCCAACAAATCCCAAGAAGAATAAATCAGAAGAAATCCTCACCTAGAAATGTCTTACCGACAGCAAAGACATCTAAGACAAAGGGATTTTAAAAGCAGCCAGAATGAAAGACATTTTACTAGCAGAAGAAAAAATTAGACTGACAACTGACTTCTCAACAGCAAAAGTGGAAATGCAAAAACAGTGGCATATCTTCAAAGCACTGAGATCCCATAACTATCAACTTAGAACAGTATGCACAGCAACACTATTTTTCAAGAATGAAGAGAAAATGAAGGTAATTTTGGACAAATAAAAACTGAGTTTATTACAACGTAGTATCTCACTAAAGAAACTTTAAAAAAAATTACTTCCAAAAGAAAGGAAATGACCCCAGAAAGTAGGTCTGGGTTGTAAAATAGAATAGCAAACAAAGAAAATGGCAAATGTGGGTAACTCAAAAGGACACAGACCACATAAAATACCAATAATGTCTAATTTGTGAAGTTCAAAAAAGAATAAAATAAGATAGGGCTAAAATATTGGACAACAAACGCATATATGTCAGAAGTGATGTGGCCAAAATGAAAAAGCATGCTAAAGATCCTTGCATTGTTAAAAAGAGAATAAAGATACTAACCTTAGGCTTTGTGAAATTATACACACATATTAAGCTTTCCAGGGTAATCAATAGAAGAATAAAAATAGAATATGTAACTTCCAGACTAGTGCAGGAAGAAAATAAACAAGAAAAAAAATCAATTAAAAAATATATGAAATCACAATCACAGAAGAAATTTTTAACATAACTCTTAATAGATCAAACAAAAATCAGGGCTATAAAATTTATATAATACAATTCACAAGTTAATCTAACACACATATGTAAAATATTGGACAAAAATCAGGGCTATAAAATTTATATAATGCAATTCAAAAGTTAATCTAACATACATATGTAAAATATTGCTTTCAATAACTACAGAATGCATGTTGTTTTCAAGCATACATGAACACTTGCAAAACCTGACCACGTATTAGCCCATAAAGCAAAAACCTGCAAAAAAAAAAAAAAAAAAAAAAAAAAGATGGGAGGAGGGAGGAAGGAAAGAAAGAACATCCTCTAACCACAATGAAATTAAGTTAAAAATTAATAACAAAAGGATAAGTAGAAATAACCTTATGTGCTTAGAAATGTTTTTGAAACACAAATCTAAATAACCCATGGGTCAAGGAAGAAATCTTCATGAAAATGTAAAACACATAGAACTACAAGGTGATTTTTTAAATACTGCATAATAAAACTCATAGGTGTAGCTAAAGCAGTAGTTAGAGGCAAATTTGTAGTCTTGAGTGCTTTTATTAGCAAAGCAGCCAACTTAATATTGGAAAAAGAACAACAAAATAAACCTCAAAAAGTAGAAGAGAAGAAGTAATAAAGAGCAGCAAGCCATGAAATAGAAAAAAAGATACAATGGAGATGATCAATAAAGTCAAAAGTTGCTTCTCTGAAAAAACTAATCAAATTGAGAAACATACAAAATACTCTAAATGACCCAAGGAAGGGGACTTAGTCTAGCCTGGGGCATGTGTGTGGGAGTCACGTAAGATACATGGAAAAGATGAGCTAAAACTTAATTCTTGAAGGATATGTAAAAAGGTAGCCAAACAAAGGGAGGGAACATTCAGAGGAGGAAAAACATGAACAAAGGTCAAGAGGAGTAGCACAGCATGAAGGCTCAAGCAAACCACATGCAGTGTGGTGTCAGTAGTGCATAAAATTCAAGGCAGGGGATATGGGAAATAAGCCTAGAGAAGGTTAGGGCCAAGTGTTAATTTTTTTAAATATTCAACTGAGTCTTCACTATGTAGCCGGCACTTTACATGATTATAGCTTTTTATGCTGGCAATAAATAACTCCATGAAGTATGGTTGTATTATGCCCATTTTACAGATAAAGAAACTGAGTCTCAGAGTAAAATACGCCAAAAGTTACACATTGAGTTGTTTCAAACCCCTATTTGTGTAGGTCTAAAGCTCATGCTTTCAACCACCAAGACGTAATGCATCTTGGGTTGTGAAAAGCGTCATATGGAGACTTCCTTCATAAGGAGTCTGAACTTTGTTCTTCAGGAAAATATTCAAAATTTCCCTGAAAAAAACAAAGCTCATTCTTACGAAGAAAGTTTAGAGTACTATTACAGCTTCCATCAGGTTGCATACTACCTTATGCAACCAGAACAGGATTGCATTAGCTACAGGTATCCAAGGAGCCAGTGTACCTGTAATGGGCAATATTTGCAATGTAAAATTAACAGGCAGCACAGAACTTCAGTCCCTAATGCATATTGCCAATTACTACCTAGGAAGCAAGTACTGTTCAATGATGAGAACTGGATAAGCACATGGCATTTTTAACAGCTTTATTGAAAATGTCTTTCACATACCACACAATCGACCCATTTAAAGTATACAATTCAGTGGTTTTTAATATACTCAGAGTTGTGCCACCAACACTACAATCAATATTAGAACATTTTTATCACCCCAAAAAGAAACCTTGTACCCACTAGCAACCACTCCCCACTTCCCCCACCAAACTTCTCTCCCACCTCTAGCTCTAGGCAACCACTAATTTATTTTCTGTCTCTACAGATTTCCCTGTTCTGACTACTTCATATAAATGAAATCACACAATATGTGGTCTTTTGTGCCTGGCTTCTTTCATGTAGGATAATGTTTTCAAGGTTCATCCAAGTTGTATTATTCATTCCTTGTTATGGCTGAATAATATTCCACTGCTTGGATATACCACATTTTATTTACCCACCAATTGATGGATATTTGGATTGTTTCCACTTTCTGGCTATTGTGAATAATGCTACCATGAACATTAGTGTACAAGTTGTTATGTGCACATATGTTTTCGTTTCTCTTGGGTTCCTCTTGGGTATATATCAGGAGAGAACTGCTAGGATGTTTAACATTTGAGGAACTGCCAAATTGTTTTTCAAAATGGCTGCACTATTTTACAGTCCCACCAAGAGTGTATGAGGGTTCCAATTTCTCCACATCCCTGCCAACATGTACTATCTGTCTTATTTATTATAGATAACCCAATAGGTATGAAGTGGTATTTCACTGTGGTTTTGATTTTCATTTCCCTAATAGCTAATGATGGTATATGACATTTTAATGCAGCTCTTAAAATAACCCCCCCCTTTTTTTAACTCAAGATATATTTTGACAAAACCTAAGAAATCACCTATCAAAACTGGCTGGGTGCAGTGGCTCACGCCTGTAATCCCAACACTTTGGGAGGCTGAGGTGGGCGGATCATGAGGTCAAGAGATCGAGACCATCCTGGCTGACACAGTGAAACTCCGTCTCTACTAAAAATACAAAAAATTAGCCGGGCATGGTGGCGGGCACCTGTGGTCCCAGCTACTCAGGAGGCTGAGGCAGGAGAATGGGGTGAACCCAGGAGGTAGAGGTTGCTGTGAGCTGAGATCGCACCACTGCACTCCAGCCTGGGCAACAGAGCAAGACTCCGTCTCAAAAAAAAAAAAAAAAAAGAAATCACCTATCAAAACTTTTGGCAATAAAACTGCCAAAGTATGTGAAATGCTTAAGCCCTACCTCTGAGTAGAAGATCAGGGATGACATAAGGAGTTAGAACTAATGAGAAGGTCAAGGATGAGCCAGGCACAGTGGCTCATACCTAGAATCCCAGCACTTTGGGAGGCCGAGGTGGAAGGATCACTTGAGGCTAGGCGTTCACAACTAGCCTGGGCAACACAGTGAGACACCACCTCTTTTTATTTTAAAAATAAAAAAAGAAGGTCAAGGATAAAGAGAAAGCCAAGCATGTCTACTGAATACATTATTTGAAAATTAAAAAGAGTGAGTTTACATTGTGATATGGCTGTTTCAAATTAGGCATAATGGCCACACTGAAATAGCCATATCAAAATGCCCTGCTTTGAACTATGCACTGATGATTAGACTTAAGTATTTGGTGAAGACAGGGCCCATAGGTTGGAGAAGACTCATTTGTTTCACTCTCTTCTCCAGTATTTGTCATTATATTCTTCAAAAGTAAGTATTTATAGGAACCCTCAGAGCTGAGCATAAATTGCTAAAACTATTTTGGAAAGCAATTTGGCCATATATTCCAAAAGCCTTAAAATGTATATTCCCTGTGGTCTAATTATTTCATTTTTGGAAAGTTATCTTAAGAAAGTAATATGAAATATGCTGGGTGCAGTGACGCACACCTGTAATCCTAGCAATCTGGGAGGCTGAAGCCAGAGGATCGTTGAGGCCAAGAGTTCAAGACGAGCCTGGGCAACATATGGAGACCCCATCTCTACAAAAAAAAAAAAAATACAAAAATTAGCTGGACATGGGGGCGCATGCCTTTAGTCCTAGCTAGTTTGGAGGCTGGGGTGGGAGGATCACATGAGGCCAGGAGTTCAAGGGTGCAGTGAGCTATGTTCATGCTGCTGCACTCCAGCCTGGGCGACAGAGTGAAACCTTGTCTCTAAAGACAAAAAAAAGAAAAAGAAAAGAATATGACATATAGGAAGGAAGCACATTCCTGAATAATTTTTAATAGAGGGTTCGATCTAAACATTTAATACCAGGAAAATAAATAATGAAATACAACCCACTGAATGAAATATTTTGCAGCAATTAAAATGACTGATAAAAAGTTGTATAGCAAGGAAAAATGTTTAAATTATAATGTGGGCATTAATGTTAATGATACAATAAAATTGTATCAGATTTGTAAAACAAAAAAATATATATGCCCAGAAGAAATACTGGGAAGAAATGCTTCAACGTGAAAGCAGTCATTCCATCTCGATGGTAGGACTATAAATGTTTTAAAAATATTTTTTCCAAATTTTTAAGCAATGTACAAGGATTATTTATATAAGTGAGAAATGTGCTTTTTAAATAAAACCAACATCCAGGCTCAAAGCCCAGTCCTGCACTGAAGGACTTATGTAAACACTAACTCTGATGTTCTTATTTCTAAAGGGGCCAGGAACTCACGCTCTCTTCAGAGGAGCAATACAGTCCACTAGAACAAGACCTGGCCTACAAGCCAGGAGAGCCAGCCTCTAGCTGTATGTCTAAGCTGTATGTCTCTTAACACCTCTGAAGAGTGGGAGAGTTGAAAGAGAACAAACACTGATTGCGTACTGACTTTGCCATACATGTTACATATATGATTAACATGGACATGGAATAACCCCCTAAGTACCATGATGCCCCATGTGACAGAACTAATATGTGGTGGGGATTCAAATCCAAATCTGTAGATGCAGGGACATCTGTACAACAGAAATAATGAAATCTACCATACTTACTGCACAAAGTCAAAGTCATGTTAGATAAATCTATGTGAAAGTTTCATATAAAATATCCAGTTCCATGGACATGTAAAACTCTAAGGCTCTCCACACAATCTCTTAATTCACTAGGTATTTCATAGCACCTGAAGGCAGAATTATGTGTTTCTTCTGCCTTCTTGAGCTAACAAGTCAAAAGTAATTAAGGACTGTTTTTAGTGAATGAGAAGAAGAAATTTTTTAATTGTAATGTGGATCATGCAAGGCAAATCACTATTTGGTAGACATTTAAATAACCAACGGGGGAAATATTTACAATGCATATGAGATAAAAAGTAACCATAATATTTACAAACCAATAAGAAAAAACATAAACAAAACAACCCAAAAGATAAAATGAACAAAAAATAGATTCAGTCATTTCACAGATGAAGCAAGACAAACGACAAATTAACTTATGCAAAAAGTTTAACCTTGTTGACAATCAGAGAAATGTAAATTAAAAGAACACATTTTTACCTGTCAGTCTGGCAAAGATACACAAGACAAATAGTATATAGTATTGGAGCAGATATGCTAAAACAGGCATTCTCAAACCCTGCTGAGGGCAATTTGATAGTAACAATCAAAATATAAAGTACATATGCCCTTTCACCCAACAATTCCTAGGAATTTATTCTACAGAAGTATTTGCACAAATACACACTTAAAATGTCTGAAAAGGCCAGGTGCAGTGGCTCACGCCTGTAATCCCAACACTTTGGGAGGCCAAGACGGGGCAGATCACTTGAGGTCAGGAGTTCAAGTCCAGCTTAGCCAACATGGTGAAACCCTGTCTCTACTGAAAATACAAAACTTAGCTAGACATAGTGGCACATGCCTGTAATCCCAGCTACTCTGGAGGCTGAAGCACGAGAATTGCTTGGACCTGGGAGGCGGAGGATGCAGTGAGCCAACATAGTGCCATTGCACTCCAGACTGGGTGACAGAGCGAGACTCTGTCTCAAAAAAAAGAGTCTGAAGAGTGATGTTTATTGCACCACTCTTTGTAATAGCAAAGAAAACACATAGAAACAACATCCGTCAATAAATTGTGGTATATAAAATGGACTATTAGGTTGTTAAAATGAAATGAATCTATATATACTAACAAAGAAAGATGTGTATGAGGTACTGCTAAAACAGCAGTTGCCAAACACTATCTACATGGTATAACTGCAGCATTTTAAAAAATGAAATATCTGCTGGGTACAGTGGCTCACACCTGTAATCTCAGCACTTTGGGAGGCCGAGGCGGGAGAATCACTTGAGCCCAGGAGACTAGCTTGGGCAACATAGCACAATGCTGTCTCTACAAAAAAATATAAAAAATTAGCTGGGCATGGTGTGCACTGGTAGTCCCAGCTCCTGGGGGGCGAGGGTTGCTCAGGTGGGAGGATGGTTTGAGCCCAGGAGGTGGAGGTTGCAGTGAGCCGAGATTGTGCCACTACACTCCAGCCTGGGTGACAGAGCAGGACCCTCTCTAGAAAGAAAAAATAAAATATGTGTATATTTCTATTTATATACAGCATATATTTGTATCTCTACATATGATATCATGGTGGCAATTAGCACAGTTTACCAAATAGCCTGATTCTCCTCTTTATACCCTCATGGTGGGAGTGCGCATCCCCCATCCCTCCGAGGTTAGCCATGGCCATGTAACTTGCTTCAGCGAATCAAATGTGAGCCAAAGTGATGCATCACTTCTGGGTAGACGTTTTAAAAACCAGTGCAAATTCACCACCACATGCTCTTTCCCTCCCTCAGTGACTCACAGAAGCAGGTGTCACAATGGGAGACCACGATCTCAATAACCAAGATGATGAGAGACCCCTGCTCCCCAACCCCACCAGCCCCCATTGAACCCATAGCATGGGCCAGAAATAAACTTTGGTTGTATTAAGCCACTGCTATTTTGTGGTTCTTACCATAGCACAATTTAGCCATCCTGATATGTAGAAGAATAAGAAAAAAATCTGGGCCAGGCACGGTGGCTCACACCTGTAATTCCAGCACTTTGAGAGGCCAGGAAATGCAGATCACAAGGTCAGTAGTTCGAGACCAGCTTGGCTAACATGGTGAAACCCCGTCTCTACTAAAAATACAAAAATTAGCCAGGTGTGGTGGCATACACCTATAATCCCAGCTACTTGGGAGGCTGAGGCAGGAGAATTGCTTGAACCCTGGAGGCGGGGGGTACAGTAAGCCAAGATTGCGTCACTGCACTCCAGCCTGGCTGACAGAGCAAGACTCTATCTTGAAAAAAAAGACAAAAGTCTGTAAAGATATATATCAAATTGGGATTCTGGTGTCACCTCTCAGAAGTGGAATTAGAGGGGAGGATGGAAAGGGAGGGGGATGGGGTAGGTGGTTTGTTTCAGTTTTTATTTTATATGCTTGGGAACAGTATAAATTTTTATAAGCATATATTATTTCTGGAATTGGAACAAAGTTATTTATACATAATCTAAGATGTCCAAAAAATGGTCCACTGTTGCTTTTTAAAATTCCAGTAACCCACAGTTCTGACACAATGAGAAATAGAATCTCCCTATGAGTATAAAGAACAAAATAGGAAAACTGGCCTTCATCAGAGTTCTAGGCAGATGTACTGAGGAACTTATTTGAAAAGCAAAACCATACCCAGGGAAGACTACACAGGAGATAAACTGCCTATTCTTCCAGCTTCATTAAGGGTGCGAAGGTTTTATTCAGTTGACAGAGAAGCATATGGGAGAGGGAAGGAAGCCGCCAGAAATGCCTGCTAGGACTTATAAAGCATTTATAAAAATTACTAGATAATGGTTCAGAAACACCCAGGGAAACAAACATGCATGCAAATGGCAGCGGCAGCAGCTGGCAAGGCACAATTTGATACGAGGAGGAAGGAGAGATGCAAGTCCTCCTGGAATAGAGAAACCTAATCGTTCTCTCCAGCAAAACAATAACCTCTGTGGAGGAATCTCAGGGACATGACTCGGCTTCAGAGGAACAACCACAAGGAAAGGAGGGGTTCAAACCTAATTAGAGGATGGCAAGCTGATCTGCCTGTTCACACCATCCATTTTTCTGTTACAAAATTTAATTAAGATGTCATAGAGATCCACCAGAGGGAAAGTCAAACCAACATGTATTCTTACTTTAAAGTGCCAGGCGCTTTTAAGATTTTCTGACTTCATCCTCACAACAACTAGCTAGTATTTTATACTCAGTCTTAGAGATGAGGTAAAGCAACTTGTCCGGGGGCACAGAGCCACCGTGTGACCCAGAAAATTTGTATCTTTTCCACACAGGTGGTGGGTACTTTCATGTAGCATAACATCTGTTTTCCCTGTGAAACCCAAAGTCAAGATACTGATGTCACTTAAACAGCTGAAACGAGTTTCCTGTGGTGATGTACATAATTAACATACCAAAGTATGAGACAGGCCAGGCGCAGTGGCTCACACCTGTAATCCCACCACTTTGGGAGGCTGAGGCAGGCAGATCATCTGAGGTCAGGAGTTCGAGACCAGCCTAGCCAACATGGTGAAACCCCATATCTACCAAAAATACAAAAATTAGCTGGGCATGGTGGCAGGCACCTGTAGTCCCAGCTACTCAGGAGGCTGAGGCAGGAGAATCACTTGAACCCAGGAGGCAGAGGTTGCAGTGAGCTGAGATCGCACCGCTGCACTCCAACCTGGGCAACAGAGCGAGACTCCATTTCAAACAAACAAACAAAAAACAAAGTATGACATCAGCACCAGGTCCAGAATGGAGACTTTAAAACATTCAATTAGACTCAGGAAACTTTAAAAGTATAATTGATTTAAAAAGAAAAAAACATGAAATCAGTGTTATTTTTTAACATCTGAAACCTAGACTACATCAAGTTGACATTCACCCAAAATGCAACTGTCCCTTACGCTGCAGCCATCTGTGAGTGGCTGTGTCATCTGCTGTACCCCCAAGATCCCAAATACAGCCTGGCACAAAGCAGATCTCAAAATATCTATTAGATGAGTCAAATTAGCTGGTCATACCTGCTCTGACTAACCAGTAGCCTACATATATGGACTACATTTTATATTAAATTTTCCCCCTGTTTAAGAAAAAATAGATCAAATAACCAAGCCTGTAATTACATGATAGAAAGAAAAGAATCAACACTAACTGAATACCTACAGTGTGCCAAGCATTGGGTTAAGTCAATTTACATACAATTTACATACATTCCTTCATTCACTCTCACAAAAATTCTGTGAGATAGATAGCACTAGCCCATTGCTACAGCTGAAGAAACTGAGTCTCAGAGAGGTTCTGTATTTAGTACAGAGTTCAGTCACACAAGCAATCAGAGGCAAGGATTTTAACCCACATCTGTCTGATTTCAAAGCCCATGCTAACTACAAGATACAACACTTCCCCTTGAGAGAAGGCACTTAAACAGTGGTCGATTACTTTTGCAATATGTTCAAGAACAGATTTAAATAAAAAATAAAATGCGTGATTAAATTTTTGCCTTAAACTTCTGCTGATACAAAACCAGAATCCAAAACACTTCCAAAATTGTGGCACAATACACTGTTTTATAACACAGAAAACAGCCTAACCATTACAGCACCTGCTTAAAAACACACAGACACGATTTTAATTTATAGGAGTTATAGAGCTTGAATGTGAGCCCCTTGAATTTATTGTCTTTTAAAGGATTGTTTAAGGAGCTGGTGTGGATTCATGAAGCTATTAGCTGGATTGTATCGTTCAAATAACAGTGGTAGTGAATTGTGATTTTTATGTTATGACAAGTTTAACTTGCAAAGGAAAAATTCCAATAGATTAGACATTAAAATAACGTATCTGTGGAAGGAGAACATTTGATGGAGTAGGGCATACAGTGTTTTTAAATTTGGTACTTTTTTTTAAAATAGGCAGTAAGTTGCAATGGCGATCATTGAAAATAGAAAGGGAGGAAAGATTAGACTACCCAATATTTCATTTTATACTCTACCTTCTTCCAGAAGGAATCCGAGACAGAAAGATTCAAATAGCAGGCTCACATTCCACAGAGGAGGAAGGCAACCCAGCTAGTCAAATGGCACAGGAATCGCATCTCCCCTGTGGGTAGCAGCAAGACAGGATTTGGAAGGCGCAGGCACCAAATGCTCCCTCTGCCAGGCAGGATATATTTCAGCGTGTTTTATTTTAAGTCCTAGTTGCATTATTGCTCTCCTGATTCTGACCGACTCCAAGGTCACTTGAGTTATGGGTCAAATGAGGAATGGGAAGGTTAAGAAGTGGAGAATCATAAAACACTTAAAAGTGAGTTTTGGAACAAAAAAAGGCTACTGTTTGAACCCTGACTTTCTCAATTACTTGCTGTGCCCACCTCAGTTTCTTCTGTTGTTACTTGAGAATAGCAATGACGATAGTGATGATAATAGAATAACTCCTTGCAGAATGGTTTTTAGCAAAGGATTAGCAAAGAAGAAGGTATATAATTGAAAACTGGCTACAAGCCCAGGCCCTGGATGGCTCTGCCACTGGTTATCTGTGTGGCCATGGGCTGGCCCTGTACCAGCCCCTCTCTAAGCCTCAGTTCCCTCATCTGTAAGTTGAAGATGACAATGCAGTCTATTTTAGAGGGTTGTTGCAAGGATTAAATAAATAATGCATAGTAAATACTCAATACAATTTTTTTTTTTTTTTTGAGACAGTCTCACTCTGTTACCCTGGCTGAAGTGCACTGGTGTGATCTCAGCTCACTGCAACCTCCGCCTCCTGGATTCAAGCAATTCTCATGCCTCAGCCTCTCAATACAATCTTTCATGAGCATAAAACAGTACAATGCCTTGCACATAACCCCTATTTAATACACAGTAACTAATATTATACAAGTTGTAAGTAGGACAATATAGTAAGTATATACTTTTGTTCTAAAGAAAGGCTGGATAAATTTCAGGGAATAATGCATGGAGTCTCTGAAACAAAGACTTTATACTGTAATAGATCTCAGGACAGGGGCTTATTCAAACTATCATCAACAAAGGTCCCGCTATGAAATCTCTCAGAGCCCTCATTCTTAGCTGGTGGCATGGCACCACTGTGCACATATACACAACCTACATCTCCAAGGAGGGCAGCTCACAACAAAAGTGGCATCTACTCTCTATGGTGTCTTTCCTCTAAGGTGTTTTTTTAATGAGGGTAGCAAAATGACAGAAGAATCCACAGGAGATGGGGAGTCTTCACAGGACGGGAAGAAGACCATATAAATCCATAAACATTGAGCATCTGCGGTGAACCAGAAACCATGCCTTTCTTTCATGTTGCAACTTCAGTGGTGACTCTGTAAACATGATTTTTCTATTTGAGAGTAACTCCAGTCTTGTCTAAAAGTTTACAGAGCTAACATCTGTGATTCTTCCCTCTCAGAAACAAATTTAACATTGTGGACACAGTTAAATTAGACCTGGCCAGAAAGGGTATGACTGCAAACTGAATCATCTGAGGGCTGGCATGGTTCACTTGGGACTGAAGGAGAGTGGACAAGGGAGGCTGGGTCTATATATGGCAAGCAATCTGTGATCAAATTCAGTCAGAAGCGCAAGCTTCTTGGCATGGCCTTCAACATGCTCTGTGATCTGGCTCCTTCTTCATCGCTCTCCACTCCCCCATATGCTCCCTAAGCTGCCATCATTCCATCCTGCATATAAAACCTGGTCCATACTGCCTGCCTTGTTGTTCCTACTCTGTATGGAACATCCTTGACTCACTCACCTCCCAGACCAAACTGTAACTGTCTGTTTGCATTTATTCCTCCTCCTACACCAGGAGCTCCTGGAGGGCAAGGAGTGTATCCTGTTCACATCTACATCTGCAACCTCCAGCCCAGTGTTTACCAATAAAGAGCACAGAATTGAAGCCTGGTTTCAAGTGGAATGCATATTTCAAATGCTAGCTCTGTCCCTTACTAGCTACGTGGCCTCAGGTAAGTTAACCTCTGTGTACTTCAATTTTCTCATCTGCAGAATGGACACAATAAGGTACTTACTTTACTGAGTTGTTGGGAGAACCAAATAATTGTATATATGCAGAGCACTTAAAACAGCACCTGGAACAGAGTAAGAGCTATATAAAGATTTATTATCATCTTGTTGTTGTTGTTGTTAAATATATGTGGAATAAAGAAAAGTGAAAAAGGAGCAAGGGGTGGTGGCTCACACCTGTAATCCCAGCACTTTGAGAGGCCGAGGCAGGCAGATCACTTGACGTCAGGAGTTCAAGACCAGTCTGGCCATCGTGGTGAAACCCCATCTCTATTAAAAATACAAAAATTAGCCAGGGATGGTGACACGTGCCTGTAATCTCAGCTACTCAGGAGGCTGAGGCAGGAGAACTGCTTGAACCTGGGAGGCGGAGGTTGCAGTGAGATTGCAGTGAGCCAAGATCGTACCACTGCACTCCAGCCTAGGTGACAGAACGACACTCTGTCTCAAAAAAAAAAAAAAAAAAGTGAAAAAGGAAGGGAGATTGTGTGCCCTGCGGCTGAGCAAACTTCTGAATTCACATGCTGACTCAGTCCTACCCTGTTAAAGTGGACAGTGATATATAGCTCCTCACTATGCACCCATAAAAGGAGACGCAGCTTTCACTCTGGTTGGTATTCATGACCTTATTTCTTACCTGGGCTACTCATCCACTCCTACCAAAGCCAGCCACCTCAGTACTCCCCAAACCCACAGCAACACAGCATGGCCTGCGAGAGACACTGTTGCTCATACCCTTGCACCACAGCCCCCAGTAGAAGTTCTTGCTCTTAAAACGTCAGCGCTGGGAGTTCAAGATGATCTCATCCAATATCACCTCATAACAGATGGGGAAAGGCAGGCATAGGAAAGGTCACGTGTTTGTACTTTGTTAGTACCAGGGAGATATATATATATATATATATATATGTTACTTTTCATGCACCCAACTTTGTAGGAGGTACTAAGAATACTATAATCATAGTTTAAAGCAGGAAGGAACTTTAAAGTTTAGCTACTCTGGCACTTTTCAACCTCCACACTAGGGTGTCAAGATGTGATGTAAGCTCTGCTGCAAATATTCCATAATTCATTTGATGAATATTTATTGAGCACCTAGAATATGCTGTACATTAGGGACATAAGTCAGATACCACCCCTGCCCTCAGGACTTCATGCACTAATGAAGAAGGGTGATAATAATAATCACAAGCCTAATAGTAGAGTCTTATTGTTGCAAGTGAATTATGTTTTTTTTAATTTTCAATATTTTTTTTAGATACAGGGTCTTTCTCTGTCACCCAGGCTGGTGTGCAGTGGCAAAATCATAGCTCACTGCATCCTTGAACTCCTGGACTCAAGTGATCCTCCCACCTCAGCCTCCCAAGTAGCTGGAATTACAGGCATCAGCCACCACACTCAGTGAACTATGTTTTAAAATATACTAGAATAAACATCTCCACCTATATGCCAATGTGCTCTCTGAGCAGGAAAAAAGGCAGGGTTGGAGGTGGAAGAAGCAGTTACACATAGTGCCCTGGAAAAAGCCTACCCACTGGGGTTGACCAGTGCAACAGTCTCATGTGGATCAACATTACCATTATGCGGCTACCGAAGTAGAAAGACAAGAAACCACTGAACTAGCTCTGCCCACCCTTACTTTACAGATAAGCAAACTGAGGCCTCAAGGGTTTAACTGACTTGCCCTGATAAATGGAAGAACGTCAAAATTCTGTTAATGGCTCTCACATAGCCTTCCTCCCCCAAACGTAAATCCCATCGTGTGGCACATGATCTGATCCCTGCTCATTTCTGTAGCCCCATCTCTCACCATTCCACGTCCCACGCTATGATTCAGCCATACTGAAAGTCCTGAAAGGGCCTCTGCTTTGCCCATACCACTCCTGCAACCAGGGATCCAAAGTCCATGCCCCTAAATAACTCCAGTTCATTTTCAGCACTCACGACTCAGCTCGCGTTTATCTCCTCCAGGAAGCCCTTCCTGGGTGCCCCTCCTCTACCTCCCGCAGCATTTCTACTTTCACACAGAAACACTCATCACATAATGTATTCATTCATTCAACAAATATTTATTGAGCAACTTCTATGTGCCAAGTACCTGTGGGTACAGCAATAAACAAAACAAAGCCCCTGCCCTCATGGAGCTTACATTCTAGTGACGGAAACAGACAATAAACAAGCAATATATAATATAATGCCTGGTGAAGTTTAGTACTATGGAAAAAAAATAAATACCAAGGGCTGGAGACTGATGGAGAAGGTATCATCTAAAGAAGTGACAAGAGTAAGCCATGCAAATAAATGAAAAGGGAGCATTTCAGGATGCAGCAGCAATGGCCCTGTAATGACCGCAATTATTCCTTTACTTGTGTTTTATTCCCTATTAAACTATGAAGTCCTTGGGGGCAAGGGTCACATCTTAAGTATGTTTGGTTCCCAGGGCCCAGCAAAGAACTTGGCCCCTCCAAAGTGGACATTTATGGAATGAGTGAACGAACCTGGGCTGGGATGTATTAGTCCATCTGGCCCCATCTCTCCTAGCAAACAAGATCTGGCCTGCTTCATGTCTCTCTCTCCCACAGGGATAAGCTAAGTGGAGGCCCCACTTGGGCCAATCTGCCTAGCCTGACTCCATAGCCTGGTTTCATTTGCTGGATTCTCCCTTCATTAAGACCACGGCACTGACAAGTTGTCCAGTTGTACCTTTTCTAGCCCTCATATCTCTGGCCTGGACCTGGGACCCTGCCTAGAAACCCAGATACTTTAGAACTGAGAGCCTGCCTTTGTTTTCCCCAAGTTTCCCCAGAATGAAAGTTCCCCTCTGAATCCCAAGCCCCAAGGCTGGGGGCCCAGACACTTGGGGTCAGACTTCCCCAATGGCTAACCCCTATCCACCTGGAAGTCGGTTCTGCCTGATCCTTGACTTCCCTCCAAACCAAATGCACTTTTTCCTATTGGGACATCAACGCTCTGACCACATCAGTCCTTTCTGTGGCCATCTCTCTGTATGTTCCAACTTAATGAAACCATTACCGAGCATCTACCATAGCCAAGGCACAGGGCTAAGAACCTGAGTCCTCTGTCACCTGCAGCAGATCCCTGTTACCACTGGCTGTGTCCACACTCAGCTATCCTTAATCAAACTCCTGACACTCCTGAAAGCACATTAAATACCCTATATGCTGCAAATAAAGTCAAATGGCTTTATCCACTCAGCCAACTGCAACACTAGAGTCACTGGTGCTACATCCCATCCCCTGCCAGTCTAAAATGGGCTCAGGGATGATAACTCATGTCTTCATTCACCCTTTCATTCACTGCTTACTGACACCTGCTGTAAGCCAAGCCTGGAATACAAAATACAGCGCCTACACTGATGATGATGACAGTGGTAGTGCTGGTGGTGGTGATGGTGATGATGGTGGAAGAAGAGAGAAAGGAGAAGGTGGTAACGTAAGTTACCATTTATTGCAGACTTGTGCTATAAAACACTAAGCAGTGAGTCTCCTAATGCTAACAAGATGATGAGATAAGTATAAGTGGCCTCACTTTACAGAGAAGGTAATAGGCTGAAGAGGTGAAGCAACTTACTCAAGGTCACACAGCTAAGTAGCAAAGTGTAGTGAGACCCTAGGCCTGTCTGCCTCCAAAATAAAAACTGTTCCTCTGCCCAAGAGTCACACAGCAAGTGCTAAACAAATATAACTTCAATGAAGAAGTGAGAGAGCGGGTCCGGGGCCCCAGGGGCTTACAAGCTGGTGGAGGAGACAGACGTACACATATCTACAAGCAGAGGCAAATGCTGATGGCTGAGACATATAAATAGCTGCGGGGAGGCAGAGGAGTGAGTGGCTAACTTGACCTGGAGGGGTCTGAGGGGCCCTCTTGGAGGAAGTGATTTTTGGGGGGTAGGCCTTGAAGGATGAGCAGTTTGCGGCTGACAAGCAGGCCCGAGCGTGGTGCACCGCTGGAGCTCAGCCCTCGCCCGCCGACCTGACCTGGGCCGTGCCGAGACCTCTGAGGTCGTCCTGTCCACCCCACTGTGCCCACGCGGCCTGGCTGGGCCGGGCCTCACCTCCTTCCACTTGAGCTGGCGGATGCTGATCTTCAGGGCATCCAGGGAGGTCCTGGCCTTGGAGCTGTCCACGGTGACAGGCCGCTGGGAGCCGTTCTCGCCGGAACCGTGGCCCGAGCTCCGCTTGCAGCTTCGGCCCTTGCCCCGGGGCTTCCCGTGCGGACAGAGGCCCTGCACCGGCTTCGGCTTGGACGGGGGCAGCGTGGGCGGCGGCCGCTGAAGGACCTGGGTGTCCCCCTCCTCAGCCGCACTGGGCTGCGCCGGGGCCGGGGCCTTGGGCTGCTCCTCTCCTGCCTTGCACTTCGGTTCCCCGGCCGCGCCCGCGTCCACGCGGACCTGTTCCGCCACCGTCTCCGCTGTGGCCTCGGCCTCAGCTTCGGCCGCCGCTTTGGCCGCCGCTTTGGCCGCAGCCACCGCCTCCGCCTCCGCCTCCCACCGGGCCGCCAGCTCGCTCTCGGAGCTGCCCCGCTGCATGGCGCTCAGGGCCGGGGCCAGTGCCAGTGCCGCCGCCGCCGCCGCCGCTCCGCCGCCCCAGCCCGCCACCAAACTGCCGCCGCTGCAGCCGCTGCCACGCGCTCCCCGCCCGAGCCCGTTGCCATGATCGCTCAGGGTCGGGTTGACAGCGGCAGTCACCGCCTCGAGACGGAGTCCGGGAAGGGACAATCGCCGGCCGAGCCCCAGCGACCTCATAGGCGAGGCTGCCCACGTGACCCTGCCTGTCACAGAGGCAGCGGCGGCCATGTTGGAAGAGGGCAAAGAGCCGCCAGGACCCGCCCACCCCGCGGATGCGCTGGATCTCGGGGGCGCAGAACTCGGAGTGGCGAGGAGTAGAGGGCGGGCGATTGAGAGCGCGTGGGGCTCGTGAGCCTGGGAACTGGGAGTAAAAACAACTACCTCAAGTAGGAGGCTCAGTCCCCGCCAACACTCGCTGGGATAACTCTCGATGGGATGGAGGAGGCGCCCCCCGATGGGAACCTCCTCAGTGCGATGGATGTGACCAGCCCAGGCCCTGGGGGAGCAGAGAGTGTTCCGCTGAAGAAACCCTCTGCTGGTCCTTTGAGCGCCCCCAGATAAGAGGGGAGGCACTTTTCCCTGTTGTCAGGGAGCTCCCAATGGGATGGGGAAGTCATGGGCATGGGTAAGCCCCCTATGGATTCCCACTCGAGTTGAGGATATTAACGATTTTTTTCTTTTTCTTTTCTTTTTTTCTTTTTTTTTTTTTTTTTTTTAGACAGGGTCTCGCTCTGTCGCCCAGGCTGGAGTGCAGTGGCGCGATCTCGGCTCACTGCAGCAGCCTCAACTTCCAGAGCTCAAGGGATCCTCCCACTCCAACCTCCCGAGTAGCTGAGACTACACGAATGCACCACCACGCCCGGCTAAGTTTTGTGTTTCTCGTAGAAACGTGGTTTTGCCATGTTGCCCAGGCTGTTCTCAAACTCCTGACCTCAGGTGATCTGCCAGCCTCGGCCTCCCAAAGTGCTAGGATTACAAGCAGAACCACCGCGTCTCTTTTCTTTTCTGTTTGTTTGTTTTTGTTTTTGTTTTGTTGTTGTTGATGTTGTTACAGAGTTTCGCTCTTGTCGCCCAGGCTGGGATGCAATGGTGCGATCTCGGCTCATTGCAGCCTCCACCTCCCGGGTTCAAGCAATTCTCCTGCCTCAGCCTCGTGAGTAGCTGGGACTGCAGGAGCCGGCCACCATGCCCGGCTAATTTTTTGCATTTTTAGTATAGACGGGGTTTCACCATCTTGGCCAGGCTGGTCTCGAACTCCTGACCTCAGATGATCCACCCGCCTCAGCCTCCCAAAGTGCTGAGATTACAAGCGTGAGCCACCACGTCCAGCCTGACTGCTTTTTCTTATATCACTTTTTTTGTTGTGGTAAAATATAACAAAATTTGCCATTTTAACCATTTTTAGTGTACATTTCAGTGGCATTCTGTATACTCACATTGTTGTGCAACCAGCACCACTATGGGTCTCCGGAACTCTTTTATCTTCCCAAACTGAAACTTTGTGTCTATGAAACAATAAGTCGGGATTCCCTTCTCTCCTAGTCCCTGGGAACCACTATTTCTACTTTCTGACTATGAATTTGACTATTCCTGGTTCCTCATATAAGTGGAATCGTGCAGTATTTGTCTGGCTTATTTCACGTAGCATAATGTCCTCAAGGTTTCTCCATGTTGTAGCATGAGTCAGAATTTCACTCATTTTTAAGACTGAATAATATGTCGTCGTGTGCATACACCACCTCGATTTTATCCATTCATCTGTCAATGGACATTTAGGTTGTTTCTACCTTTTGGCTATTGTGAAGAATGTCGGTTAACACTGGTATACAAATACCTGTTTGAGCCCCTGCTTTCCATTTTTGGGAGTTGCCATCATTTTAAAGCCAAACCTAGGAGAAAGCTCTCCCCTCCCACCTGAGGGAGCCACATTTGTTTTTTTAGGAAGTGGGGTTGAGAAGGTGTAACAGCACCCCAGACTGACCACAGCGGCCACGACTGCAGACAGGGGAACTTTGCCTCGCTCGGCACTACAGGGTGAAAGAAACACAGAAGTTGTCAAGGAACGTGGCCCCTCTTCCTCTCTCATCTCTCCAGGTGTCTTGTTTCTTTGCTTTAGTCCAGGGGTTTCACTTGCTGAATAAACTGCCTTGAAATGTCCAAGTCATAAACTTAAGAGGTCCAAACCTCCTTTTTAGCAGCAGAGGGCGCTCGCATCTGTTCCCTTCATGGCTTTGTTTCAGAGTTTCTTTAAGTATGGTCGTCTGACCATTTGCATGGGAGCAACTTGGGGTGTTTATTTAAAAGGCAGGCTCCTGGACCCCACCCCCAGAGACTTTGATGTAGCACATCTGGGTGGACCTGGGAATCTGCATGTTAAATTAGCTCCTCCGCTGATTCTAAGGCAGCGGAGGCAAGAACCACTCATAGAGTCTGATTCAAGTCCTCTGGAAATTCTTAGAGCTGTCCGTGGTATCAGTAAGAAGGCCTCACTGTCTCCCTATTTCTCTCCACCAACCTACTCCCCAAATCCTGTCACTCCTCCTGGTGTCCTTGATCTCAGCAAGTGGCACTACCTTCATTCAGTCATCCATGCTTGAAATTTGCCAAGATCGCGCCACTGCACTCCAGCCTGGGCGACAGAGTGAGACTCTGTCTCAAAAAAAAAAAAAAAAAAAAAAAAAAATATATATATATATATATATATATATTTATATTTATATATATTTATATATATTTATATATATATATTATATATATATATAAGAGAGAGAGAGAGAGATCTCCTCTTTCCTCTCTTATCTATCTCTATCATCACCACCCCAATTCAGGCTTCTGCTGTTAGCCCACCTCCAGCTCTGCCACACACCCACCCATTCTCCACACCAGACCTGCCACTCTCCTGCTTAGAAACCTCCCCTAGTTTGTCACCATCTACAGATAAAGTCCAAAAACATTGATTGTCCTAAGAGGCCCTTCCTGATTACAGTTTCTGAAATCACCCCCCTCTCCCTCCCTCCATGTCTTTGTAAACATTGTTCCTTCTGTCTGGACTTCCTTTCCTTCATGTCTCTTCTTAGACAAACTTTTCCCAGTGCCTCAGGCAGAAATAGTTACTCTCTGTGCTCTTCTGTTCACACCCATAATTCTCATCCACAGCTCTCAACCCTGGTCTGTCTGTCACATTATCTAGAAATCATCTCAGCCTCCACCATTAGTCTGGGCAAGAACAAATCTTGTCTGATTCGTCTCTGTATCCCCACCTCCTGGGTCTTGGAACACAGTGGCCCTTGCTTTGTTCATGGTCGTATGAACAAAGTAGTATGGATGTATTAATGAATGAGTCATTTTCACCCTCATATGTCAAATCTGTAAGGACAATCCCATATAGAAATATTCATTTTGGCTTCACATCCCGAGACCTCTTCTGCCTCAGGGCCTTTGCACATGCCCTTCCCCTCTGCCTTTCTTTAGATCTCTGGCTACTGCTCCTTCAGCATTCAGTGTAAATGATACATCTGCACAGATACCTCTGATCTCTTCATCTAAGTCAGACTTATTCAGATGAAATAATGATTCAAGAGAGGAAAATAGGAGGTATCATGAGGGAGTATATGATTAAGTGCCAATGAGGCAAAGAGTAAAAAATAAAATTCATCCAGTAGCTCAAGAAATAGAGAATTTACTGTGAATTAGAAAGCTAGACCAGGCTTCCTATAAGAGAGAGACTATAAGCTGAGTCTTCGAGGTGGAGTAGGAATCAGGTCGATAGAAAGCTAGGTGGGGTGGTCATTGCAGAGCTATGGATAGGGCTGCTGCAGTCATGCAAGAGGCCTTGCGGGCGTTGAAATCCAATGTGTGCAAAGCCTCACCCATCAAGGCTTTGTCCATGGGATGGGGGTGCTTTTGCCCATTGGCTTAAAGACTCTCAGGGCTCATGGAGGCCCCGTACTGACAGGGAAGATGAGGAAAAGGTGAAGCAAGATTTAAGAAGGGGATAATCATCTGCTTCTTCAAGAGGGCAGGGAGCAGACTGGACCTGTTGAAACACATGCCTCGGAGGAAGGGAGAAAAGAAAGGAAACAAGGCCCACTTGAGCCCGACTGTCAGGTCTTTGAATACCATGGCACCCTTGACTTCTCAGGAAATTCTAACATGTGTTAGTGGAAAATCCAAACCCACACGAGACTCCTTCAAGAAAAACTTCAGCTGTGTCTGCTAAGAAGCAAAAGTGGGTTAGATTTCAGGACTAGGATTACTTCCAAAAAATACACAAACGTGAAAATAAAGTTCTCCGAGAGTTCTCTCCTTTTCCTTCCCAGCACTCACCATAGTTTACAGTTGGAGTATTACTTCTTTGTTTACTTGTTATAGCCTGTTTTGCCAGCCAGGGTCTGGGTGCCAGAATATAAAGGGTGTGTTGTTCTTATTGACCACAATATCCCAGTGCCTAGTTCAGTGCCTGGCAGAGAGTAGGCATTCTGGAACTGTTTCTTGAATGAATGAATGAATGAATGAATGAATGAAAAATTAGACTGCCCAGATATTCAACAATTAAAAAATGGTTAAGTGAATGATAGCAAACGCTGTCATTGACAGCTTCAGCCGCTTAGGAAAATGTTGATGATGTAACATTAAGGGAACTGGTGCAAGCATTGCAATTACAATGCTTAAAAAGTGCTCTGCGTAAACAGGGCCTGGAAGAATATAGAGACAAATGAGAACAGCTGTGGTGCTGGAGACACGAGATCTTGCTTAAAATTTTCCACTCAGTTTTGGCAAACCGTAACAACCTTGTGGCTCTTCATATCCTTGAACCCTGAAATCAATCTCATTTCTAGAGATTGCTGATAAGAGTCGGAAAGACAAAGCTTTAGGTAGTAATCTGTTACTGGTGAGTAACCTCTCTGCAACAGGCAATGTCCTAAGCATTTTGCATACATCGTGTCATTTAATCTGTAAAACAGCTCTGGGATGGGTCCCATTGTTAATCACATTTTACAGATGGTGAAGGAAATTGCTACTACTCCGAGAAGAGAAGGCGCTTGCCCAAGTCTAGTAAAGGCAAAGACAGGATTCAAACTCAGAGTGGTCTGATACCAGCACCAGCTCCCAACACCCACACTTATTCCCACACCAAGCCTTTGTCCACAAAAATATTCAACATACATTTAAACATCAGCGAGTTTAATCCTCAGCTCTGTGAAAATTATATGCAGGGAAAAACACTGGAAGCAGATATGCCAAAATATTAATAGTGATTATTCTGGGTGATGGAATTCAGGGTGACTTATTTTCTTCTTTATTCTTTTCTATAATTTCCACATTTTATACAATGAGCATGCACTGCTTTGATAACTGGAAAATCAATGTACTTTTAAATTAAAATTTTACCTTAGTTGCTATTTCTCAATGCTCAGAGCGTTCTTTCTCTAACAGAAGTCTGACCATGTCAGTCCTCTGTTTAAAACCCTCCTGAGGTCCCCTGAAGCTATATGGGAAGGAGCTTGTTTTGTTTTTGTTTTAGAGACAGGCTCTCACCCTGTTGCCTAGGCTGGAGTGCAATGGCACGATCTCCACTTACTGAAACCTCTGCCTTCTGGGTTCAAGTGATTCTCATGCCTCAGTCTCCGGAGTAGCTAGGACTACAGGCGCTCCCCACCACACGGGCTAATTTTTGTACTTTTAATAGAGACAGGGTTTCGCCATGTTGGCCAGGTTGGTCTCAAACTCCTGACCTCAAGTGATCCACCCATCTCGACCTCCCAAAGTGCTGGGATTACAGGCGTGAGACACTGCGACCGGCCGGGAAGGGGCTTGTTTTGACACTGACCTCACCATGTCTTTACCACTCCCATCCCATCCACATCCCAACACCTTGTCTCTTTCCCCCAGATGGACTTGCTGTAAAATGGACTTTTACAGCTGTCAAAGTCAATTGAGTTTTTAAATTTTTAAATTGACGTTAACAGCTGTAAAAGTCCATTTTACAGCAGATCCGTTTGTGGGGAAAGAGACAGGAGGAACAAATGGTCCAGGAGAGAGGGGTATGGGCAACTTTTTACCCAGCTGGTTTCTGCCCTGTTAGTATCAGAGGTCGCCACCAGGTGGCGCCCGAGGTCCAGTTTTTAAGCGGGAGAAGGCTGAAGCGCCTCTGAATCGCGAGCTCTGCCTAGCTCAGCTTGCAAACACACACATTTTTGCACCTCTGGGCTTTTGCCACTATTGCTCTCTCTGCCGGGTGCACCCTCCGTCACAGCTCACCTGACCCAATCCGCTCAGTTTATCCTTCAGGCCCAGCTACAAAATCTCCTGTTCTTAGGGTATGGCTGAGCTCCCGGGGGCACCCAGTTCCTGGAAGGGGGCGTGGCCGATCTTAATGAATGAGCAAAAGGCGTCATGTTCGGTTTCAGGTTAACTTTTTCTCTAATAGGTTGTTTCTTTCTTATTGTCAATAGTAGCCATTGTTCATAGAGCACATCTGTATGTCAAGCCTCGTTGCGTATCTGGGCATTTAATTGAGCATTATTTTCCCCACAGCACCGTTTAGCCTGGAGGCTGAGCACGAGTTCTGAAGCTGACAGCCTGGGTTCAAGTCTCATCTCTCCCACTTCCTGGCTGATTATACGTAGATAGGTTACCTGGCTCTTCTGTGATTCTTTCCTCACTGTGAAAAGGTGAAAATTATAGTACCTACCTCCCAGTGTTCCTGTTACTTTGAGGATTAAGCTAGCCAGCACATGGAAAAGCATTTAGAACAGAAACGGCCGGCATATACCAAACTGTCAAGTAACCTGTTGATCCCTGTTATACCCCTATGTCCCTCTTGGCTTTATGATTCTCTAGAAAGCAGTGCCATCCTGTCCTCTTGGATCTGCTTTTATGACCTCTCCACCCCATGCTAGGCTGCATTTCCCCATCCCCACAGACCAGGAGTTCCTGGAGGACTGGGCTGTGGTTGATTCAGTCCCCTGGGCCCCCAGCACAGGGCCCAGCACAGAGTAAATGGCACTTATGGAATTGGATTATGAATTATTTAGCCTGGGCATTGTTGCCTTAGGTTTTACAGTTCTGTATCTACAGGTATGTCAAGGGGTATAGGCGTGAAAGAGGAAATTACCGAAACAAAACAGAGTTTTGAACATTTTTATTGAAGGGTAATATACACACAGAAAAGTTAGATGGATTTTCAGAAACTGAAAAGACCCATGAAACCAACACCCAGATCAAAAATCAGAACATCCCCAGCACCCCGGAAGCCCCACCCTAGGGTAATTGCTTTCCTGACTTCTAATAGCATGGATTAGTTTTGTTTAAAATAAGATACATTTTAACTGATTCCAAGTTTTAAGAACCCACGTCATACATTATCTGCTTGGGTGGAGAGGCATAAGGCCAGAGGCTATTTTCAAACACAACAGCAGACAGTGGGACCCACAGTGACCAACAGCCCACTGGGGTGGGGCCCTGCTTCATGGCTTGCAAAATGCCACATGATGTCTGCACACCGAGTACCCCTTTCCACTTCTGCACACCCATGTGTCCATGCTGTGCGTGAAAGTCAAGGAGGGACGTCCTAGAGGAGGGGACAGGGACAAGAGGAGGGTGCCTGGCAGAACCGATCACTCAGAGAAAGGCCCCGACAGGTGAACTAGGGAACGTAAGGGGGTGCTGGGTATGGGCAGGAGGGGTGTGGTAAAGACATGGTGAGGCTGGCAAGCTCAGTGTCAAAACAAGCCCCTTCACTGCCGGGCACAGTGGCTCACGCCTATAATCCCAGCACTTTGGGAGGCCGAGACAGGCAGATCACTTGAGGTCAGGAGTTCAAGACCAGCCTGGCCAACATGGCGAAATCCTGTCTCTACTAAAAGTACAAAAATTAGCCGGCATGGTGGTACACGTCTGTAGTCCCAGCTACTCGGTAGACTGAGGCATAAGACTTGCTTGAACCCAGAAGGCAGAGGTTGCAGTAAGTGGAGATCATGCCACTGCACTCCATCCTGGGTGACAGAGTGAGACCCTGTCTCAAAAACAAAAACAAAACAAGCTCCTTCCCATAGCTTCAGGGTTCCCTAGGAGGGTTTTTAGCAGAGGACTGACTGGTCAGATTTCTATTTCAGAAATAAAGCTCAGCACATTGAGAAATAAAAGTAAGTTAACATTTATTGTTTTAAACCCTTTACATGGATTATCGAGTTTACGGCTCACAGCAACTGAGGAGGTAGACAGCATCGGTCTCCCCCACTTTATAGATCAAGAAGCAGCATAAGGAAAGTAAGTGGGTGCCCAAAGTCACTCAGCTGGAAGTTCTGGAGCTCATATGCCAACTCGGGCCCAGAGCCTGACCCCTAACTTTATTCTACCTTGGAAGAGGGCTTGGGGACAGAATCAGGGTGAGGAGACCAGTGAGGAGTCTACTGCAGTTAAGCAGCCCAGAGGTGGTGGGAGGGGGCTGTGGGAAGCGGACTGAGATAGGAGGGAACTGGGGCCCTTCCTGCTGCTCAGGCTCATCAGCATTGCCCTTTCCTCAGGCACCAGGAGCTTGGACTGGGCTCCCCTCTCACCAGCCTAATTTCAGAGACTCCCAGTTTTCTTCTCCTCCCTCCTCACTGTCCCCAAAAGACTCATCCTTCCAATGCTTTCACTTTGCCAAGGAAGAAGCTTGGGAGATGGCAGTAAGTCTGGGGTCCCACAGCCCTGGTCTCTACCCTGGGGCTCAACAACTTCATGAAAGGGTCTCTGGAAGCACTGGGGAGCTTGCCCCCCTCTAGTTATCATCCTGAGGATGAGTGGGGGTGATCCCGGCTTCCTTCCCCCTGGGCCTCTTCCTCCAGGGCATCCCTGTCCCTGGGAGATTAGCTTGAAGCTGCCATCAGCCTCAAGGCTAGCACCCCCTTGTCTTGGGGGGATGAATGGTCACTAGGAGACCTCCAGACTAGCAACAACTCCCGTGGAGCCCCTGCCCTGGGAAGCCTCCTGGAGAAGGCTGATGGAAGACAGAGGTACCTTTGGGCAGCCACACCTGGCACCTGGCGGACAGACATACCTGGAGGGGCAGGCCGGAGGGAGGTGAAGATAGCTTTAGGGAGAAATTGGAGCTGCAGATGGAGGCCTAATCTTGTCTGCTCTGAGAAAAAGCCCTAGGAAAGAAAGGAAGAGAGAGAGGATTGGCAGGATGGAAGGATGGAGGGAGGCAAGAAACTTACATTTGCTTAACACTTCCAGTATATTGGGAACTTGATATAAACAAACCTTCGCAGCAAGATTATAAGCCTCCATAGTGTAGAGCAGGAATCAGCAAACTTTTTCTGTAAGGACCATATAATAAGTATCTTAGGCTTTGTAGGTTCTGTCACAACCACCCAAGTCTGCCATTATCGTGAGAAACCAGCTACAGACACCATGTAAATGAATGAGCTAGCATGGCTGTGTTCCAAACTTTATTTACAAAAACAAGCAGGAGGCTGGGCACGGTGGCTCATGCCTGTAATCCCAGCACTCTGGGAGGCCGAGGTGGGAGCATCTCCTGAGGTCAGGAGTTTGAGACCAGACTGACCAACATCGAGAAGCCTCATCTCTACTAAAAATACAAAATTAGCCGGGCATGGTGGCGCATGCCTGTAATCCCAGCTACTTGGGAGGCTGAGGCAGGAGAATCACTTGAACTCAGGAGGCAGAGGTTGCGGTGAGCCAAGATCGCGCCATTGCACTGTAGCCTGGGTGACAAAAGCAAAACTCCATCTCAAATAAATAAATAAATAAATAAATAAAATAAGCAGGAAAGATCCTCCACATCATTCACCATCAAGGAAATGCAAATCAAAACCACAGTGAGATACTGCTTCCCATCCACTAGGATAGTTAGAATCAAAAAGACCATAAGTGTGAGGCTGTAGAGAAACTGCAGCTCTCATACTGCTGGTGGAAATGCAAAATGGTGCTTTGTTAACAGTCTGGCAGTGCCTCAAATGGTTAAACATAGAGTTACCATATGACCCAGTGACTCCACTCCCGGGTGGAATGAAAACTCAAGAAAAGTGAAAACGTGTCCACACAAAAACATGTACACAGATGTGCATAGCAGCACTATTTATAATAGCCCAAAAGTGGAAATAATCCAAATGTCATCAAGTGGTAAATGGATAAATAAAAGGTAGTACATCCATTCAATGATATATTATTTAGCAATAAGAAGGAATGAAGTAGGCCAGGTGCAGTGGCTCACGTCTTTAATCCCAGCACTCTGGGAGGCCGAGTCGGGTGGATCACCTGAGGTCAGGAGTTCCAGACCAGCCTGGCCAACATGGTGAAACCCCATCTCTACCAAAAATAGAAAAATTAGCTGGGCATGGTGGTGCGTGCCTATAGTCCCAGCTACTCCAGAAGGTGAGGCAGGAGAATCACTTGAACCCAGGGGTCAGAGGTTGCAGTGAGCCGAGATCACACCACTGCACTCCAGCTTGGACAAGAGAGTGAGACTCTGTCTCAAAAAAATAAAAATAAAAAGGAATGAAATAATAGATAGTGTAAGAAATTTATCAGTGTAAAATTTCCAAACTGAACAGGCCCATTGTGTATCCAGCCCAGTGAATAGAATAGGCACATACCAAGCCATATCATGTTAAATTTTGATAGACTGAGAAGGACAAAATCCTAAATATATCCAGAGAAAGAAAGTAGGAGGGACAGTGAAAACACAAGAAATGGGAAACAGAATGACATGAGATTTCTCCACAACACAGAAGCTAGAAGATAGTAGAGCAGTGCCTTCAAAATTATAAGTCAAAGTGATGGAGAATTCTATACCCAACCAAACTATCAAGTATGAAGCTAGAATAATATTTTCAGATATTCTAGGCCTCAAAAATTTGTATTCCAAGTACACTTTTGAGGAACAACTGAGAATGTGCTCTCCCAAAATGAGGGAGTAAAACAAAGAGGAAGACTTGGGATTCAGAAAGTAAGATTTATAGCAAACACGGAAATTGTTTTTAAAAAGGAATAAAGTACTGATACATGAACCTTGAAAACATTATGCTAAGTGAAAGGAAGTCAGACACATAAGACCACACATTGTATGATTCCATTCATATAAAAAGTCCAGAATAGACAAATCTACACGAGAAGGTAGATTAGTGGTTTTCTAGAGATGGGGGGCATGGGGAAAATGGAGAGTGATGGTTAAGAGGTACAGGGTTGGCCAGGCACGGTGGCTCACGCCTGTAATCCAAGCTTTTGGGAGCCCGAGGCAGGCAGACCACGAGGTCAGGAGATTGAAACCATCCTGGCCAACATGGTGAAACCCCATCTCTACTAAAAATACAAAAAAAAAAAAATTAGCTGGACATGGGGGCACGTGCCTGTAGTCCCAGCTACTCAGGAGGCTGAGGCAGGAGAATCGCTTGAACCCAGGAGGTAGAGGCTGCAGTGAGCTGAGATAGCACCACTGCACTCTAGCCTGGGCGACAGAGCAAGACTCTGTCTAAAAAAAAAAAAAAAAAAAAGGAGGTAGAGGGTTTCCTTTTCAGGATGATGAAAATAGATCATGGTGGTGGATACACAGTCTTGAATATACTAAAAACCATGAATTGTATATTTTAAACACATGAATTGTATAGTATGTGAATTATATCTCAATAACGCTGTTTAAAAAAAAAACACGCACTGGGGCACATTTGGTCCATCCACCAAAGTTTGCTGACCCCCGATGTGGAGTAATAAGACTGCCTGGGGTGGAATCTACACTCTTCTTTACAACCCTAGGCAAGTTTTATAACTTCTCTGTCCCCTGCTTTCCTCGTCTAAAAAGTGGAGTGGGGCTGGGTGTGTGGTGGCTCATACCTATAATCCCAGCACTTTGGGAGGCCAAGGTGGGAGGTTCACTTGAGCCCCGGGGTTCAAGACCAGCCTGGGCAATATAGGGAGGCCTCATCTTAAAAAAAATTGTTGTTAATAAAAATTAAAACTGTAGTGATAACAATAATATCTCAGAATTATGTTGTGCAAAGTTAGTGAGTTGAAATATATATGGCGCCTGCACAGAAATGCTCTACAAATACTGATGAATACTAGGTTTCCATTTTAGAACTAAGGAAACTGAGGCTGAGACAAAGGAAGACTTTTATTCAGCCACACAGTGAGTAAGTGACAGATTCGAAGTTCAATCCTCAGTCTGTCCAGTGCTAAGTCTGTGTTTTTTCCATTCCACCATTGTATTATACAGTCGCCTCCTGGCCATGTCCTAACTCACTGAGAGACCCTGGCCTGGCCCTACACCCTCTGGCCTTTCATTTCTCCCATGCCAAATGAAGAGTTTGGCACAGATGCCCCTTGTATTAGTCTGTTTTCACACTGCTATGAAGAACTGCCCAAAGGCCGGGCATGGTGGCTCACGCCTGTAATCCCAGCACTTTGGGGGGCAAAGGCAGGTGGATCACGAGGTCAGGGGTTTGAGACCAGCCTGACCAACATGGTGAAATCCCGTCTCTACTAAAAATACAAAAATTAGCTGGGTGTGGTGGCAGGTGCCTGTAATCCCCACTACTCAGGAGGCTGAGGCAGGAGAATTGCTTGAACCTGGGAGGTGGAGTTTGAAGTGAGCCGAGATCGCACCACTGCACACTCCAGCCTGAGCGACAGAGCGAGACTCCGTCTCAAAAAAAAAAAAAAAAAAAAAAAAGAACTGCCCAAGACTGAGTAATTTATAAAGGAAAGAGGTTTAATTGACTCACAGTTCAGCATGGCTGGGGAGGCCTCGGGAAACTTACAATCATGGCGGAAGGCAGAGGGAAAGCAAGCACCTTCTTCATAAGGTGGCAGGAAGGAGAATGCACTCAGGAGGAACTACCAAATACTTATCAAACCATCAGATCTCACGAGAACTCAGTCACTATCGTGAGAACTCACTATCATGAGAACAGCACGGGAGAACTGCCCCCATGATTCAGTTACCTCCACCTGGTCTCTCCCTTGATATGTGGGGATTATGGGGATTACAATCCAAGATGATATTTTCAGTGGGAACACAGCCAAACTGTATCACCCCTTAAGAGCTCAGTTATCTATACCGACATTTTACAAACCGGTAAAGAAGATGATATGGAAATGTCACGTCTTTGGCCAGGCTCAATGCACCAGGCGTTCCTGTGCCATCACCACTAAGCCTAGGGGATGATTTCCCATCTCCCTCACTGGACTCACATGCCAGCCACCGGAAGAAGAGGAGATGCACCATACTCTATCTACAGGTAACAGAATAAAGGCCAGGCTTGTGCAGCAGTAAGCTGGAAAGAAAATAACTGACAACACGATACTATCTTAGATTCTCCAAGCACTCTGTGAAGGCAGAGAATAAACATCAAATTTCAAACAACTTTTCCTAAAAGGTCAAGAGAAATTGAAAGTAACCGCACTCTCCTAACAACAGCCTTCTCTCTTGGAGAGCTGTCAGGGTTTAAAAATATTTTACAAAGCAATCATCTGCAAGCAATCAAGAGAGATGCCTCACTCAGGTCAAGAAGCAGGGGCTGTTGAAATGTGTCAGTGGAATTGTGCTAGGCAAAACCCACCACTGATAGCTCCCTAACTTCGGAAAGCAAGTTAAAAGTAAAAATAAAAATAAACAAAGGAAAATCAATCCAAGTGTTCCCAAGTGGCCCAATTTGAGAAGAAATCCTTTTCCTTGTTGGTTTAAGGGGTGAACTGGATGGACGAGATAAAGGTACATAATGCATGCTCCTGCACCAGTACCTGGCCTTCCAGGTGCCTCAGGCTCAACTGATGCTTCCTTCACTCCGGCCTTCTGTGCCAAGGCCTGTGCTGGGAGCTCCACATAGGGATGAGTAAGACAAGGCCCCTGGGGCCTGGCGATTTTCTCTGTCCACTGAGAGGCAAGGTGCATCCATAAATAACAGCAGAGCTTGAAGTGATATAATAGACAAACAGGGCGGTCAAGTTGGGCCTCTTAGCCAGGGTGACCTTTGAATGGGCTCCTGCAGTAGGGTGAGCTCACCCGGCAGATGGGGAAGGGTGGGGAGGCTTTCTAGACGGGGGGGCTGGCTCGTGCAAAGACAGAAGTGTGAATCAGCCTGGTGCAGGTGGCCAAAAAGAACAGTGTTATGTGGGACATCCATATAAAGCAGTGGACGGGGGAGGCTGCAGAGGCAGGCAGGGCCAGCGAGTGACACAGGGTCTTGCAAGCCTGGAGAGTGGGTGTGAGCAAAAGCCTGCACTCAGCAGCAGGGCACTGCGGGTTTGGAACCAGAGCAGGACAGGACTAGATCGAGCTTTTCCATGTGTTTCTGGCTACTGAGTAGAGAAAGACTTGGAGGGAGGGAGTCTGGAGGCAGCTGGCCAGAGCCTGAACTAGGCATTCATTCATTCGACACATGTTCATGGAACACTCACTGTGTGCCAGGCACTGCTTCCGGTGTGGGGTAGTTTGGACCGTGGGGATGGAGAGAAGGGCATAGACCTAGAGATGTCTGGGAGGTAAGGTGGGAGGTGAGGAAGGGGTGGAAGTCCAGGGGACTCCCTGGCTGTGGCTTGCCCAACTGAGGGATGGATGGTGTTATTGGCTAAAATGGTGTTATTGGCTAAAATGAAACCAGAAGGAGAAGCAGGTTTGGGAGACAGCAGTGAGCTCAGTCTTGGAGTGTTGGTTTGAGATGTCTGCGGAGCAGTGGAGACCTCTCCAGCCTACATTTGCTTCAGTGCTGTGTGACAATAGCCTGGATGTTGGGGTTGTCAGATATTGTCCCTGTCTTCAACTTTCCCTGGTCTATATTTCTGGAGCCAGAGAAGCTCCAGGGATATGCCCAGGTGGAGTGGGGAAAACCTGTGGGAATTTGCTTGTTCAAAGGAGACAGGATGGGAGAGAGAGGAAGCCGGGTGTGGCTGAGGAATCTGGTGGGGGAGGAGGGGGTCTTTGACAGTCTGTATGCCTCCAAAGGAAGCCATGGAGCAAGGGAACAGACTGACCTTCCAGCTTTGATTTTCTGTCTGTAAATAGGATTGATAAAATTGTTGAGGATTAAACCAGACAGTTCAGGTAAAATTGTTAGCAAGAGGCCAGGTCCATAACATCCGATCTCTAAGTGACTGATGTTTTTATTAGTTTGTTGGGCCCTGGATGCAGCTAGGGCCCAAGCCCAGAGGTTTGGGGATGCATATTCAGCTCCAGGCCAGGAAGAATCTTAAAAGGCCAGGTGTCCCGGGAGGGAGCGAGGAGAAAGGGAGAGGAGTCAGGAAGGCCAAAGCAGATCAGCTGCGCACCCCCCCATCCCCAGCCCCCACTTCTGGTGAGGGCCTGAGGCTGCGTGCTACCACCGATCCTCTCTTCCCCGGAATCTGGGAGCCAGGTACCTGTGCAGGGTGGGGCAGGGAGGTGGCAGGGTGTACTGGGACAGCCAGGAGGCAACAGAGGCCAGCAAGAGGAACACAGCTGGAGGACACCAGCATGCGAGGGAGGAAGCCTGGTGAGGGGACAGCTTGGGCACCCTAGGGGTGAAGGCCCCGTCTTTGCACCAGGAGGAAGAGGTCCAGCGAGGAACTGCATAGTGGCCAAGGCCTGTCCCACCTGGCCCTGCCTCAGGCAGGCTGCCCTCGGGCAGGGGGACTTGACTAATCCCCCAGCACCACCACCTTCAGGGATACCCAGTCCCAGAGTCCCAAAAAGATAGGCCAGGTCGGCAACAACCCACCACCACCACCTCAAAATACAGCCTTTCCAAGAAAACCACCCCAAACCAGTGCAGGGCACGTCCCCAACAGGTGAATAGAGACACCTGGCCACTGGCTTCCTGGGCCTGGTTTTGGCCTGGTCCCCAGGGAAAGAGTGCTTGAGGGCTGGGGTTTCTAACCAGCCCCATGCTATTGCCCACCTCTCACCCCCCACGGAGTGTGGGCGGGGCTTGAAGAGGAGCCCTCTGCACAGGGGATGCCAGTGACATAGGGGCCTGTGTCTGCTAATACCTCTCACTTTCTCCACTCCCCTGACCTCATCCCATTTCTGGTTCTAACATGAAGGTCAAATCTATTTGGAGGTCAAGGTGAGGCAGCAGGAGAGACCTTTCAGGTTCCTCCCAGCATCCCAGGCCTCTGTTGCATTCAGCAAACACACACTTGAGCCAGGCACTTGGACACAGACAAATCCTCTTGCCCACACTGGCCCCCAAGCATCACACTTCCATTCTCCTGGGCTGCCTCCACCAATGTCTGCTTGTGGGAGTCCTATCCACCCTGCAAGGATAGGCTTCAAGGACACCACCTCCAGGAAGCCTACCCTGACTGCACCTCCTTTTCTCTCCCTATGTCTGCCTGAGCCAGCGTGATGCTCCCTCCTTTGAGCTCCTGCATCCCTTTCTCTGACCCTGGTCTCAGGTTTATTCGTGGCAGGGCAGGCTCCCCCAAGAGGCCATGAGCTCTGAGAGCAGACCTAGTCTGAAGCAACAGGGGATGCTTTTTGAGCATCTCCTGGGCACCGGGTGCTGTGGTAGTGTGAAGTGCTCCACCTCATTGACATTGACCCTTCGCTCGGTGCTGTGAGGTGGGCACTGAGACCATCGCCATTCTACCATAGAGAAACTAGGCCACTGCTTGACAAGCCAGTCATGGGACTGTATCTGCCTCGCCCAGAAAAAATAAGAATGAGCGGGGCCCAGCCAGCTGTTCTGCAGCTCTGCCCAGTGCCATCTGCCTGGAGCCCACTCTGCTGCCACCAGCTCTGCTCCACCTGCCCTTCCAAGCTTCAGCCTCTGTTTTCTGAAGGGCCCCTGGCCAGCTGGGAGCCTCCCTCCCAGGGCACGGTATAACCTGGGATTCCTCTCAGCTGGGGCCCTGGACGACTGGGTCTAGGGGTTTCAGGATCACCCGACCTGGCCCATGGCAGCCAAGGTGGTTGGCCAGGCTGCAACCTCCCACCCCACATCTATGTATGCCCCGCTGCCCAGCCCTGGAACTGCCACCTGCTTTCAATCTTCAAATGGCTTGTGCTTTGAGGACCCCAAGTTCAGTTGGTCACAACCCTGGCCCCCAGAAATACCTTAAGGTGGCCGATGGGCCCTGGATGATCTGCTCACCCACCCTCCTCAACCCCTCATCCTCACATTCCATTTCCCAGCCATTGCTCCAAGCACCACTTTCTCCTACATGCTGGCTTCTGTCCTCAAGGTCATGACACCCAAAGCTTCCTCTTCCTGGCCAACTCCATCATCCTCCAGGTCTCTACTCCAAAGTCCCCTCCTCAGGGAGGCCAACCCTGAACCCCAGAGTAGATCTCCCAGCGCCCTGGGCCTTCTTGTTGTCCTCATCACACTTGACATGGCATTTGAACAGCCGCCCCCATTGGCTTGAGCGTGAGCTCCATGAAACAGGGCACTGGTTCCTGCTCCGAGCCCAGCACAGTGCCTGGCACACAGTAACCATGCTGAGGACAGGACGTTCAGGCTCCTGGGACACCTGGGAGAGAGGGAGAGAACATTTTTAAGTGAAGGTTGGAAAAAGCAGCCCACAGGACTGGCATCTGAGCTCATACCCAGGTGGGCAAGGCAGGAAGGGCATTCCTGACGAAGGCAGCAGCCTGGGCAAGGGGATGAGGGGGCCCCGTTATGGTCCCCAGCAGACAGATGAGAGACCTGAGCCTTGGCTGGGTTCTACGACCTGCCCAAGCTGGCCCAGTTAGCAGCAGGACCTGAGTTCAAACTCAGTCAGTCTGATTCCACAGGCTACGTCTCCCGCCCTGGCCCATCTGGCACCCTGGCCCACCGCCGGTGCCATCCTCTGGCTGCAGTTCATAGAATGACTCAGAGGAAAGTGCCTGAGCCCCCATGAAAAAAAAAAACAATATTCCAGGCTGAGCCCCGGACCACAGCTGCCGAGGAAGCTGAACAGAATTCAGGGAGAGGGGAAGCTCTGGCCAGTGGGCTGTGGTCCAGGCCTGGCAAAGGGATTGGGGCCCCTGGGTGAGGGCCTCCTCTGTGCTTCCCCATCACGACCCTTCCCTGCCCCGCCACCCAGCCTCAGTTCCTTCACCTGTTAAATAGGAGCAACCACGCCTACCCTGAGTAGTTTTTATCAAGGGAGGAAATGGAAATAAAACACAAAGTGTCCTGCAAATGTCAATTGCTGACATACACATTTTTATTATAATGACTATTAGGAATACTATTGGTTTCTGATTCCCGCTTCGCATTGTGCTTTGATTGTCAGAGGCACTTCGGATTGTGAGGGAGACCCCTCTTGGCGGCAGCAGCCCTAGGCCAGGGGCTACCCTGAGACAGACTCTAGTATCCCTACCCTGTCCTTTCTGTCCCAGCTGAGTGGCCCCTCCCCTTGCCCAGGTTTTGGGGTCTCCATCCTTCTTGGTCATTCCTCCACCCAGTCAACTCAGGAACCTTTGCTGGCTGCCTGCCATGGGCAGGGTTTTCTGCTGGAGGAGCCAGAATACCAGGCCCTGTGGTCAGGGCGTTACTGGGAAAGACAGAGGACACCAGTAGAAGAGCCAGGGCCATGCTGGGGGAGGCACTGGGTGCCCGAACAGCACAGAGGCCCCAGTCCAGCCTCTCTCCTGGCCTGGTGTGGGTGGGAGCTGCCACTTGCCAGGGCCCTCCGTCTCCCCTGTTCTGATCATCCGCAGCAGCTGTAATTCGGGGCTCAGTCTGGAGTTCTGGGTTGTCCCGGCCTGCTCTCTCTGGATCTTGGGGCCTGTGGCTCCCGCCTTTATCACCTCCCCATCCTTCCCCTCCTCCCATCCTGACATGCAGGCTGCTCCTTTGGGGAACTCTCCAGGTGTTCTGCCTGAGGGAATCCCATTAGAATAGCCTTGGGGGAATTCAGTTCCCCTCAATAAACATTTACAAGCATAGTTAGAGTGCGTGTACTGAGAGTCAGCAAAAAGCAAACTTTGATCGTACCCATAGCTGCCCTGGGAGGGCAGAATTACTACTATCCCCAGTTAACAAATGAGACTTTCAAGGTTCCATTCATTCATTCATTCATTCATTCATTCATCTCTCCCCACGTGCTGGAGATGCAGCCGTGACCATGCACTCAGGACTGCCGCCCAGAGGGAGCCCAGGGACCCTGAGTGAGTCGTTCCTAATGAGAAGACGAGAGGAAAGGGAACCCTGGGAAGGTGGACTTTGGGGAGGGTTGGAGACCTGGAGGACACGGAGATGGTAGCCAGATAGAGGTGGGTCAGGATGGAGAAGCAGCACAAGTTAGCAATTTGCCCAACTCCAAGTGAGAGCCACAGCTGGAACTCGCTAGGCTCCAGGCCCAGTGCTCTTCCCACAACGTCATGCTGCCATGCTGACCGCCTGTATGGCCATGCCCTGTCCTGGGCACAACATGCCATGAGTGTTACAGCGTGGACATGGCTATGAGAGCCCAGGGAAGGAAGTTTGCCTGGGAAGAGTGGGAAAGGTCTAGGAGTGTTACAGGAAAGGGGCCCCAGTCCAGACCCCAACAGAGGGTTCTCGGATCTCACGCAAGAAAGAATTCAGGGAGAGTTTGTAAAGTGAAAGCAAGTTTATTAGGAAAGTAAAGGAACAAAGAATGGCTACTCCAGAGATAGAGCAGCCCCAAGGGCTGCTGGTCACCCATTTTTATGGTTATTTCTTGATAACATGCTAAACAAGGGGTGGATTATTCATGCCTCCCCTTTTTAGGCCATATTAGATAGTAACTTCCTGCCGTTGCCATGGCATTTGTAAACTGTCATGGCGCTGGTGGGAGTGTAGCAGTGAGGACGATCAGAGGTCACCCTTGTTGCCATCTTGGTTTTGGTGGGTTTCAGCTGGCTTCTTTACCGCAAGCTCTTTTATCAGCAAAGTCTTTATGACCTGTATCTTGTGCCGACCTCCTATCTCATCCTGTAACTTAGAATGCCTTAATCATCTGGGAATACAGCCCAATAGGTCTCAGCCTCATTTCACCTAGCCCCTACTCAAGATGGAGTTGCTCTGGTTCCAACACCTCTGACAGGAGGGCTTCACAGAGGAGGTGACATGGAAGCCAGTCTTTGCAAGACGGGTAGGAGTTTGCCAGATAGAGGAGGGCTGTCCACGCTGAAGGAGTAGGGTATGCAAAAGCTCAGAGATGAGAATGTGATTTGCATTCTGGGGACCTCACTATGGGGAGATGAGTGAAGGAAGGGGGCCTAAGAAGTCAGCTCTCAACCCCTGTGGCTCCATCAGGATGTGAAGGAATCAGGCAGAGGAAGGAAGAACTGGAATTGAGAAGGAGAGCTAGGAGCCAGGCTCTGCCGCACGGGGAGGGGACCAGCTGCCAGTAATTGAGGCTCGTTGTTGGCTCCTCCATTCATTCCTGTCTCTCTCAGAAGCTGATTAGCAATTGTTCCTCCAGCTTCTTAAGAGGCCAGGGGATTGCAGGGAGGGAGGGGGCGCCTGGAGAAGCTGCCAGGCTTCCGTGGAAGGATCCAGGCACCATTTGGAAGGCACAGGAGGCCCCTCGACCTCAGACATCTACTCCTAACCCCTCCATGTTCCCCCCCTTTCCAACTAAACCTGGGAAATGGGAGAGGAGAAAAACACCTAAAAATACTGAGACAAACCAAAGCATTCTGAGGCAGAGGCATTTAAATCCATGGAGCAGTGGAGCAATAGAAAAAAAAAATCCTTGGATCACACCTGGCATGGTGGTTCATGCCTATTAATCCCAGCACTTTGGGAGGGTGAGGCGGGTGAATCGTTTAAGCCCAGGAGTTTAAGACCAACCTGGGCAATATGGTGAAGCCCCTTCTCTACAGAAAATAAACAAAATTAGCCAGGCATGGTGATGTATGCCTGTAGTTCCAGCTACTTAGGAGGCTGAGATGGGAGGATTGCATGAGCCTGGGAGGTCGAGGCTACCGTGAGCCAAGATTGCGCCATTGCACTCCAGCCTGGGTGACAGAGGAAGACCTTGTCTCAAAAAAAAAAAAGAATCCTTGGATCATCAGACAGTTGTGAGTTTGAGTTTTATCTCAGGATGAACTTGCTGTGTGGCCTCAGGTGAGCAGCCTAACCTCTCTGAGTCTCAAGTTCCTGACCAAGGTTATTTGGAAGGCTTAAGGAGGCAAAGTTGGCATAGAGGTTAACAAACAGTAGGTGCTCAATAAATTTGCAGTTGAAAAGACAGGGCACTCAATGGATATCTCCATTTTCAAATCTCAGTGGAGCTGTCCCGGACAGAGAGGGTCCTGATGGGGAAGAGGTACCTAAGGAGGCAGGGGCTAGCTCAGCACAACACAGAGAGGAGACAGCAGCCTCGTCACCACCCACCAACATACTCTGATGCAGAGGCCCCGGCAGGGTTAGCATCCTCAGCTGGAGGAGTGGTCAAACAGCAGCCCAGTCTCTGCCTCAGCAGAGTCTCCATCTGCATCCTTGTCTGCATCTCTGTCTGTGTGTCTCTGTCTGTGTGCCTCTCCCTCTCTCTACATCTCTCCCTGTCTTTGTGTCTTTCTGTCTTAGTGTTCTCTGCAATGTTTTTAGCAACTTATCTTTCTCACTGTGTTGCCCAGTGTGTCTGTGTCTGTCTCTGTCTTTGTTTCTGCCTCAGACTCTCTGTTTCTCTCTTATTCTTTCTCTTCTCATTTTTGTCACCTTCTGTTCAGCCAAAAAAAGCAGAGACTGCCTGAGTCTAGTGATTGGAAAACCACCATTTTCTCCAAAATCTTCCAAACCCCTACCCCAGTCCTGGCTGTTGTTCCTGGCCTCTGACGTTTGGGGGAGGATGGACCCCTCGCCGCCTCTGCTGCAGAGGCCAGGTCTTGGTGAGAGCAGGGAGCACTCCATTCTGGATATGACCATTTCCTGCACAGCCACCATGTGCCTGATAGAGAAGCACTCTAGGCTCCTATCCTCCCCTGCTGCGGCCTTGAGTCATACATCCTATGAACTCAGCTCCTCTCTTCCTGCCCTTGCCTTTGGTCAGGGTTCATCCTCTCAGCCCGATGTGCAGTGCCAGCCTCCTCGCTGCCCTGGTGGCCTGGGGCTGGTGTCTCCCACCCATCCTAACCTGCTTCATCACAAGATGAGCTTCTGACCTGCTTATTCCTGCTCAAGAACCTCCTGTGGCTCCCACCTCCTTTAAAATAAGCCCACACTGGCTCACTGGAGCCTTCTTCAGCACCTGCCTCTCCAGCTGCTCACCTTCTGTGCAGCCATAATAGACTTCCACTGCCCCAAACACGCTCCACCCTCTCCTGGCTCTTGTCTCAGCATTTGCCGTTCCCTCCTGCTCCACTGCCACTTCTTGCCCCTCAAGCCAGCTCCAGTGGCCTCTCCTCAGGAAGACGTGAGTTATTCTTGGCTCTGTGCTCCCCAAACCCTGGCTGTCCCCTTGCATAACCCCAATCCCTCAGGCTTGCTTCCTAGTCTGTCTCCATCATACTGTGAGCTCCCTGTTCCTGGGGCTGCACAGAGGAGGCACTCAGCGCTTGGGCAGATGAGCCCACCGAACCCTGCGTGGTCTGTCTGCAGCCCTCCCACCAGCCAGCCCAGGACAGAAGCACCATGCCAGGCCAATTTTCCTCTGCCAGCTCTCTGGGGCTTGTGGCCCAGGCTGCTTAAGGGAGGAAGGCATCTTCTCCCTGCCAGCTGTCCAACCAGTGACCTCAGGGCTGCCATTAGCCAGCAGCCCCTTCAGAGCCACTCACGCCCCACACAGAGGCCCTGAGTCAATGGGCCTGCGGGAAAAGCACCACTCTTGCTCTGCAAAGCTCTCTCCACATGACTGGGTTTGAGATACATGGTAGAGGGGGTGGGGTTTGCCAACAGTGGGGTAGGTTACCTCATGCATTCCATGAATCTCTGCTTCCTGGTACCTGCCGGTCACTGTAGAAAGGGAAGAGGCCTTAGGGGAAGGTCTGGGGCAGGGTTCCAAAGCTGGGGTTCCATCTTGGCTGAGCTCCTCACCTTGGGCTGTGTGACCTTCTTTTGGAGCTCTGTTTCTCCATTGTCTCATGAGAACCGGATGGTCTCTCTGAAGCTGACAGCTCTGATATGCTGGGCTGTGAGACCTGGACTCCCCACAGTCTGCCCTCTGGTTAACATCAACCCTAAATACCCACCTTCTGCCTCACTGAAGCCCCTGTGTGCAGAAGCGATGCATGTGAGTGAGGACTTGTGACTACCCCACTCCTGGCCTTCCAGAAGCTGGCACTCAGCCCCAGGCAGTGCTGGCCTCACCCGGGACTCACCCGGGAGGGAGACGACAAGGGCAGTTAGAGTGCAAGGTTGGAGCCCCCAGCTTGGGCTCAAACCCTGATTATGTCACTTTTTGGTTGAGTTACCTTAGATCAGGGCTTCTCAACCTCAACACCAGGACATTCTGAGTTAGAAACATCTGTGCTGCAGGGGTGTCCCGTGCACGGGAGGGTATTTAGCAGCATCCCTGCAGCACCCCCTGAGATGTGACAACCACAATGTCTCCGGACATTGACAAATGGCCCCCCAGGAGTACAATCACCCTTGTTGAGAACCACTGCCTTGGACAAGTCACTTATTTTTCTTTGACCTCAGTTTCTCCATCAGTAAAATGGGAATTAATTGTGATAAGGACAAAAGCTGACTTGCATTGTTTACTGAACGTGAGAAGATGTTCTAAGTGCTACACATGTTTTAAGTTTAAATTCATTGTATCGTTGCAGCTGCGTTAAAGGTGGGTATTATTCTCCCCATATTCTGGGAAAGGAAATAAAGACACTCAGAAGTTGAGTAACTCTCCAAGGTCCGACAGCTAAGAAGGCTGCTGTATTAGTCCGTTCTCACGCTGCTATCAAGGACTGCCCGAGACCGGGTAATTTATAAAGGAAAGAGGTTTAATTGACTCACAGTTCAGCATGGCTGGGGAGGCCTCAGGAAACTTACAACGATGATGGAAGGGGAAGCAAACACATCCTTCTTCACATGATAGCAGGAAGGAGAAGTGCTGAGCACAAGGCGGGAAAGTCCCTCCCATCAGATCTCGTGAGAACTCACTATCATGAGAACAGCATGAGGGTAACCACCCCCGTGATTAAATTACCTCCCACTGGGCCCCTCCCTCAACATGTGGGGATTATGGGAACTACAATTCAAGATGAGATTTGGGTGGGGACACACCCAAACCATATCAGCCGCCCAGCTCAAACCTTAGGCCCATAACCTTAATGCCTGGCCTCCAGGGCTTAAAATGTTCAGGACTGAATGAGGCAATGCATGTAATGTGCACTGTATCTGGAATTATCTCAGTGCTCAATAAATGGTATTATTAGTCTCAACAAACCTCTGCAACCCAAATGTTGGCCCTTTATGCAGATACAACAGGTTGTATCTCCTGTTGTTTCTGAGTCAGCTAATGGTTATGGCGGTCAGGCACAGTGGCTGACGCCTGTAATCCCAGAGCTTTGGGAGGCCAAAGGTGGAGGATCACTTGAGGCCAGGAGCTCGAGAACAGCCTGGGCAACATAGTGAGACCCCTGTCTCAAAAAAAAAAAAAAAACAAATCATGGCTATTGAGTGACTAGTGCTCAAAATGTGCCAGTTATCACATTCAATCCCATGAGAAATTTCCCTGCCCAGGTTGCAGAGGGGAAAATAATGACTCAGGGAGGGGAAGGGATTGACCCAGAGTCACACCGCCAGACACAAGGCCAGCACCGGGGCATGGGGCTGTCTGCTATAGCATGACCCTCAGTGGGACCTGGGTGCCCAATGGTAAGCTCTCTCTGCCTCTGCAAGAAATATCAGGGAGAAGATGACCAAGTGGTATTGGACAGAATGGCAGTGATGCTGAGGAAGAAACCAAAGGTGAGGGCCCTCTCCCTTTGTATTAAACGAAACTTTCCAGGCTCAGGGCCTGCAGCCTGTACAGTGTCAAAAAACAATTGTCATAAGTTGTCAACACTTGGAAACATTTAAACTTATAAGGTTTCACATTAAAATCTGTATTACTGCCTTCCTTTACAAATTTGGAAGAAGGAATGCATCTGTATAGGTGGGTAAGAGCAGGGCCTCTGGAGTCAGACTACCTGGGTTCCAATCCTAACTCTGCCGCTAGCTTGCTGTGTGTCCTTGGCTGAGTTACTTAACCTCTCTGTGCTTTGCTTCCTTCATCTGCATAACGGGGATAATAACAGCACTTTCACCAAGATTGTCATGGAGATTAAATAAGAAAGTGCCTATACAGCACTTCTTTAGAACAGCACCAGGCACAAAAGAAGCATGCAAAATGTTAGCTGGTGTTATTTGTAACTTTTTTTTTTTTTTTTTGAGACAGGGTCTTTCTCTGTCACCCAGACTGGAGTGCAGTGGCACACATGGCTCACTGCAGCCTTGACCTCCTGAGCTCAAATGATCCTCCTGCCTCAGCCTCCCAAGTAGCTGGAACTACAGGCTTGAGCCACCGTGCCTGGCCATTTGTATCATTATTTACAGTGTTTAGTATTAGGCAGTGCTGACCCTGCATTCTGTCCCAGGCAGAGCTGAGTAACAGCTGCCCCTTTAGATGAAGTGTGAGCTCTCCCATTGTCCACAGCCCACAACCCCAGGGACCAAGGCTGAGGTCCTAAGAAAGCCAACACTGTGTAGGGGCCTGACTCCTGGCTGCTGTGTGACTTTGGATAGTCACTCCATCTGTCTGGGCCCGTGTCCTCACTTATAAATTGGAAGCACAGAACCCTGAAAACATTATGCTAAGTGAAAGAAGCCAGACACGGAAGGCCACATAATGTCTAATTCCATTCCTACCAAATGCCCAGAATAGGAAAATCCATGGAGACGAACAGTGAATTAGTGGTTGCAGGGGCTGACGGAATGGGGAGTGACATCTCATGGCCACAGGGTTTCTTGTGGGGCCACAAAAATGTTCTGGAGCTCCATAGTAGGAAGGGTTGCACAACCTTATGAACACAGTCATGCATTGCTTAATGATGGGGATACGACCGGGCACGGTGGCTCATGCCTGTAATCCCAGCACTTTGGGAGGCCGAGGTGGGCGGATCACCTGAGGTCAGTAGTTCGAGATGAGCCTGGCCAACATGGCGAAACCCCATCTCTACTAAAAATACAAAAATTAGCTGGGTGTGGTGGCACGTGATTGTAATCCCAGCTGCTCAGGAAGCTGAGGCAGAAGAATTGTTTGAACCCGAGGTGGAGGTTGCAGTGAGCCGAGATGGTGCCACTGCACTCCAGCCTGGACGACAGAGTGAGACTCCGTCCCCAAAAAAAAAGATGGGGATACGTTCTGAGAAATGTGTCACCGGGCAATTTTGGTCTGCAAACTTACACGAACCTAGATGGTGTAGCCTACTGCACACCTAGGCCACCTGGCATAGCCCTATTGCTCCTACGCTATAAACCTGTACAGCATGGTACCGTGCTGAATACTGTCAGCAATTGTAATGCAATGCTAAGTATGTGTGTATCTAAATATATCCGGATGGTTTCCCTGCAGGTAACAGCTGGCTCTGATGTCCTAAGGAGACCCCAGCGCCATGACAAACCCAGGGATCTCTGATTGCTCCCAGCCTGAGTTGGTTCATATCCTACATGGGAGGCTGAATCCACAATCCCTCCCGCAGAGGTGCCCTCTCCTCTCCCTTGTCCCTGAAGAGGCCAGGGCTGCAGGGGATGAGGCTCGCCCCTAGTACTGCATGACCCTGTCTACAGATTTGGAGGCTCCTCAGCTCAGCCTCGGCCCCTGGGCTCTTGTCTTGCTAAGCCCAGCGACCCAGCTCCCACTGGGTTTGGTGGCTGCTTGAAGTGGATCATGCCTTGCACCTCCCCCTCCTCTCCAGAATCTTCTATGTGTGCCGAGACTCCCAGAACAGGAGACATTTGGCTACATCACCCAAGATGGTGCTCACTTTCCATTGCCATGGGTCTAAGAAAAGGTGAAGTTCCCTCCCCCAGCCCTTTCCTGCCTGCTGAGGGGTAGGACATGTGTCCCCATTTGCTCTGGATGCAGGGAGGCCTGGAGAAGTGCTTTGTGCTCTGAGTAAGGCATGTTCCCCTGTAAGTGTGCCCATGACAGCTTGTGTATGCATATGTGCATATATGGATATGCATATTTGTCGACAGGGATCAGTGCACATTTGTAGGTCTGCCTTTCTACCCGTCTTGTGTTCTGGACTGTGCACATATCTGCCTTGACAGACTTATCAACGTTCACACACCGGCTACACCTGTACATTGTCTATATGCGTGGCTGTGTGCGTGAGTCCGCTGGAGCTTGTGTCTGCACTTGTGTGGCTGAGCTGTTTACACCTGTCTGAATATGAGGGGTGTGTTCACGTGTCCCCTGAACACACACTAGTGCATGTGTCCCTTCTGCGTGTGTCAAGGCAGGCCGCACGGCCATGAGGACCATAGCCCAGGCCTTGGAAGTTTTCCACGAGCTTAGACTCCAGCACCTACTGCACATGGCAAATGGTGCCAGTGACCTGCCATGGAAGGCACTGATGCCAGAGGGCACCACGACTCCAGCAGGAGCAACACCAACAAGGCCAGCACCAGCCCCACCAATGGCCTCCAGAGATCCTGGAGCCTGGAGGGCCCAGATGAGCTGACAACTCCAGGCTCCTCAAGGTCCCACGGACAGGCCAAAATTCAGAGAGCGGGAAGGGACAGCACAAGCCGCAGCCTGGGGACCAGGGGCAGTTTGGGGTTGCTCCATGGGGCCCCACCCCAAGCCTGCTCTACATATTCTTCTAGGGCTCCAGGAGTCAGGAGAGCCACAGGTGGGGAGGGCTGCCCCACAGGTGCACAGGTACAGGTGTGAGGCTGACATAGGTGGGTGAAGGATCAGAATCAGGAAGAGGAGATACTTCCTGCCTGATGAGTCTCTAGCTGTCCCCTCCAGGGTGCTAGCCCCCAGCACCTCCTTCTCTCCTGTCTTTGGGGCACCCAGCCATGGCCCCAGCAGCAGATGCAGGAGGCTGAGGCTCAAGCGAGAGTGGCTAATGGGCAGGTGAGCTGAGCAGGTGGAGGCCAGACCGCCCTTTCCCATCCCAGCTGGCCCGGGCCACAGGTGCCACTCGATGAGGCGTCAGCTAAGCACTGAGACAGTTGCCCTCAGAGAGCCCATGCCCGCCAGCTCCCTGCACCAACCGGAAGCTCCTGTGGCACCTGGCACCACCCGAGGCCCGCCTGGGAAAGAGAGGGCCTGAGAGCCAACTCAGCCTGGCACCCGGGAGGTGATGGTCAGGTGAGACTTGGGAAGCTGAAGGTCCTGCCCCAGGTGGAACTCAGAAAGATAAAGAAATGGCAGCTCGCCGGACGCAGTGGCTCAAGCCTGTAATCCCAGCACTTTGGGAGGCCAAGCTGGGAGGATCACGAGGTCAGGAGATCGAGACCACGGTGAAACCCCGTCTCTACTAAAAAATACAAAAAATTAGCTGGGTGCGGTGGCGGGCGCCTGTAGTCCCAGCTACTCAGGAGGCTGAGGCAGGAGAATGGCGTGAACCCAGGAAGCGGAGCTTGCAGTGAGCTGAGATCGCGCCACTGCACTCCAGCCTGGGCGACAGAGTGAGACTCCATCTCAAAAAAAAAAAGGAAAAGAAATGGCAGCTCAGAGATAGGAGGGGAGTTGCATAGGCTGCCTGTCCAGGCAGCGGCCAAGCTCTTGTGACTGTGGAGTCCTTTATTACCCTTTCCCACTCCCAAGCCAAAATGCTGGTACCAGGACCCAACTGAGTCAGATCCATCTTCAGTTTCCCCTAGACACCCAGTGGGCTCCAAGAGGCCAAATCCCAGGGACTGGACCCCTAGGACAAGTCGGTGGCCCAGGGTTGCCTGCCCTTCTTTGCCCCAATACCAGGGCTGCTCTGGGCCTGTAAGATGCTTTCCTGAATTCTGGATAGGTCTCCCTACCATAGCTCAGAGAGGGTTGCCCACTTGCCCAAGGTCACACAGCCGGGTAGCTGGCACAGGACAACTGGTCCGTGGGTGCTCTCCTGTGTCACTGTCCTCGGCTGCCCTGGGCTGGCCCAGCTTCTGAGGGGGAGGGGCCCTCCAGGGAGGCACTGTCTCCCCAGGCCACCTCTTGCTACTGCCCTGGCTTCAGCTTCCCTGCCACCCACCAGCAGTGATCAACTAAAGCCACACTTTGTCAGACATGGAATGAGGCTCCAACCCTGACTTCTTGTCCCCAGCTGAGGCCACCAGCACACCAGCCCCTCTGAAGATCTGATGGTGGCCCAGAGCCAGGAACCAACTGTCATGACCCTCACATTGCCCCTCCCCGCAACTGGCACCAAAGGACTGCAGACCCACAGGGCAGCACTGGGAGGCATCCCAGGATAGGGTGGGGCTGCCTCAGAGACCTGAGGACCAGCAGTGCTGAGGAGACTCTCATGCTTTCCCTCCTTGTCTCGATGAGCCCCAAGGCCCAAAGAGGGCACAGGTGCTGACATGTCCCAGAGAGGGCAAACAGTGGCAGGACAAGGAGCCCAGACAAAGAGCCAGAGCTCTGCCCTGGAGGCAGACAGAAGGGGCAGAGGCAGCCCCACCCCTACCCCAGTACTCCCCGTAAGAGGAAGCAGAGGCCACCTTCAGAGACGGTCGCGGCAGGCAGGTTTAACCCAAGCTCATGGGATGGTCTGTCCTCACTCAGCTAACCTTGCACACGCCTGTAGGCCTCCTCGGGCTAGCATTCTGTGTTCTCGCTACATGCTATACCTGTGCCATTGACCTTACTCACTTTACACACTTATTGTGGTCAGATGGGGGGTGTCACATTGGGCTGGGAAGGCGGTAAGGGGATGCAAAATGAAGGGGATCCCAACAGGGTCCAAGAGAATATGATGTCCAACTGCTCCATTTTGCGGAGAAAGAAACTGAGGCCCAGAGAGCCCAAGGACGCATCACAGATGAAAACAGCATCTGGAAGCCGACTCCTTGCAGAAGCCTGAGCCCCCGCAGGACCTGTTTTTATGCTGCCCCCTTGTGGTCAGAGGAGGGACTGCCACCCAGAGGCGCCCCCTGCCTTGAGTCCACTGAAATATTTGGTCTCCTTTTCTCCTTCTGAGGTCAGCTCGCCTCAACCCTACCCCAGGGTCCTACTCCCTCCTTGTTTGTAGGTCCAGAGGATCCTCAAGGGCAAAGGGCACCCGAGTGTCCCCATCAAAGGCTGGCCCCCTTGAGCAGGGATATGTGGAGAGGTGACCAGCTTTGCTCTGCTGAGCCTGCCTGGCAGCCCCACAGCCACATCCGGGCCCCCTCTTCAGTCCTCATCTCCGTGCCTCCTCTTGTTTTCCACATGACTGATCACATCCTCTTTCTTGGAGCCCCCTCCTTCCTTGGCCCCAGTGATGCCACACTCTCCTGGGTTTCCTCCAGTCTCCCTGGCTGTTCCTTCTCTCTTTTGTGGGCATCTTGTTCCCCTCGGTCCCAGCCTGTTGGTGCCCCCTGAGCCTCTTGGTTTTGCCTGGATTTAGAGCTGGGCCACCTAGCCAGCAAGCAGGTAGACACCTCAGGGCACCATCAGACCAGGAGCATCAAACAAGGAAGACGAGGAGGAAAATGTGTTTCTGTGAACCCATGGATGTGATGATTGCAAGTTTTTTTTTGTTTTTATTTGTTTTTTTGTTTTTTGAGATGGAGTCTCGCTCTGTTGCTCAGGCTGGAGTGCAGTGGTGCGATCTCGGCTCACTGCAACCTCTCCCTCCCAGGTTCAAGCAACTCTCCTGCCTCAGCCTCCCGAGTAGCTAGGATTACAGGCATGAGCCACTATGCCCGGCTAATTTTTTGTGTTTTTAGTAGAAATGGGGTTTCACCATGTTGGCCAGGCTGGTCTCGAACTCTTGACCTCAGGTAATCTGCCCATCTTGGCCTCCCAAAATGCTGGGATTACAGGTGTGAGCCACCATGCCAGGCCAAGAGTTTTGTAATGCATGTAAGTGCTACATTTTATAATTTAATTTAGACTCCTTCTTTTTGACTCACAGGGGTGAGGTGAACACCATGACATCTTTGGTGCTTAGGGCTTCCAAGGACCCTTCCTGGGTGGCCTCAGCTGTGCACTGCCTTCACCACCTGTCAGTAACCTTCCAACTCCCAAGTGAATATCTCCAGGCCTGATTTCACCTGCCTCCTGGATACCTCTCCAGACATCCCCCTGGCTCTCAGGCTCTACAGAGCCACATCAGACTCATCATCTCTCCCCCAGGCCCCTTTGTCAGCACTGATATGCCCCAAGGTAACTTCATCCTCCGGCTCCATGCCCACAGTGGCCAATTCCTCACCAAAGCCTGGTGAGTCCATCTCCTTAATAAGTCTGGGATCTGCGTCATTCTTGCCACCTCACTCCTGCCCCTGTCCTGGTCCAGGCCACCGCATCCCTCCCATCTGGCCCTCCTGCCTCCTTAGCTGGTGCTCACATGCCCATCTGACCAAGTCACTTCTTAGCTGGTGCTCACATGCCCATCTGACCAAGTCACTTCTTAGCTGGTGCTCTTTAAGCTTCTCCTTAGCTGGTGCTCACATGCCCATCTGACCAAGTCGCTTCCCTGTCTGGGCCTGTCTGGTCCCAGCCCAACTCGTACTCCTCCCATGATAAGGAGCTCCGCCCCCTCACCATCCCTGGACTGGTCCTTCTGTGAGCAGGTTCTGCTCACATGTTCTGTAGTACATGCAGACTGGGGTAGGGAACTGGAACTCAAAAGACCCTCGACCCTAGGAAACAAATTCCTTTTCCTCCCTGAAATCCCATCCCTGGGAGTCCCAGTTCTCTGGGTCTGGGCCTGGGCACCCACATCGTGGCTCAGCTGTGGTTCTAGGAAGCTAGCCAGAGCCTGACAGAGAGATTGCCAAGACAGCCGCCAGAGGGCAGTGCTACCCCACACACGCCCAGGGGCCAGCCTGCCTTTGTGTCTCAGGCTGCGTGGGTCTTTCAAGGAGAGGCTGCGTGTCTGTGTTTGTGTGTATGTGACTGTGGGAGTCTATTTGTGTGTCTCTGGCGGCAGGGTTGGGGTTGTCTAGGCCAGTTGGTATATGTGGCTGTCCATTTTTGCTCACGTCTGAATCCCCCAATTTCCATCCCAGGAAGGGGTGCAGATGCCTGATTACTCGGTGGGGCCCCAGGCAGGATGGGGAGGAGCACGGCCATCCTCTGACAAGCCCTCGCCACCATCACCCCCACCATGAGCCTCCAGCCAGACCGGGCCTCAGGTACCTGTCAGTTAAGTCAATGACCCAGTGACAGGGACCAGTTAGTTGTCCTTCTCACTGTCTGGAACCCAGGGCCAGTCCTGGCCTGTGGGGTCCAGGTGCTGCAAACCCCCAGTCCCTCCCTCCCAGACTCCTCTCCCCTCCTGCCTACCATCACCATACAGCAAGGACAGGGAGACTATACCCCCATATCACAGTGGAGGTGTCCGATTGATCAGCCTTGAGCTGGACACCAGAGCTTCCTGGTGACTCACCGGCAGCCCCCAGGCCGGTCAGGCCCGGGAGAAGGACGCCAGTGTACCCTGCCTGCTGCTGTACCTGCAAGACATGCCTGGACACCAGCGTGCTCTGGGAGGGAGCTGTCCTGTTGCCTGCGGTGGTGGGGACAGGGGAAGGCTGCTCTGAGCTGTACTTGGGATGCGTCTGGGAAGACAGGAAGGGCATGCCAGCAAGAGAACAGCATGTGCAGGGCAGGGAGGTGTGGGGGCGCAGCCTGGGCAGCCAAGGGGCCTGCGCCGCAGGATAAGTGGGTCTGGTGGCATGCGGGAGGCGGCAGACGCAGCGGGCAGGGAGGGGCCTCTCTCCCTGGCAGCTTGGTTGCGGGGACGAGCCAAGCCACCCCATGCTCACAGCCAAGACAGGGGTCTTGAGACCCGCCTCATACCTCTGTGACCTCCAAGTAGCAGACAGTCCCCGTTACTGCCTCTGCTGTCCCCAGGGACCCAGGAACGCAGGGAATGTGCAGCTGGAGGGGGAGGGACAGCGACTGACATTCTAGACCGGTGATGCACCCCGTTAGAGGCCTAGAGCGAGGAGAGGAAGTGTGGGACACAGAATAAGGAGAGAGAGAACAGAGGGAGAAAGAGACACCGGGAGGGGAAGGGAGACAGAGACAGGGAGTCGGAGGAGGGAGCGGAGAGAACCGAGGGAAGGGGGTGCCAGGAGGAGGGGTAGGGAGAACTTTCTTGGCCTCCCTGCTCGCGCCCTCCCGGGCAATCAGGCCGGCAGAAGGCAGGTGGTCCGGGGCAGACAATGGCACGGAGGAGTGCGGAACCTGGGACTAAATTTGGCGTTGCCTTTGCAGGGCGCGGGGCGCCCGTTCATCTCGATGCAAAGGAGAGACGAAATGAATATGCAGCACGGGCTGTAATTGGGCCGCCGCGGCCGCCGCCGCCGCCGCCGCCGCACTATAATTTTCCAAACAGGATCTTGCAATCAGGGCCTTATTCATTAGCGCATAAACAATTTTGTTTCTCGACACTCGAGCCTGTCAATCACGCGGAGAGGGAACATCTTGGCCGGAGGCGCGGGCCGCCGTGCGCGCTCCCACGCGCGCCCCCTCGAGCGCCGCCAGGTGGCTTTGTGTCTGGGAGGCCTTTGGGTGCTGGGGTGGAGGGGGCCCGGGGCACGCTTCGGGGTCCACACCCCAGCCCGGCAGATGGGCGGCCTGAGAGAACACAGGTTTGGGGGCCCATCGCCCCGGCTTGCAATTCTGCTTCTGACCTCACCAGCTCTGCCCTTGGGCAATCCCCCTCCTCCTCCCCAGCCTCAGTTTGCCCTCTGTAAGATGTGCTCAGCGCACTCACCCCGCAGAACTAGAGGGGGCATCGGGTGGAATAATGGATGCTTTGGGTGCTGAGGCTGGGGGGTGGGGTGCTGAGGAGGGGCCCTTCTAGCTCCTTTTATTAAAGGAGGGGATCAGAGGCTCACAGAGAGCTTCTCATCCCATCACCACCCCCACCCCTCTAGGACGGCTCCTGCGACACTGTCTAGTAAGGCCTCAGAGTGGTTCTCTAAGAGCTGGGCTGGGCACAGCCCTGGGCTCGCCCCCACGCTGGGGTGGGCACGCATTCGTGATCTCCCGTGCTGGCTCCCAGGAGGGCTGTGCACACAGGGGCACCTATAACTCTACAAGCCCATGTGTGACTGTGCCACAGGCTTTGTGCCTGTGTGTGTGTGGGTGGGGGCGCTGTGACTGTGTGTGCAGCTACTTGGCTCCTGGTGAGATCATGGAGCTGAGTGTGGCTGCCTAGCAGTAGCCAGGTGACAAGGACTGAAGGGGGCTGGTGAACAGAACTGTGAGGTCTTTGGGGCCCAGGTGACCTGGCAAGAACTGCAGAGAGGGCAGGAATCCCTGAAGGGCTGTGTCTTTCAGGACAGATGACAGCTCTGTCCTCCCCACCTCCTCTCTGGAGACCCCTCTATCAGCCCCATGTCTCCAGCACAGTCGTCCAGGGTGCCCAGGCTGGGTAGATAAGCAGTCTGGTTTTGCCCTACTGCCAGGCCTTGCAGTGGGGAGGGTTCACCTTCCCCACCTCTCTGACCCCATCCCCAGCCCCCTCAGTGCCTCCCTGACAGCACCGAGACTCAGCCCCATGTTCCTTCCATTAGGGAAGCCCAAAGGCCTCTGGAATTTCAGGGCCAAATGTTCTAATCAGCTCGGATTTACAGAGATCACAGCAGGTCAGAGCTGGATAGACCCACTGCATGGATGAAGAAACAGAGGCCTAGGACTGGAAACAGGAACGATACAGGCCTGGGATCCCCCTGCCACGCCAGCAAGTGGGGAGCAGAGCTAGGATCTGAACTCCTGTCTCTGGCCCCAAAGCAGGGGGCAAGGACCTGACTTCCCAAAGACACACACCGCCGACAAGCGTAAGCACCAGCAGACCACGGAGGCCTCCCCCAACCTACCACACCCCTCTCCTGCCCCCACCCCAGCATCTTCCTCCTCTGCTGTGTCCAACCCCTGCCCCTCCACAGTCCCCACTCCACACAGAGACAAAGAATTTGAGGATGTGCTGGCAGCCAACTGACAGGCCATCAGTCTCTACCCAGACACCCTCTTCACAGCTCTAGCCCCAGCCCGGATGCCACCCCACCCGCTAGTCACCCCCAGCACCGGGCCAGGAAGGGAGGCGGCCCGGGAAGGGGCTGTGGGGGAAGGCACGGAGTCCGGAAGCCCAGAGGAACAGTCTTCAACCTGTGAATCCGGCCGCGCCTGGCCCTGCAGCCTCCCCGGCCCGGCAGCCTCCCTGCTCCTGCGTGTCCCAATGCATGATGCACAGCTGACCCCTGCCTGTGAGGGACCCAGGCCGTCTGTGAGGCAGTTGCCATGAGTGACTCCTGGTGAACAGCCCATTGGCATCTCCAAGTGCTGGGCAGAGACCAGAGGCAATGGCTTTGGACAAGGAGACCAAGGTTTAAAACCCAGCTCTGCCACTTTCTGGCTGGTTGAGCTCAGGCAAGTCACCAGACTTCTCTGTGCCTCAGTTTCCTTATCTGGAAAGAAGAGCTATTTAACTCACTGGGCACCCAGTCAGTACTTGGTGCTTAGTAAACAATAGGATGAAGGAAAGGAAGGCACAGAGACCCTCCCACCTGCAGGCCAGGCTTAAACCCAGACCCTAGACCCCAGAAACGTGTTCCAGAGCTTTCACGCATGAGGAACCCTTGCCAGGCCCCCACCTGTTGGAGGCAGCTGAGTCAGGGTTTCTAAGCAAAACTCACACGAGTTTGTCATTCTTGAAAAACAGTCCCTTTCCAAGCCCTGTGTGACCCTTCCTTAATGGACCACTTGCCTTCAGGGCCCTCATCCTGGAAGGTAGGTTACTCTGCCCATGTAATGGGGACAGAACTGACCCCAGAGGGTCAAAGCCTCCTCCCCAAGGTTCTTCCTCAACTGGGAAGAAAAAGAGTCAGGGCTTGAATCCACTCTTTCAAGTACTCCTGTTTCTGCTCCCATTCTTCTGCTGCCTTGGTGGGGATGGGCCTTCCAGTTGGGGACACCTGGGCTGCTCCCAGTCCAGCCTCCCCAGAGCTGCCAGGTCAGTAGTGTAACCAGTCACTCCACCTCCTTCAGGGTTGCTGGACTGTCATCTAGGAAGAAGATGGTCTAAATTCAAGTTCCTCAGGAAGTCTTGGTTCTGAGGCCCCCGGGGATCATCAAAGCTCAAGCAGAGAGAAAACTGAGTGGGAGAGGGAGGAACCAGGTCTCTAAGGAGGTGTAGAGACCTAGAGGCGTGAGTTTCCTTGGCGACGTCCCTCTGTAGGTCTTACCTCATCCGCAACCTCCTCCCTCCTGGAGGCTTTACTTATATCTCAGTTATCTATGCAACATGGAGCAGAAGAAAGAGCTCAGAGCTCAGAGGGTTACCAGCTACGTGACTTTCAGAAAGTCAAAACTTCTCTGAGCCTAAGCTTTCTTATCTATGAGAAAGGAATAGTATCCTAATAAGAATTACTACTCCACACCAATGCACTATTCCAGACCTAGCACCTGGCATAGTGCCCCGCACATAGCAAGTGTTCAGTAAAAGTCTGTTGAGTGAGTGAGTGAACTGACAAAAGAGAAAGCAGAGGAAAAAGGCTTTCCATCACCCATGTGGTTGCCTTCTCCCCAACCCCAGCCTCAATCAGCTGGTGCCCTGGAGGCCCCTCTGCAGACTCAGCCCCTCCCAGTGCCTCATTCCTGGTGGGTGGGACCCAGGGCCCAGAGCTGCCTTGCCTGATGCAGCAGCCACTGGCACATGTGGCTACTGAGCACGTGCCATGTGGCAAGTCCAAACTGAGGTGTGCTGTAAGTGTAGGATACACAACAGTTTTTGAAGACATTGTACCCCCTAAAAAAGGAATGTAAAATATCTCATTTAATTTTTATATTGATAACAGGTTGAAATAATGTTGTGGACATACGGGGTTCAGTAAAATAAGTAGTTAAAACTCAATTCACCCACCTCTGTCTACTTTTGTAATGTGTTACTAGAAAATGTAAAATGACACGTGGCATGCCTCTGTGGCCTGTGCGACATTTCTATTAGACAGCAGAGGTCTGGAACACACTACAGACCCCAGCCCCCCACCCTCCGCCTTTCCTATCCTGGTCCTCTCTCTTCCCATCCAGATGGCAGGGCTGCCAGGCTGGAACAGTGTGGTGTTTGGGAGAGGGGCCCCCTGGACTGGAAGCAGGGACTGAGTTCCAGTCCCTCCCAGTGCACTCAGATCTAGTGCACAGGATGGGGCATCTGCCTCAGCTTCCCCTATCCTGCCCCCAGTTCTGCATCTGGCTTGGTCCTGCCCCATCTCTCCCCACCTCCTGAGACCTGGCCAGGCCATCCTTTATGCTTTTCTCTTGGATCCTGGAATCACCCCATGGTCTCATTCCTGAGCCAGAAAGGCACCTGCACAGGGCCACAGCCACCAACTCAGAAGTCCCTGTGGGGCTCAGCCGTGTGTCCACCACCTCCACTTTAACCCAACCAGTCAATTCGCCTTCCACACCTCACTCTCCCCTAGCACTTCTCTCCTTCCCTTAAGCCACTCCTCTAGTCCAGGCCTCATCCATTCATTCAGCAAGTATCTACTGAGCACCGGTGTACCAGGCACTCTTGTTGGTCCTTGATATGCTTCAGTGAACGAGGCAGGCAAACCCCTCAGCTCTCATGAGCTGGCATTCCAGTGAGGAAAACAGAGAATAAACAAGAAACTGAAGACAAGTATATGGTACATGTTAGAAGGTGTAAATGCTAATGGGGAAAAAGAATAGAGCTGGGTAGGGAAGATCGGCACCACACTGACCTCCCTGCCTCTAGGCTGACCTCTGACCCATCCTCCATGGGCTGCTGGAGGGATCTCAGGTCCAACCATGCTACTTTCCTGCTTCAAAGCCCTTACTGGCTCCCCAGTGCCTCCAGGTGAAGGTCCAAGCTCCTTAGCCTGGTATGCAGAGCGTCCCCATGATCTGGCCCTGCCAACCTCATCTTCCTGCCAGCAGCTCCTGGTATGCTCTCTAGCACCACCCTGCCTTTCCCTCCGCCAAGAACACCCGTCTCACATTCCTATGTCAGTAGGCTTGTTCTCACCCTTAAAGGCTCCTTGCACTGTCGGGCAGGTTTGTGCCCACACATGTGGGTCTCCATGTCCTAGACCTGCGTGCATGCTGCAGCCACAAGCTTGCCACTGCCATAGCTCTCACATGTGTGTGCACATTCTCTGTGAGCAGGCACGCCACATTCCCTTGCGTGCTTCTCCTCCTCGGAGAGGCCCAGTCGGGGGCAGGGGCTGCCCAGGTATGTCTGACTTCCTAAAGCCTCAGCGGGAACAGGCGCTGCGATTCAGGAAGTCACCATGGCAACCGCCGGGCCCTCCTGCCATCTCCTGCAATCAGCGCTGGGACCCGGCCACCTGCTGGGCTTCCTGGAGATTCGTTCCCTATGATTTGAGGCTGGGGGGAAGAGGCATGGGGGAGTCTCTTAACCTCCTGGCCCCCACCCTTCCTATCGTGGTCCTCTCCCTTCCCATCCAGGATGGCAGGGCTGCCAGGCTGGAACGGTGTGGTGTTTGGGAGAGGGGCCCCCTGGACTGGAAGCAGGGACTGAGTTCCAGTCCCAAATAACAACTTCTGTGGCCTTGGATAGATCCCTTCCTCTCTCTGAGCCTCCGTTTCCTCACCCATGAGATGCCTCTCTGATAGGGTCTCTGTGGGGTCTGGGGCAATAATGTGGCATGTATTAGATATTCAGCTAACGCTGTCATAGAAACTGAAGGTCTGAAACAATCCATTGCTTTTACCAAGTTTTAGGGCACTCTCCCATCTGTTAGTCTGCAACAGCCCTTGAGGTGAGCTTTTTCATGTCAATTTGACAGAAGAAGAGCCTAAGGTCAGAGAAGTGGAGAGAAGGAGGTGGTGGGAGAAGGCTGGGGTTGCTGGGGAGCTCCAGGGAAAAGACTGTCTGGGAAGGATGGTGCTTGGGATGGTTCTTTCTCTGCCAGCACACACAGGTGACCCTGCCTCCCTTCCACTTGCTGACAAGAATCTGGCCTTCATCTCAGGCTGGAGCTGGGTAGGTGGGGGAGCCTCCTAAATCCCAGGTCCCTCCTCAATAGAAAGAGCCCTGGACTGGAGGCAGGAGGCCTGTGTTCCAATCCTGACTGGCTGTGTGACCTGGGGGAGGGGGAGTGGGGCAAGGGGTCACTTGCTGTGTCTGAGCCCCCTAGATTAGAGGATAAGCCAGATGACCCTAAGGGCACATCCTGCTCGCATGGGCTGGGCTGTGGTTCCTAGTCTAGATCAAGACAAGCTTTTGGGACATTGCAATCCTGGGCTACGGTGACCTGTGAGTTTGCCCAATACCATGGCACAGACCTCTCCCACAGACAGATGGGCCTGGCTTCACGCATGCTCTTGGACAGACTGGAAATAGAACAGTGTCTTTGTTCTCCCAGCTCCACCAGGGCTTGAGTTTCTTCATCATGATGCTGCAGTGTCTATTTCTCCATCTCTCTCTAGTCCTTGGGAAAGTCACCCCTAGCCAGGGAAAAGGCACCACGTTTGCCAATAGCCTCAGGCCCCTTTCATGCCCATGGTTCCATCTAATCCCCACAACCACTCTGCAAAGTAGACCTTACTTCCTGCATTTCATGGGTGAGGAAATGAAGGCTCAGAGAAGTGGAGTGACTTGCTCAAGGTCACACAGCTAATAAATAAGTGGTCGAGCTGGGAATTGAACCCAGGCCCCTCCAATCCCAGATCCCAGTAGAAAGACCATTCTCGATTTCTGCTTTACCTAATTGCCTGGTCCCACTCTCAGTGACAGCTCTGCTACCTGGAACTCCTCTCTCTCCTCTTTCTGGGACCCCAGGTACTGTCCATGGCACTGCTTCCTCCTTATCCAGGCAGGAAAGGTGCTTAGACTCAGAAGTACAGAGGCAAAGAGCCCTTTGAGAGGACCCAGATCAGCCTCACTTGACCAGCTCTGCCTCCAGACAGATGAGGAAACTGATGCCAGGCTTGAGACCTAGAATTAAAGGTGCGGTCTCCTATCCAACCATGAGGCATGGTGGAAGGTGACTCTCACCCAACAGGAGTCTAGGTGGCAGAGGCTCTCAGAAAGAGGGGAATCAGTGGCGAACACATCAGGGGATGCGTTCTATGGCAGGCAGGTCTGCTGGTCAGGGCTTGAAGGTTTGGAATGGACTAGCAGAGAGCAGAGGGAACAGGCCAGACCTGAGGGTGGGGGTTGGGTGGCTTGGCTGAGCTGAAGGGTCAGGCAGCCTTGGCCAGGCTCCCATCTCCAGCCCCAGGGCGAGCGCGTGAGGTGGAGCTGCGACATTCAAGCAGCTTCCTCCCCTTTGTTGGGAGTGATGTCGCCCATTTCCTGGATGTCCAAGAACCGGCTTCAAACAATAGTGCTGTCAGGAAGCCAGGAAGGGGCTGCTGCCCTGTGCCTGGTCCTGCCCCATCCCTCCCCACCTCCTGAGACCTGGCCAGGCCATCCTTTATGCTTATCTCTTTGAGTCTTATGTCTCTGCCACCAGCCAGCTGTGTTTCTGCAGGCAGGCCACCTAACTTCTCTGGGCCTGAGCTCTCCATCTAAAACCTGGGGAACAGATTCTTACCTAGCAGAGCTGGAACATCGATCAAAGGAGGTAATAACAGTAGTAGGGCTGGTGGCCAACACACCACACGTAGATAATGCACATGGAAACGCTTGGCACGTGGTAGGCTTGAAAAATGTGATTTGACAGTTTTCATGATTCAGAGTCAATTCACCTTTTCCAAATGACTACTAAGTGTCAAGCATTTCCGCCTGAGTTATCTACATTTGATAGGTTAAGACTTATGGTTTTGGAATCAGACAAAACTGGGTTTAAATCCCAGTTCTACCACTTATCATACATAGCTGTGTGACCCGCGATAATGAGATAACCTTTCCAAGCCTCAGCTTCTTCATCCATAAAACGGGAATAACAGGAACGCCTATTTCATGAAGTCATCGTGAGAAATATGTGGGCCAATAAATGTAGAACCCTTGGTGCAGTGCTTGGCAAACAGCAAATACCTAATAAGTGTCAGTAATTATCATTTCCACCATGGCCTTCTACAGGCCCATTTCATATCTTTGCTCACACTGCTCCCCTGCCTCTGAGCCCCTCCTCCCTAAAAGTTGTGCAGGCATCCAACTCTGCACAACTTTTAATATTGAGTTGCAGCCACACAGGTAGTCCACAATGAGGGAGTCAGAAGTCTAGGCTCAATCCTAATTTCACTACTATCTGAACCCTTCCCATCTTTGGGCCTCAGTTTCCCCATCTGTGAAGTAAAGGGAATTTATGGTTTTCTGGGGGTCTCACAATTCCGACGCTCCTTGAGTTAGTTCAGTCCTCTGACACCGGACCATTCCTGGCACTGGACTTGGCAATGGGTCAGAGCCCTCACCCGGCACGAGAGGGTGACTGCCTGCTTACGTCACCAGTAGGCTGGAATCCTCCCCAAATGCGGAGAGCTGCACAGCTGGTTCAAGCTGTGTCCAGGCTTGGAAGCTGGGTGGATGTTTTTGTCAAGAAACATGGCCTTTTCATTAACGCCATCGTCTGCCAATTAGCCCAAGGCTGACTAACAAGGAACACTATGCTGGGGGCCTCCATTCAGACAGGCTGTGGCTGGGGCTTTGTGTTCTGCCAGCCCCTCCCTCTTGCCTGGAAAAGCTCTGCCCCTCTGCCTGTCCACCTTGCCTCAAAACCCCCTGCTGGGGGCACTTGTCAGCCTGAGGGGTCCCATTGGCTGCACACCTAGTTGGTGCAAGGCAATGCATAGTCGTCTTGTCACGGAATCTACAAAACCACCCCAGAAGGGCAGCACTGTTGTTATTCTCATTTCTCAAAGGAGAAAAACAAACTTCAGAGAAGTGAAGTGTGTTTCTCAAGTCCGACAGAAGACTCAACTGTCTCATGAGTCACCAGACAGAGTGGCTTTTTGGACCGTAATAAGCTTAGAGCTGCATGGCCTGGGCGAGACACTTCACTCTCCATATTCTCTCCTGTCTCTCCGCATGCTTCCGTTACCAATCATCCAATTCACCAACTCCAAACGGATAACTAAGAGGGAAGCAAGGAGCCCGGGTTTTGCAACCAAACAGCCATGGGTTATTTATTTATTTATTTAGAAACAGGATCTCGCTGTGTTGCCCAGGTTGCAGGGTAGTGGTATGATCACAGCTCACTGCAGCCTTGAAGTCCTGGGCTCAAGGGATCCTCTCACCTCAGCCTCCAGAGTAGCTGGGACCACAGGCGCGTGCTACCATGCCCAGCTAATTTTTTCATTTCTGGAGAGGTGGGGTTTCACCATGTTGCCCAGGCTGGTCTTGAGCTCCTGGGGTCAAGTGACCCTCCCACCTTGGCCTTCCAAAGTGCTGGGATTACAGGTGTGAGCCACCATGCCCGGCCTAGCCCTGGGTTTTAATTCTGCTTCTGCCAGAGATAAAATACACATAGTATTTTGTATTTCGAGAAGCTTGAGAAGCTCAAGTCAAGAAAGGGAGGTAAATAGAACAGTAAACCAATAATCACCATGTAATTTGACATACAAGAGAGCTGTGCCTCACAGAAATTTCCCATGTCAATAGAGTCACTTTGGTCCTTTTCACGGTTGTTCAGGATCACATTGTGTGGCTCTATTGCAACTCATTTACTGTTCACTACTAATGAACAGAAGCTTTTTTTCTCTCTCTCTCTCTCTTCGCTTTTTACAAGCAATGCCAAATGAACATCCTTGTACACAGCTTAACGTACTTGAATCAGTGCTTCTGTGGTATGAATGTTTACAGGTGAGGAATGGTACACACATTATATTTTGATAGATGTACCAAATTACCTTCCAAACATAATGTATCAATACAACAATTTATACTCCTCCCTGTAGTGTAGGAGAGTACACTTTTCCCCACTTCTGGGTCAATACTCGGTATTATCAACTTTTTACACTTTTGCTGAACTAATTAAAAGGCATCTTATTATGGTTTTACTTGGCATTATTCTAATTGCTGTTGAAGTTAAACAACTTTCACATGTTTATTGGCCATTCTGATGCTCTGTTCTGCAAACTGTCAGTTCATAGCCTTTGTAGATTTTTTTTTTTTTTTTTTTTTTTTTGAGATGGAATCTCGCTCTGTCACCCAGGCTGGAGTGCAGTGGTGCAATCTCGGCTCATTGCAACCTTTGCCTCCCAGGTTCAAGTGATTCTCCTGCCTTAGCCTCCTGAGTAGCTGGGATTACAGGCGCCCACCACCAAGCCTGGCTAATTTTTGTATTTTTAGTAGAGACGGGGTTTCACCATGTTGCCCAGGCTGGTCTCAAACTCCTGACCTCGTGATCCGCCCGCCTCAGCCTCCCAAAGTGCTGGGATTACAGGTGTGAGCCACCGCGCCCGGCCGCCTTTGTAGCTATTTCTATTTGGGTGTTTATCTCCTACTTTCTGCTTCGGTTCTGTCAAGTTTTTGATCCCACTCCTGCCCTTTAGGCTTCTGATGCTCAGGTCTCCTCCAAGGTCCCAAGCACTGCTCCCCACTCCTGTAGTTTAATCTTCCTGATCCATTCCTCCACACAATAGCATTAGCCACAGTTTCAGCCAGCCTGAATCCAGAAGGGCAGAGAAATTCAGATTGAATTTGGCCCAATCAAAAGGCAGTTCAAGTAGTGGATGATCTCCAAAAGGTTTCTCTTCTAACTTTTAAGATCAAAGCCCTCATAATAATCCTCTAAACAAACTCAGCCTCAAACGGCAACAAAGTTACATGAAACAATTTCTTTTTCTTTCTTTCTTTTTTTTTTTTTTTTGAGACAGAGTCTCACTCTGTCTCGCCTAGGCTGGAGAGCAGTGGAGTGATCTTCGCTCACTGCAGACTCTGCCTCTTGAGTTCAAGTGATTCTCCTGTCTCAGCCTCTGGGGTAGCTGGGATTATAGGTGTGCACCACCACACCCGGCTAATTTTGTATTTTTAGTAGAGACGGGGTTTCACCATGTTGGCCAGGCTAGTCTCAAACTCCTGAACTCAAGTGATCCACCTGCCCTGGCCTCCCAAAGTGCTGGGATTACAGGCGTGAGCCACCGCGCCCAGCCACATGATTTCTAATGAGGGAAGTGGTTGACAAAATCTTAGAATCTCTTCCATATCTTGTCCTTCAAATGTCAGTGTGGGTGATCTATTTAAAACAGAAGCCCAAAATGCTCTTCTCATTTTATTGAAATTCCCGGAATTAATTGCCCAGGTGATTAGGTCTACTTCAAGAAAATATGAAAACTCCACTGTCTCCCCCAGCAAGCTGGCTAATAGAGAAACTATGTTTCATATATTTCTTGACATGGAAAAGAGCTTGGATACCTACCTGGTCCAATTCTTAATTTTACAGCTAAAGAAACTGGCTGAAAGGGGAAAGTGGCTTGCCAAGGCCACATAACAAGGTCACAGACGGAGCCCAGCATAGCAGCCCAGCCTGCTTTTCCTCTTTGCCCGGCTGCCCATCACAGTGATATGGAAGAAAAGATGCTAAAGGACTTTCTGGAAAGTTCTTTGGTATGAATTCACCACTAGGATCCTTGGAAACAACCACAGCAGCCCAAGGGTGCTGTGTGTTCAACAATCAAATAAATAAATAAAGCCTTTAAGTCAAACCACTGTCATGTGACATACTACCTTAGTTTTGGAGAGCAAGGGAAAGGAACAGTATGATCGTTTTCTTTCTATCATCAACTCTTCCATCAGAGCAGCAAAATTGATTAAAACAAGGCTTCCAGAAAGGGCATGCCTACTTAATTTGCATTCAACCCTCAAATTAAAGGAATACTGGCATGCAATTTATATTTCTTGCATGCAATTTATATTTCTTGCATGTAATTTATATTTCTTATTACCACAGCCTAATTTGACCTTTTATGCAACCATCTCCCTTCAGTTCACAGACAGCATTTTTACTGAGACTGTGACAGGGATTTCTGGGCTTCTTTTTTTTTTTTTCCTTTTTGAGAAAACAGAAGCAAAAATCTTGCAAGTCCCCTGTCTTTTCCAATGGCATTAATCATTAAGGTAGAATCCCGGGCCTCCTTTTGCATAGAAAATGCCCTGGTGTCTATTCTGTACAGAGTGATACACATTGAACGATTAATTAGGCTACTCTCTTTTGCAGAGGTGATGGCTGTGCAGCATTCATTCAACAAACAGTTATCAGGCACTATGTGTCAGCTGCTGTTACACAAAGGAGAAGATACAACTGCAAAGGAGATGAAGTTCTTGCTCCCAAGGAGTGTTATACAAGGCAGCTCATGCGCAGGGTGCTTCTGAACACGGAGGAAGAGGTGATTCCCTTCCTGGGGGTGGGGATGTTGACAGCTGCTTCACAAAGGAGACAAAATGTGAGCTGAATCTCCAAGAAAGGGATCACCAAGAAGAGGTGAGGGAGACCGTCTGAGCAGAGGACACAGCAAGAGGAAAGGCACAGAGTGGGGTTCAACATGGATGGAGTGTTGGGGGACAGTAGTGGGAGATGAAGCTGGAGTACTTTGAGTCACACTGTGAGGAGACTGACTGTCACACTGGGGAGGCTGGACTTTACCCAGCAGACTGCAGAGACACCTATGGCAGGAAACGTCCCCATGAGAATAAAGGTGGACGTATTATAGATAGGCTGTGACCTGCATTAGGCTCTTCCACACAAAACCACACTCCAGGCAGACGAGTTTCCTCTCTGTTCCTGAAGCACAGCGAGCCCTGCCCTGCCTTGGGGTTTTGCTCCTGCCAAAGGGTTTGTTCCTGCAGACTGGGACACTCTTCCATCCACTCTTTCACTGGCTGGCTCCTTTTCACACTCCAGGAGGAAGCTCAAACCCCACTTGTTCTGAGAGTCGTTCTGTGGCCTGTCTTCCTAAACGTTCCCTCACCCACTAGCTAGTCACTATTATATTAACCCTGTTTGGTTGCTTCTCAGGATTTATCACAACCTGAAATCATCTTGTTTCTGAATTGCCTGTTTATTGCCTCCACCACTGGAATGGAAGTTCCATGAGGGCAGGGCCCCTGTCTTGTTCACTATCCATGTCTAGAAAGGCAGGCTGCAAAATCAATGTTGATTGAATGAATTAACTAGTTATTGTGTTTCCAGAGTTCTAGCTGAAACTACACCCCCTTTTCTCCCACTGAACAAAGTATTTATGAGTATGAATGAGGAAGAGTGATAGTACTTATTACAATGCCTGTATGTCCAAGCCACACACCACACCAATTTTTATTTTTTCCTTTGGAGACAGATTCTCACTCTGTCACCCAGGCTGGAGTGCAGTGGCACGATCTCAGCTCACTGCAACCTCCACCTCCCAAGTTCAAATGATTGTCATGCCTCAATCTCCCCAGTAGCTGGGATTACAGGCGCGTACCACCATGCCCAGCTACTTTTGTATTTTTAGTAGAGACGGGGTTTCGTCATGTTGGCCAGGCTGGTCTCGAACTCCTGACCTCAGGTGATCTGCCTGCCTCAGCCTCCCAAAGTGCTGGTATTACAGGCGTGAGCCACCGCGCCCGGCCCCAGACCAATTAAATCCAAATCTCTGGGGGTGAGATCCAGACATCAGTATTTCAAGATCCCCTTGGGTGATTCCAATGTGTATCCAATGCTGAGACTTTTGAAGGACAAGCACACAAACAATCTTCATTTTGTTTTCCAGATCTACCAGTTTTCATACATGAAGCCTGGGACATCTTGCTTAGGTACTCCTTAGTCTCTGGAATCTGTCTTATTTTTCAGAAGTAAATAAATTTGCAAATTTCAATATCTTACTTAAATTACTTGTGACACACATCACAAATAATCAAGACACATAAAGGCATCGCAACCTCAAACTGAGACTTCCTAAATAGGATAAGCAGCTTTTTAAAGCCCAAGTATGTCATGATCCATTTCAGGGCATAAAAAAAATCCTTTATTATATCCAAAGCATTTCAGCTAGGATTTGATATCTACAAAGATGGCAATTTAATCTCAAAGAGTTACTCGCATTTCTACATACAAGTAATTTATTGTTTGTGGTTTTACAGCACTTAAAGGGTTTGGAAGTCCTTTGGAAAGGTAAACTTCGTGTATAGTTAATCATTTCCTGGATGTTTGTCATATACTGGGCACTAGGATATAGAAATAGAAATAAGATAGAAGTCCAACTCTTGCAGCACTGAGAACAAGAGAGGTAAGACACAGCCAGGGTCACGACAGGTGTTACACAAATACAGTCTTATAACAATGCTACCATTTATCAACCCCCTACTATGCATTTTGTGTGTGTAACTCACTATATACTCATAGCCATCCCAGAAGGCAGGTACTACTACTGTCATCTCCTCCCCCTTCTACTTTACAGATGAGGACTATAAGGTACAGAAAGGTTAAGTATCTTCTCTAGGATCACACAGCCATTAAATGACCAGAGCCTGGATTCAAATCCAGGCAGCCCAACTCCAGAGCCCTCATGCCCAACCATCACACTACATTGTTACGGGAACTAAGGGGCAGGAAAGACCATTTCTGGCTGTAGGAAGGGGATACTTCCTGGGAAAGACACCATTCATGTTTGCCTTGAGAGATGGGTAGACTTTCAAGAGGCAGATACAGGGAAGGACTGTTTCCCGGCAAGGGGATAGCATTCGTGAAGATCTAAAAATTCTTGATGAATAGCATGTCGTAGAGTACAGCCTACATAATAAGAAGTAAGATAATGATGGGGAAATGGGCTAGGCTAGGGCCAGATTATGGAGCGTCAGAATGCCAGTAAGGATTTAGGCTTTAGTTAGTGCCATTTGGGAGCCCCTGAAGGCTTCTGAGTAGCAGAGGCACGTGGAGCAAACTTGAGGATGGACTGGAGGGGGAGATGGCAATGGGAGACCACTTAGGAAGTCATTTTAATAATCCAGGCAAGGGGAACAAAAACAGCCTAGGAAAGTGACAGTGAGATAAAACAGGAAGTAGCAAATGAGAGCGATTACAGAAGAAACTCAACGGGACTTGATGTTGGATTGGAACTTGGAGTAAACGAAGAGTCAAAGATGCATCTCAGGTTATTTGACACTGGGAGGATGGACACACCATTAACTCAGATAGGGAAGACAGGAACAGGCTTGGCAGAGGAAAGGAGTCAGATAAATTTCCTTTGGGGATATAAGGAATTCATCTCATTGTTCTCAAGCCAAACCACCAGGAAGATTTTCTATTATTTGAAGTCCTGTTCAGGAATCCTTCACACTAACTGCTTTCCAATTGTTCTGTGACCTTTTACCTACTGAAATTCAGACAGGCACTTGTTATGAGAGACTTAAGAAATTATTATATTTAATTACTTAGACCCTTCTGTCCTAGAAGGCTATGATGTCGTGTAATCCCATCGAGAGTACAGGAAAGCCAAAAGTTAGTTTCTTTGTTCAAGGAATTCAAAGCAAGGTGGGGAGTGGGGAGGCAAGAACTGCTGTCCAACTTGGGCAAAAGTTACATCCTAGAATTGAATTTGAAACCATTAACAGTTCAAGACACATTGCTCTGGTTCTAAAGAGGTGAGTTAACATTTGGGGAGTGAACAGTGCTAGAAGTTGCAGCAGGTAAATTAGTCATAGATCCTTCTCAGAAAGACGGTATGGTTTATTCCCTCATTACCCATGTGATCTGTGGACCAGTGCCGTTAGCACCAAGAAACAGCTTATTAGAAATCTCAGGACCTACCGCAGACCTACTGAATCAAAATCATTTTATTAGGATCTCCATATAAACCATTTATTTTGAGGGTAGGGGCTTTGGAATCAGCTGTATCTGGGTTTAAATCTCAGCTTAGCCACTTACTACTTACTAGCAGGTAGCCTCCTGTACTTGCTTCCTCATGTCTAAAATCAGTATGTGGTTCTACACCTTGGCTTCACATCGGAATAGGCCGGGAGTGCTTTCAAAAATTCCATGCCCAGGCCACACTACACACCAATTACAACAGAATATCTGCGGGTGGGATCCAAACATCAGGATTTAAAGGCCTCTCAGGTGATTCCAATGTGCACTCAAGGCTGAGAACCACTCATGGCTTTGAAGAACAGGAGTGTGGCCATTGGAACCAGACAATCTTCACTTGTATCCTGTATCTACCACTTCTTATATATGAGACTGGGGCTTCTTAACCTCTCGCTAAACTTTAACTTCCTTCATCTGTGAAATGAGTATGACCTATAGTACCTCGTTCAAAGGACTCTGGGCATTGAAGGAGGTGAAACATGTAAAGCACTTAGCACAGCGCACAATATTTGTTATTATTTATGTAAGGTGCAGCTTCCTTTGCAGAAGGAACCTAGGAAGCAACATGTGGGTTGAAGTATCATATAAACACCAATCTGCAGCCATGCTCATACCTTACCCGCCAGAGGTGACTTCCAATTACTTGGCCACCAAAAGGTTAGTGGGTTTTGCCTCAGCTATTGAAAAAAATGCAAAAAAAGTATTATTTTTCATTAGAGAATCTGAGGCAAAAGTTGGTTGGCAAGTAACTTTTGCAGAACAGGTGGGGGTTCTGCTGGAAGCATCCAAAATGCTTCTAGCTGTGGGGTCAGCACCAGGTGCAGAAGCGGGCATGGCAGATCACAGTGCTTTTTCTTTGAACTGTCCTAGCACTTCCGGCAACAGATCCTGCACCTCATCTGTCTGGTGCGCCTCACAGCAATCTCCCCACTTAGAAAATCTAGAATGAGCCAGAAGGGCCTTTACAAAGACTCTTGTCCAACTGCTTTGCTTTTTAGAGTGCTGCAAAGAGGTAACCAAGGCCCAGCGAGCTGAGAAGACTTATGCAGGGTCATACGCAATTTAAAGCCATAAGCAGAAGGCATAAAATGACCCAGTCAGATGTGGAGGAAACAGCCTAGCAGTGAAAAAGGAATTGAATGAAAGGGGAAAAAAGACATAATAGTGCTTTGAACCAAAGAGCTTTATAAACACTTGTGGCTTTAACCTGCCCAGGAGGTAGATAAGCATGTGTCCTTTAGTTTGTCCTCAAACTCAACCTCTCACAAGAGGTTAAGGAACACACCCAAGGTTGGAATTGACACTCAGACCTCCAGACTTCCTGGCTTTGGAGCTGGAAGTTCAGCCTCCACCTCCCTTGTCTATCAGGAAAAACATCTGGGTTATAATGCTTGAGGATGGGATATCAAGGGGAAGTGGTGGAAGTTCGGTTCTTCAAGAAACTGAGCAAGACTGCATGAGACCCTGCTAGGGGCCCCTCCTATTCCCTGAGTCACGCCTCAAGGAAGTTTCTACACTTCTATCCTGGAGGCTCCCCTTGTATGACCTTTAGAGAAATCTATTTGCCTAAGACATCGGATGGAAGGAAAGAGAGCTGAGACTTCAAAATGTGTGAACACAGACACACCCCAAGGAGCTGCCTAAAGTAACAAAGCCTTTCCTTCACATGGCCACTTCTCCCTGTTCTAACAGGGATCTCCAGCCACATGAGCAAGTGCCTAAAGCAAAGCAAGAGGAACAGGCAGGACCACAAGAAGAAAAAGCAAAGGGAAGTCATCTTTAAAGGCCAAAAGGTCACATCAAACATAATAAAATACAACTGTTTCCTTTAAAATTTTTAATGGACAGGAAATGGTATAGAATAACTGCCAAGTCACATAAATTAACTTTCTTGTTAATGTTTGTGATCCCGGAAAGAACACACTATCAGTCGATGCAAACTGCATGGGCGTTTTCATCAGTCGTTGTCTGGGCACATGACCGAGTGTGGGCCACGGACCCATCTTTACTTGGTCCAGAAATAAAAGCGGCTGCCATGTATGGCAGGCTTCAGATCTCCCTCGATCTCAGGGCTGGGATCCGGTCTTGGTCTTGAGTGATAGGGATTCTCTGGTAAAGGTCGATCTGTTTTCACTTTGGTGACCTGGGAAGGGTGAAGAGGGCAAAAGCAAAGTTGAAAGCTAGGGTGGAGGAATCTGTAACCATCAACGCGCCTCCTGGTGTCTCCCCATTGCTCCCGCTGCTACAACTGCTCCCCGACTTAAATTCCCAGCAAATCACATTCAGACTTATTTAATCGTTGAACAAACACTCAGGAAAGCCTACTTTGTGTCATTCCATGTGGTAGAAACTAGGGATACAGAAGGGAACAAGATACTGTCCTCAAGGGGATCACAGTCTAGAGAAGGAGAAAGCCAGGAATAACAACCAAGATTTCCAAATTACCCCGATGCCTAATGGCAATGATGGAGACAGGAACTGCCTGCTATAGGAGCAAGAACTGTGCACATCTAACCCATCCTGAAGGCTGGGGGTCTGGAATATTTTTAAGGAGGTAAGACTTAGCTTAAAGTCTGAGCAGGAGCCAGTCGGAAAGGCAAGGGAGAAAAGGACATTCCAAGTAAAGAGTACATATGAAGATAGACAGGCATGTTTTCAGAATGGCTGAAGCAAAGGCTGCACGAAGAATGGAGGGAGATGAAGCATCTCACCAAGAACTTATTGCTAGAAATGATGCTGAGCACATGATTCCATTCCATTTTCACTCTTATGAGGTCATTCTGCAGGGGCTCACTGAGGCCACCTAGCTAATAGTGGAAGAAATAGTACACAAAGCCAGATATGCCTACTCCAAAGCTTGTGTTTCTTAATACCACACTACAGTGGTGGACAGGCCAGATGATAAAGGGTATTAAATGATATGCAAAGGTGTTTGCGTTTTAACCTGATGGCTGACAGGTGCCACTGAAGCAGGGCAGTAACTAAATCCCATCTCTGTAGGCTGGAAAGTGTGAAAGCTAGACTGGAGAGAGGCAAGACCCAAATTGGGGAGCTGAGCCAATAAGCCAGGAGAGTGGTGAAGTACTAAACTGCAACAGGGAGAGAGAGAATTTACACTCACAGTATCCCCTGATGGTCACAAAAATCTCAACTGGAAAGCCAGGAGAAACTGCTGTCATTTTAAAGATAAAGAAATAGGCCCAGAGAAGTAAGAAGACATAAGGCCACAGCTTGTCAGTAGTCTTCTGATTATTCCTCTACCGGTCTGAACTCTTAAGTCACCTCATATAGGATGACCAGATTAATCTTCCTAGATGTATAAATTCAGAAACATTTTATTGGGAACAGAGCTTTTGTGTATACAATCACACAACTATTATTATAACCATCTTATGAGGCATTATTATCTCTAGTGCACAGATGAAGACCAGGGAGGTTGGCATGCCTAAGATAAGATACACAGTAATGTCAGAGCTAAAGCTGGAACCTAAGTCTTCAAGTCTACTAGTTTTGTTTGTTTGCTTTTGAAAGTTTTCCCACCGCCCTGCCGTAAGTAGAGATGGTTCTTAATGATCCACTAGTGGTTCCTTGGTATTTGCAGCTCCTTTAAGGAATTAAAGACATTTATGAAATTGGCTGGGCACCGTGGCTCATGCCTGTAATCCCGGCACTCTGGGAGGCTGAGGCAGGCAGATCACTTGAGGTCAGAGTTCAAGACCAGCCCAGGCAACATGGTGAAACCCCATCTCTACTAAAAATACAAAATATAGCTGGGCGTGGTGGCGGGTGCCTGTAATCCCAGCTACTGGAGAGGCTGAGGCAGAATTGCTTGAACCCAGGAGGCAGAGGTTGCAGTGAGCAGAGATCGTGGCACTGTACTCCAGCCTGGGTGACAGAGTGAGACTCTACTTCAAAAACAAAAACAAAAAAAATGTTGCCCAGGCTAGTCCTGAACTCGTGAGCTCAAGCGATCCTCCTTCCTCAGCCTCCGAAAGTGCTGGAATTGCAGGTGTGAGCCATGGCACCTGATCGAGAAATACACTTTTGAAAAGAGTTAAGAGAATTTTTTTTTATCTTACAGAGTTTTAAAAAATGTTAATACAAAGATTCAAGAATAAATATGCTTTCTTACTAGCATGACTTGTTATTTCTTCTTTCATAAGAGTCAGAAATGAGAAAAGGTAGTTTTATTTGTTACATGTGTAAGTTCTACCACTTTCCAACCTAGAATTATCAACTATTTAAAATAATATGTTCAGTACATCAAAAAGTATCTGAAAATAATCAAGCCAGATACAAAAGACAAAAAAATTGCTAAGTTATTACTTATGACACCAAGCTTATAATCCAACTATTCACAGATGCTATACACAAAGAGAAGGGAACTAGACGGGGTATGGTGACCTGTAATCCCATCACATTGGGACGCTAAGGTGGGAGGATTGCTTGAGCCCAGGATCTCAAGACCAGACTGGGTAACATAGCAAAATCCTGTCTCTACTAAAATACAAAAATTAGTTGGGCATGGTGGCCTGTGCCTGTAGTCCCAGCTACTTGGGAGGCTAAGGTGGGAGAATCACCTGAGCCCAGGAAGTCAAGGCTGCAGTGAGCTGTGATCGCACCACTGCATTCCAGCCTAGGAGAGAGAGTGAGACCTGAGTTTTTCCCTCCATGCCTTGCTACCTGTGCTGCCCCAGAGGGAATGGAAGGAGCTGAGGCTGAAGCAGCAGGGATGGGTCAGATCATAAAGGGCCTGCATGCCATGTTATGGAGAAGATGCTTTATCTCACCAGCAATGGAGAGTCCCCGTACAGTTTTTAAAAACACAGTGACATAAGATTTCTTTTCCACACAGATCACTCTTCTTGTGGAGGTGTAATTTAATCCTCTATTCTTCAATTTCATCTAAAGCCCACACTGATCCACCCTCCTCTCCCAGAAATTCATGTACCCCAGGTTAAGAACTCCTGTCCAAGAATAAGATAACAGCAGCAGGAACAACGAGAGGATTAAAAAAAAAGTTCCAGTAGATGCTAATCTAAAGGAAGTGATGACTGCATGGAATCGGTAGGGAATAAAGAATTCAGGTTTCTAGCTCTGACGTTTCAACAGATGGTGGTGTCACAACTAAGATAGGAAATACGAGAGAAAGAGAAACACTTTTAAAACTACAAGAATGTAGTTTTAAAAAAAATCTTAGATATGTTCCTGAAAAATGTGGTGTAAGCCTGATCCTATTTCCCCAGTGAATTCCACAATACCCTCCACAATGTTTTCAACTGACAGTGTTTCACTAATACTTTGTTTATCTTCCTCTATTCCCTTCTGTTCTTTAGCTAATTAACTAAAAACAAATCTGCACATGCTAGAAGGTCTAAAGAAATATTTCTTTTTTTTTTGAGACAGAGTCTCACTCTGTTGCCCAGGTTGGAGTGTAGTGCAGTGGCACAATCTCTGCTCACTGCAAGCTCTGCCTCCTGGGGTCACGCCATTCTCCTGCCTCAGCCTCCCAGGTAGCTGGGACTACAGGCGCCCGCCACCATGCCCGGCTAATTTTTTGTATTTTTAGTAGAGACGGGGTTTCACCATGTTAGCCAGGATGGTCTCGATCTCCTGACCTCATGATCCACCCACCTCGGCCTCCCAAAGTGATGGGATTACAGGCGTGAGCCACTGCGGCCAGCCAGAAATATTTCTATTTTTAAAAATTCATTTCTGGATTGTGTATAATCACTGCCTAATTAATATGTTTGATAAATCTGGTAAGTTCTTACATCATATCTGTAGTCACAGAGACCCTTTGCTGACCACCTCCTGCCTTTATCCCACCCCTGAGTCAGAAACTGAGACCTCCAGCAGAAGCCTTTTTACCTTTGACAGTTCTCCCAGGTCAGGCCGCACCCAGCCCATTTTGTCCAGGACACACTCGTCAAACTTTGCCTGCTGTTTGCGACAGTGACGAAATAACTGCTGGCCAGTATAATCAATGCAAGTCCAATATTCTGTAAAAGGCTCTGCACAGTGACGTTTTATCTGCCTGGAAAAGAAGGCTGGGTTAGGGGCATCTCTTTGCAAAACAATGAAAAACAGAAAAGTGAGAAAACAATAGGTACAGACCTCAAACACATAGCCTTGCTTTTCGAAAGGTATGTGAGTAAATATTCTTACCTCACTTACAACTTCAGGATCCTCAAGTTGAGAACAAGTTAGTAAACAAAAAAGATTTCTGAGGTAGAAAACCTAATTTATTTATATAGTAAGAAGAAAAGAGTGTAGCCTAACGCACGCATATTTTACTCAGAGAGGAACTCCTTACTTGGGGCCTATTTATTCTTTTCTTTAGATCCAATTCCTCTAAGGGTGTCAGCTTAGCAAATTCAGAAGAGAAGGAGGCATAATTAAACAATGGACATGCTGATAGAAGTCAGAGGTGACAGACAATGGCAAAGGAAGAGAGAGAATTATAAAAAGCAAATACACAAACTAACAAGCAGAAGATCCTGGGATCGTTCGGTATAAAGACAAACTGCACTCCACTCCTCAAAAGCTCAAGGTCCTCATTCTATTTACGCATTGAACAAAAATAGATATTAATCCTTGCTATCAAGAACAAAGTTATATTTGGTATTCTCTGTTAAGAAGCAGGGTAGCATATAATTTATTCTGTGGCCATCGAAAATGGCTAGAGAAAATTTAACTTCTGTGTATAAAAAGAATAAGCTTCAGTTTTTTGCAAAATCCCTCTTATCTTATCATTCAAGCCTGCTAGTATGCATGTTCAACCAAGAATAAAATACCATCATTTTATGTAAAAGCCATACTTGAGGCAGTGAAATTCAGAACACCTCTTTCTCCCAATGAAATAATAATTTTATTATTTAAGTGCTTACGTGTCACACCAGAAATCTAGCTACACTCTCACATGAATCTTGTTTAACATGGATCAGAAAGGAAGGATCTCAGAGATGGCTTAAGGAAGTATACAGTGAAAAATCTGCTTTCCACTCCTGCCCAATAAGCCACTCAGTTGCTCTCCTAGAGGTCCACCAATGTCACCAGTTTCTTAGGTTTCCCTTCCAGGTATGCTAAGCATAACCTGCACGCATATAACTTCTACTCAAGAATCACTTTGGTAGAAAGCAACCATTTCCAATGGGAGTTTTATATTCCTCCAAAATGCTGCAGCAGCAGACAGGCTGCAAGCCACTACTCTAGTAGCACGGATCCCTGTTCTGGACCCTGTTACCCATACCTAACAATTATCTACTAATGTCTATAATCAGCAACTTCAGCAGTGAGAAATTCTTCTATGGAGGCAGTTAGGCACCTTGGGAATTTGTGAAATCCAAATATTCCCCGCTTAAAATGTACTACCACTGGGCCATGGAAAAAATGCTTTGCAAAAGTTCTCTTAGAAAATAAAAATTGTTTAGGCTGGATGCGGTGGCTCACACCTGTAATCCCAGCACCTTGGGAGGCCAAGGTGGGCGGATCACTTGAGGCCAGGAGTTCAAGACCAGCCTCTCCAACATGGCAAAACCCCATCTCTACTAAAAATATAAAAATTAGCCAGGCATGGTGGCACACACCTGTAATCCCAGCTACTCAGGTGGCTGAGGCACGAGAATCGCTTGAACACGGGAGGCAGAGGTTGCAGTGAACCAAGATCACGCCACAGCACTACAGCCTGGGTGACAGTGTGAGACTCTGTCTCAAAAAAAAAAGAAAAATTGTTTAAATAAACACACACACACACGCAACCTCGCTGGCAATCAAATCAATGCAAATTGAAACATCCAAAAATATTTGCACCTCCCAAATATTTAAATACTATGCATACCAGAATCCAGCGCTGAGGACAGCATAAATTGATCCAACATTTAAAAAACAAAAGCAATGGCTGGGCGCCATGGCTCATGCTTGTAATCCCAGCTCTTTGGGAGGCTGAGGCAGGTGGATCACGAGGTCAGGAGATTGAGATCATGGTGAAACCCCGTCTCTACTAAAAATACAAAAAATTAGCCAGGCGTGGTGGTGGGCGCCTGTAGTCCCAGCTACTCGGGAGGCTGAGGCAGGAGAATGGCGTGAACCTGGGAGGCGGAGCTTGCAGTGAGCCAAGATCGCGCCACTGCACTCCAGCCTGGGTGACAGAGCGACACCCCATCTCAAACAAACAAACAAACAAACAAACAAAACAAAAAAACAAAAGCAATAAAGTTCAAGAGCCACAATAATGTTCAAAGCCTTTTATAGAGTAATCTCACTGTTAGGAAATTTATGCCAAGGAATTATTAACTGATGAAAATGATCTATACGCAAAGGTAATCACTGCAGATTTATCCAAAATAATCAAAAACTGAAATCAACAATGATGTTCAATGACAGGAATTGGTCAGGTATGTTATGGTTGGTTTATCCACTGATGGAATAATATATAACCATTAAGAATGATGATCACGGCCAGGTGCAGTGGCTCACACCTGTAATCCCAGCACTTTGGGAGGCCAAGGTGGGCGGATCACTTGAGGTCAGGAGTTCAAGACCAGCCTGGCCAGCACGCTGAAACCCCATCTCTACCAAAAATACAAAAAATTAGCCAGGCGTAGTGGCACAGGCCTGTAGACCCAGCTATTCAGGAGGCTGGGACATGTGACTCGCTTGAAGCCAGGAGGCAGAGGTTGCAGTGAGCCAAGATCACACCATTGCACTCCAGCCTGGGCAACAGAGTGAGACTCCGTCTCAAAAAAAAAAAAAGAAAAAGAAAAAGAAAAAAAAAAGATCATGAAGACTATACAGCAACTTCAAAGAATGTTTCCAATAATGTCAAGTGAAAAATGAATTTCTCCATGTATACAAACTATGATTATAACCACAAAAATATCTTTGCATAGGGACAAAGACAGCAGAAGCAAGCAAGAAAAAAATCAGCTACTGTGCTAAGGTATCTATTTTTTTTCCTCTAATGTCATTGTAGTGGACATTGGTGGTTTTTGCCTAGCCAGCAGTCATTCCCCATTCTTCTGTAACATCCTTCTAATTTTCCTTTGGGAACAACTCCTCCCTGTCTCTCAGCAATGTGGTTTGCATGAAGCTAAGTCCACTCCCCATCTCAGGCCTGACCAGTCAGAGCTTTTTATCTCCTGAAGCACAAGTGATGCAATGATATGTATACGAAGTCAGCCAGCCAGGACAATTAGACTGAGTCCAGGAGCTTCTGCTCACTTCTGGATAAAGGGCACACTTTGTGTAGGTTTGCTAAGCAAGTATCAGCAGAACGGCAACTCGAATGGCTGGTGGCCATTTTTGGTACAGCAAGGTAACAGTCTTTCTGAAATGAGGTCAACAGAGAAAACCAGAACTAAGAGATTGTGAAAAGAGGAGAGGCAAAAAGACATCAAGTAGTTGTGAAATTATTTAAGCCCTTGAATCCAGTACTGCCTGATGCCAGACCTATTTCTGGACTTCAGAGTTACAAGAGCCAATTTCCTTTGAGTTGACTTTCGCTCCTTTTAAATAGAGTGCCAATATGCTTGTTAAAACATCTTCCTACAATTACACAGTTTAGGTTTTTTTTACTTAAGTATCAAGCACAATGACCTACCTAAAACCTAATTCTGAATACAGTTTTCTTTCCATCATACCTGTGTTCGGTAGTAATGACAACAACCTAGTGAATGCCTGCTTAAAAAGGACTGTGCTAGGTTGTTTTACATGCCTTTTCAAATTCTTCACAGCAAAAAGACTTTCCCCTTGCTGTAGCAACAGTGGTCACCAGTCACTTGGCTTAGCAAACCTAGATAGGTATTATTTTACAATCTGGAAACTGAGATTCATGGAGATTAAAGAACTTGCCAGATAATAAAAACAAAACCAAAAGTAATTATCATCCTTTGAATGTTTTACCTTGGTCTGATTTCAAAGCCTACATACTTCCTACTAAAATCCACATTATTAGCTGGCTGTTCACTTATTCATTTAAACCTTTATGTTTCAACCAAGTAGGCACTGATACCAAAAGATTTTTACCTAAAGAAGTCCAAAGCACACTTGTTGACCAGTTTGCCTTCCTCTAAACACCGCCTCGGATCTTTCTCTTCCCAGCGGCAGAGCATAAACTCCTTGTTGGGCTTATCACATTGAGCTCCATAGTGATGGGCCGCAGCTTTAAGCACAGCAGAACTAATTTTCACCTAGGAAAGGAAAGATGGGACAAAGGCCACAGACTGTGAACCAGAATACCACTTTCTCAACTTTACCTCATGCGTGTCAGAATAGAGAACACAAAAGTAGCACTGTTCTGACTTTACCAAGAAAATTAAACACTGTCATAATAATATTTTTTTTTTTTTTTTTTTTTTGAGACAGGGTTTCACGCCCATCGCCCAGGCTGGAGCGCAGTGGCGCGATCTTGGCTCACTGCAACTTCGGCTTCCCAGGCTCAAGCGATTCTGCTGCCTCAGCCTCCCAAGTAGCTGGGATTATAGGCATAAGTCACCTCGCCCAGCGATTCTTTACAATCTATGGTGATTTAGAGAACACGAAGCTCTTTCACATATATTATTTTCTTCACTTTTACAATAGTCTCATGAAGAGATTAATATCCCCATTTTAGAGCAGAAGAAATGGCACCCCTAATAGAATCTTTAGATATTTATGGTAGAGAGAAAAGGAGTATAGAGAAGGATGGAGTCTTCTGGGATGCAGGGAGAGGAACCAACTCTGGAAAGCTTTGCTGAGTATCTGCTGCTGGAATAAAATTAATAGATATATATAAGGCTGGGCACAGTGGCTCATACAGGTAATCCCAGCACTTTGGGAGGCCAAAGCAGGCAGATCACTTGAGGCCAGGAGCTCAAGACCAGCCTGGCCAACATGGTGAAAGCTCATCTCTAGTAAAGATACTAGAGATGTATCTGGGCGTGGTGGTGCACACCTGTAATCCCAGCTACTAGGGAGGTTGAGGCATGAGAATTGCTTGAACCCAGGAGGCAGAGGTTGCAGTGAGCCAAGATCATGCTACTGCACTCCAGCTGGGATGACAGAGCAAGACTCTGTCTCAAAAAAAAAAAAAAAAAAATTAAATTAAAGGATAAATAAAACACCCAGAGGACTACAAAGTCACAGAAGATGAGGTTGGAAGAGATCACAAAGAGCATCTAGTCCATCTAGTCATAGTCCATCTAGTAATAACTAACAATAAAGTACTAAAATCTGCAAATTTTTTAAAAATCAGAGCATATCCAAGGTTGCCATCCCTTTAACTATGCCCACCAGTTTCTCTCAATAGCATTTTAGTGATGATATTTTCTTGAGAAGATACACAGTGTAGATATAGCCAGCTCAAAGAGAACTGCAAACTGTCCAGGGCCTACAAACAGCTGCTTAAGCAAGAGACCTGTGGTCCCTTTTCTGTACTACCTTTTCTTATACCAATACCACAATGTTTTAATTACTGTCACTGGAGAGAACATTTTGTTATCTGGGAGAACCATCCTCCTCATTCTTCCTTTTCAAAACTTTTTTGGCTATTCTTTCAGATGAACACTTCCCCCAATAATTTGCATTCAAATTGTATAAAATTTAGTTATATGTTAAATTAGGGAACAATGGGCACTTTTTATAATACTGGGTGCCTGCTCAAACTTCACATCCTCGGAGACCCTCTCTCTAATCATCTTATATAAGCTATCATCAGTGGTCACTCATGTGGTCTGGTCTTAGCACTCATGTGCTAAGTCTGATCAATTCTAGATATGCTTTCCTCTCTGTAAGCACAGTTTCTGTGTAAGCACCAATTACACTGAGGTCATTAACATCTTTCTCAATAATTTTAAGAGCCCCTAAGTGGTCTGTGTGTGACTAGAACATAAGCTCCAAGAGGGAAGGGATTTTGTTTTCAACAGAGATCCACTACTGTAAATATATCAATTCTCCCTAAATTAAGCTATGGTAATTAAATATAATGTTGACTATGGTACACACCAAGCACCCAAAATAGTGTCTGGCACAAGTAGCTGTTGAGCACCCACTCTTTGCTAGAAAATGGGGATACAATAATTAGAAAACAGATATGAATACATGAATTACACCTTCTCATCCACAACACACTTCTCTCCATTTATTCATATTCAGGTCATTCTTGTCCTTTGGTTAAAACTACAGTTTCCTTCATTATAGGGACCTTGAACATTTCTTGTTTATTCCTCAGTATTTTAGCACTTTTGATACTATCTAAATAGGATAGTTTTTCTATTAGACTTTCAAACTGTTTACTGCTTGCTTGTACACTGTATTTTCTCTCCAGCCATCTTACTAAACTCTTGTTAGTTCTGACACAAAACTCAAGAAGATTAACAGAAAAACTGCCATTTACAAATAAAAACTGTCTCTTTCCCTTCTGCTACTTTATTTTTTTCTTCTTATTCTCATTTCCTATTTTATCGCTTTAACCAACCCCTTCAGGACAATACAGATGAAGAGCAATGACAGCAGACAACCTTCCCTTTTTCTAAAATTAAAAGCAAGTTTGGTATAATATTTGCTGTTGGTATCTGGAATATAGTTGTTTGGATATTCCTTGTTAAGAAAGCTTCTTTCTAACTCTAATTAGTTTTGCTTTACTGTTGTTTTCTATACCAGAAAAGACAAATTTTTAGGCTTCGTTTTCATTAATTTATAAATGTAACATAGAGCGTTAACAGATTTTGTAAAACTGATCCAACGTATTTCTAGAATAAAATCTAGTCTGTCACAGTGTATTATGCTTTAATACACTACTGAATTTGATTTGTAAAATTAAAAATTGTTGTGTGAGAACAGTCTGTAATTTTATTTTATTATTATTATTTTTTTGAGACCGAGTTTCGCTCTTGTCCAGGCTGGAGGGCAGTGGCGCAATCTCGGCTCACTGCAACCTCCGCCTCCCAGGTTCAAGTGATTCTCCTGACTCAGCCTTCCTGAGTAGCTGGGATTACAGGCATGCGCCACCACACCCGGCTAATTTTGTATTTTTGGTAGAGATGGGGTTCCTCCATGTTGGTCAGGCTGGTCTCGAACTCCTGACCTCAGATGATCCTCCTGCCTCAGCCTCCCAAAGTGCTGGGATTATAGGCGTGGGCCACCGCACCCAGCTGTAATTTTATTTTTTATATACTTTACGCAGCTAGGTTATTAATAAAAGGCAAGGAAAGATGACAAGAATAATTAATCTACACACTATAGAAAGGAGAATAAAGTTATGACTATGTCTATTAATAGTGCAACTGTTATAATTATCAAAGATAAACTGTTATAATTATCAAAGATAAAGTTTAATTATCAAAGATAAAGTTATGACATAAGTGAAATCTGCCATGATGACTCTAATAAATTTATGTTTAAAATCTGTAAAGTTTTCATATTAAAGTTTTTGAAAATAAAAGAATTTATTTAGGTTAACTGAGTGGCACACATTTGCTTGTTTTATTACCTATAAACAGCTAGAAGAATAAAAACTAACACTCAAACTTTTTTAAAAGCTTAATATATTTTAATAATTAAGTTAGTTATATTTACTTGTCATATGCCTTAAAAGAGCTTTAACTGGCTGATTCAATTATTCAAAGGCCTAAAACTATAAGGCCCAAAAAGCCTGACGCATTATTTGTTTCCCTACAAATGTGGAAATCTTATCAAAATGAAGGTATACTCATGTTGCTGAGCATATAAAACACCATCCCTGTCACACGAAAATAAAGGAAGACATTGAGTCTCTTTCATAATTAATGAAAAAGAGAGATGTGCTAGAGACAACACAGTGAGTCAGTGGCAACCCCAGAACTGGTACACAGAGATTGTGATCTCCAATCAGGCTTCTTCCCATTATATCGCCATCACTTAGGTGGATGAGCCTGAGCTGTCACCATATCCCCTCACCTGCTTCTTCACTAAGACTGATGAATTCCAACAGAAACAACATCCTTTCACAGCTGTTTACCGTGAATACCCTCTCAAATTCGTTCAGATCTCTTTGTCTCAAAGAACACAGAATTTCAACACCCTTCCTCATTTATTCTCACAACAGCCTCACTGCACAGCAGGGTTACACAGTCTGCAGGTGTGGAAACTGAGACAAAGTCACCATCTAGAGCCAATCAACCTTCTAGTCCTGTCCTTGTCTCCTTAAACGTCTGTACCTTTTTATAGTACTTTATTTATACCATGCCTTGAGTTTTCCTAAATTTATCTAAAACAGAGAATAGTACTTAATAGAACTGTTATGAAGATTAAATGAGTTAATACACATAAAAATAATAAGAACAGTGCCTATCACATTAAAAGTACACCATAAATATTAGCTATTTTTATTTTTACTCAAAATTGTCAATGTGTCCAAGGACTTTCCAGTCCAAAGCTTCTGACTGCTTTTTCAATGGGGATGTGTCATAACTCCTAAGCCAATGAGGTCCAAAATGTATTTAACTCGCTCTCCAAACCTGCTCCTTCTGGCTTCACCAGTAATATTGCCACACTGCAAATATGACTTTGATTCTTCAACCTTCCCTACCTCCAATATCTAATCCATTGCTAAGTCTGATCAATTCTAGATATACTTGTTCTTTGCTCTCTGTAAGCACAAATTACACTGGGATCATTAACATCTTTCTCAATAATTTTAAAAGCCACTGAGACCAGTCTCCCTGCTTTTCTTTCTTCAATCCATTCTTCACACAGCTGCTACAGTGATCTCCCTAAATGACAATTCTTATTTTACTCTGCTATTAAATTAGTAACCAAACTCTCATTCAGCCTTAACAGCAGAATAAAGCCTAAACTTCTTAACGGGTATTGAAAGCTTCTGGACCCAAACTATCTTTCCACCCTTCTCACCCACAACATTTCAAAAAGGGACTGACTATTTACTGTTCTCTCAAAACACTGAACTCCTTTTTGGCTCCCTGCATTTTCCCATCTCCTTACTTTTGCTCAGACCCTACCCTCACTTAGAGGGGTCTTCTCTCCATCTCTGCCCATAAATGCCATTCTTCAAATGCCATTCAGCCATGTCTTACATTATGCCCAAAAAGTGCTTTCTCTATTCCCTTTATAGTTTCAGAGAATTTTATAACTGGGATCACCTTATCTTACAAATAACCATATCTGCAAATGCTAAAATCAAGTAATCAAGGTGACTGGCAGGTAGGCCTAGAATTTAGATCCAACTTCAAATCTTTTCCTAAACCACATTTGCCCCCTTTCATAGTATTTAATCACACTTTGTCTTGTATTTTAGTTATTTATGTAATTATGCGTATGTTCATTCAATTGTGTGAAGCCTAAAGGCAAATGTATTTCAGATACATCAGTTGTATGAAGTAGAAATTCAGACATTTGTTGAACCTAATAAAAATTGCAACACTAAATACAGCAACTCAAGATTAACCCAACTACATGGGGTGGGGTGGGGTGGGGGGTGGTTCGCGGGGGGAACAAAAGACTGGGGGCCACATGGCAGCTCTCCTCTGCCACCTCAGAGTAAATGTCACTTTAATATAATAAAGTCCCTGAACATAGCTAATAATTTCTTCCTCTGAGGAAAATAACAGTTGCCACTCTCACAGGCATCTAAGATTGGCTCACACCTGTAATCCCAGCACTATGGGAGGCCAAGGCGGGCAGATCACGAGGTCTGAAGATCGAAACCATCCTGGCTAACACGGTGAAACCCCGTCTCTACTAAAAATACAAAAAATTAGCCGGGTGTGGTGGTGAGCGCCTGTAGTCGCAGCTACTCGGGAGGCTAAGGCAGCAGAATCGCTTGAACCCGGGAGGCGGAGGTTGCAGTGAGCCAATATCGCGCCACTGCACTCCAGCCTGGGCGACAGAGCGAGACTCTGTCTCAAAAACAACAAACAAACAAACAAACAAACCAAACACTTAACATTGTGCCTGGTATATCATTGCTGGTACATCATTTCTAGCCTTGGCCTTCCTCTCCTTTAACATAGCCTGTTCTACTATCCAGCCCTGCCACGACACTCCTCTGCCTTAAAATCTTCCACGTCTTCCCACCACCTCCCTTACTGGATCAAGTCCAAACTGTTTGGTCTGGCCTTGTGGAAGCTGCTTCCAAGTCCTATCTCAGCCCAAGTTGCCTCGCCAGGCTCAGCACCTGCTGCTTCCCACCACCACCACTAGGGTCCCATCAAACTGTACTTGGCTCCCTAAACACACAAGTTCTGCTAGGCCTTCTCATTCTTTTGAGTTTTCACCCATAATATAGTGGAAGAGCATTGGTTTTAAATCAGACTTGGGTTCACTTCCAGCTCTATTACTTACGAGCTCCGTGACCTTGGGCAAATCATTTCTACTCTCGGGGCCTAGTTCCTTATTTATAACATACTACTACCAACTGTATATATATCCTACCTTATAGTGTTGCTGGGAGGATTCAATGAATTAATGCATGGAAAGTAATTAGCATCCTACCTGGTACCTAGAGAGGACTTGATCATGTTAGCTGTAATTAGTAGGGTATGTTTCTACTTCACTTCTCACAGCACTAACTACATTGTACTGTGACTGCCTCTTTATGTGTCTGTCTCCCTACTGGATTGTAAAGTCCATGAAGGCACAAAGTATATCTCTTCCAGCGTTATGTGTACATGTTAATTACTCAAATGATAGTTCTTGAATAAACGAATGCTTTAAATGAGTCCTGTTACCAAACACCTTCCCATGGCTGTGAGTAGACGCACGCTCCAATATCGTCTCATTTTTTCGCGGCTTCCTCGCCCCACTCTATGCACTCTGCACTGGTGATACCATTTTAAGGTAGGTGACTGTCTCCCTCGACTGTGAGCCCCTAGGGTTGTATACTCACTTCGCATGCAAGTTTGAGGATTAAGCAACATAAGCTAAGTAAAATGACCGGTTGGTGCTTAATAAAATGCATCACTATTATTCACGGAAGAAGAAACAGGTCGCTGCGGAGGGCGAAAAGGGGAGGATTCTAGAGCCACTGCAGGATGCGACAGGGTAGGGTAGAGGGGAGGCGACTCCCAAAGCTGCGGAGTGGCTCTCCGGGGGTCGACCTGTATATGCGTTGGAGGACTGGGGAGAGGGGCCCAGGGCCCGGGATCCGCGGAGCCCAAGCGGGGCTAGGCCCAGGCCCGAGAAGCCGCAGCCCCATGTCTCCCTTGCCTGTCCTCCGGATAACCTCACCTCGTCTACTTTCAGCTCCTCTAGAGTGGGCAGCTCCACTATCCCCGGCATGACGGCTGCAGCCCCGACCCCGACGAGGAGCCCTCAGCCGCGTCGCCCCCGTCTCCTTGAACTCCCCTTTCGACCGCCGAGTGCCACACGGCGCCTGCGCATGCGCATCCGGCAACACGCAGGCGCACTGCCCTGCCCAACCAGGCGCGAGGGAGCGTGCGCAATACCAAGAAGTTTGCAGCCTGCAGCGGGGCGGGGCTTCGATTCGGCTCCGCCCACCCCTCCAGGTTGTCATAGTGATGCCGTATCCACTGAGACTCCGGATCCTAAGAGCTGGAAGCTAAAAACAGGCGCCATGGAGTACACAGGGAGCAAATATATCGGGGAATATGTAGATGGGAGGTAAGGGGCTCATTTGATTCACTTACTATACCTTGAATAGCTGTGACTGGAAAAAGACGGCTGTCTTTTTGCTTCTGCGAAACACCTTGTGCCAGGCACTTTCACAAACTTGCCCGAGTAATTTTTTCAAGGACTATATCTAATAAGCAGCAAAGCTGAGATGCATTCATTCCATATATACTTATATGTGTGTGTGCATTGACTGTGTATGTGTGCTATCTGCCAGTTTTAAACATAGGAATAAGAATATTTAAAATGTCAAGATCCTTGCTCTTATGGAGTTTATAATCCAGTTGGAGATGTATTGCCAATAAACAAATAAGTGATAAAATAATCACAGATAGTGGTAAATGCTATGAAAACAAACACGAAGAGTAGGGAAGAGAGACTGGCTAATCTGAATCTACACGGTCGCTTCCTTCCAGGAGTTCACGATCTAGGGATTATTATAGAGGATTATATACACAAATCACTGTAGTGGACTACAATTCAACAGTTTTTTTTTTCTTTTCTTTTCCTTCCTTCCTTCCTTCCTTCCTTCCTTCCTTCCTCTCTCTCTCTCTCGTTTTTGTTTTATTTTCAGACAAGATCTCGTTCTGTTGCCCTGGCTGGAGTGCAGTGGCCTGTTCACTGCTCACTGCAGCCTCGACCCCCTAGGCTCAAACAATCTTCCCGCCTCAGCCTCCCAAGTAGCTGGGACTACCGGTGTGCACCACTACCCCCAGCTAATTTTTCAACGCCTTTTGTAGAGACGGCGTCTTGCTATGTTGTCCAAGCTGGTCTCGTACTCCTGGGCTTAAGTGATCCTCTTGCATGAGCCACCGTGCCCAGCAATTCAACAATGTTGAGTGGCTAACGAGTACCAGGCCCTGGAATTGACTCTGGGCACAATCCCTGTCTTCAGAAAGTTCATTCAAACATGATGCGACAAGTAGACATAACAGATAACTGCGATTCAGTGTGGTAAGATCTGTAGTAGAGAGAAGCAGAGGAAACACAGAGGTGGCCACTCTTTTTTGCCAACCACCCTGGATGAAGAAAGTGGAATCTCTGTTTTTGTAGCTGAGGAAACCGAGGCTGGATGATATGAAGTGGTTTGCCGAACCAGTGCTAGTTGTCGGGACTGTGAAGCACTCCCACCTTGGGGCCCTGTATTCACAAGTTGGTGGAATTCCAGGGCATTTTGAGTTAATAGGAAAGAGGGATCTGTGATCTGGACAGGGATAGGAGATAGATTCCTAGAGAAGGTGGTAGGAATGCTATGGGATGCTATCTCTCCAATCATTACATCAATCTTGCAGGGAAGATGTTATTATCTTTCCAGGTAAGAAAGGTGACCCTTACAGGGCTTGAGACACTTATCCTACTCAGCAGGAAAGCAGCAGAGGTGCTTGGTGTGTACTCCCTCTCACTACTCAGTGAGATAGTTCAGGCTGACCTTGCAAATAAAGGAACAGAAGTTAAGAGAAGCAAAATGACTGGCCCACCATTATGGATACACAGCTAGGAAGTAAGAGAGTCAGGATTTGAACCCAATCCTCTGTCCAAACCACATTCTTACTTTTCACAAGGCCCTGCTACAGTGAAGGTGGTAGAATTTTGGCAGATAGAGATGGGGTATTGGGCATTTTAGGCACAAAAAGTTGAGAAACTATATTAATTTTCAATGGGCTGTGTATGTGTGAGAGAGAAACACACAGACAAGGTGAAAGAGGGAAGGCTTTCAACCATTTGCCTTTGGCCTTCTGTGTATTTTCATTGGGTTTGTGCGTCGAATCAGCCATTTCCATGCTTTGGCCCTAGGAATTTGGGTTTTGCTTGAGGTTGTCTGGTACCTCTGTAACCACGATAGGGATTCCCAGACCTGAACAGGGCTTCCCAACTTCCCGTAACTAGCAAGAAGTCAGCAGTTTTTCACTTGTTATACTTCTTTTCATAAGTTGGACATGTGTTGTTCTGTATTGATTTTGTATTTTTTTAATTTTTTTATTATACTTTAAGTTTTAGGGTACATGTGCACAACGTGCAGGTTTGTTACATACATGTGCCATCTTGGTGTGCTGCACACATTAACTCATCATTTAGCATTAGGTATATCTCATATCTCCTAATGCTAACCCTCCCCCTTCCCCCCACCCCACAACAGTCCCCAGTGTGTGATATTCCCCTTCCTGTGTCCATGTGTTCTCATTGTTCAATTCACACCTATGAGTGAGAACATGCGGTGTTTGGTTTTTTGTCCTTGTGATAGTTTGCTGAGAATGATGGTTTCCAGCTTCATCCGTGTCCCTACAAAGGACATGAACTCATCGTTTTTTATGGCTGCGTAGTATTCCATGGTGTATATGTGCCACATTTTCTTAATCCAGTCTATCATTGTTGGACATTTGGGTTGGTTCCAAGTCTTTGCTATTGTGAATAGTGCCGCAATAAACATACATGTGCATGTGTCTTTATAGCAGCATGATTTATAATCCTTTGGGTATATACCCAGTAATGGGATGGCTGGGTCAAATGGTATTTCTAGTTCTAGATCCCTGAGGAATTGCCACACCAACTTCCACAATGGTTGAACTAGTTTACAGTCCCACCAACAGTGTAAAAGTGTTCCTATTTCTCCACATCCTCTCCAGCACCACAGTTAACTAGAGTTCTATTTGGGGCATCTCAAATTTCAGCATGTAATGAGAGCATGAGACAGGTCTGGGCTCAAGTCTGCCATTTGCTTGTTGTACACTTAATTAACCATCCGTACCTCAGTTTCCTCATCTGTAAAATGGGAAAGCAATGCACATTCAACAGCAGTGTTCCAAGGAATATGTAATGATCATATATGGATGTTATTTACAGATGGTAGATACTCAATCGATTTTTTTAATTTAGGGAGGGGATATTTTCCTCTTGGAGTTTAAATGAATAGAGTAACCTCTCTATACAGTAGGAAGTTGATATTTAACGTTTGATTTAAAAAGTTTATGTAGACTCTCCACGGCTGATAGGAACATCAAATGGTACGACTGCTTTGGAAAAGTTTGGCAGTTTCTTAAAAAGTTAAACAGCCATTCCACTCATAGGTATTTACCCCAGAAATGAAAGTGTATATCTATATAAAGACATATATACAAGTACTCATAGCAGCCTTATTTATAATAACCAAAACTAGAAAGAAACCTAAATGTCATCAACAGGGGAATGAAGAAACTAATTGTGGTATATCCATTCATTGGAATACTACTCAGCAATAAAAAGGAGTAAACTATTGGTACACAGAACAACATGAATGAATCTCAAAAAATTATGTTAAGTGAAAGAAGCCAGACAAAAAAAGAGTAGATACTGTATGATTCCATTTATGTAAAATTGTAGAAAATGCAAATCTATGGGGACAGAAAGTAGATCAGTAGTCACCCAGAGATGAGGATTGTGGGCGGGGCAAGGAGGAAGTAGTACAGAAAGGCATACAGAAACTTTTGTGGGGAGTAGATATTTTGTCTTGATTGTGATGATGTTTTCCCAGGTGATGTCAAAACCTATCAAATTGTACACTTTAAACACGTGGCCTATTGTATGTCAATTACACTTCAATAAATCTACTTTAAAAAAACCTTAAAAGAGACATAATTTCCCTGTACCACGTGTAAATATTAAAAAAATAAAAGGTTAATGTAGTATCTGTCTGACCTCAATATTATGGTTTCTTTGGAGTAGTTGCACAATTGAGTTCTAGATAACTCCACTCCAAAGCACCACAAGGTAAGTGCCAGAAGAGACCTACAGACACAGGGGAGGAAGGGACGCCCATCGCATTTATGTAGCAACTACTGTGCTCTGGGTGGCTTTGCCTGCATCTTCTCTTCACAGGGACTCTTTGAGATAGATAGCATTATCCTGTTTTACAGATGGGAAAAGTAAGGCTCGGAGTAATTATATAACTTGCCCAAAGTCACCCAGTTAGCATTTGGCAGAGCAGGTATTAAAACCCAGGTCTATCAGACTGTAAAGCCCATGTGCTTTCTACAATAGAGCCCTGCTGCTGGGGCCCTTCAGAGGCCACATACAGTTGGATCCGTCCCTAAAGGCTTCATGGAAGAGATAATATTTGAAATGGGCCTTGAAGGTTGGGTAGGATTTAGGTGGTTGGAGATGCAAGATGAAGAATTTTTTTTCTAGAAGTTTCTAGGCAGAGGGAACAGCATGAGCAATAGCCCAGAGGGCACGTATGGAGTAGAGCTGGCAGTTCGGTTTGGCAGGAGAGTGGGTTGTGCCCAGAGGAGTTATGCGAGGGGAAGCTGGACAGGCGGTCTGTGCTCTGGCAAAGAAATTTCAATACCATGCACAATTCTGGTGGTGGAGGAACCACTGATAGATCCTGGTAGGGCCAAGCATCAGGAAATAAAACTTATTTCATCTCCGTATCTGTCCTCATAATGCATATGTGTGGTAGAGACTCAGTAAATGTTGGCTGAATGAATGAATGAATGAATCATGGGTTTTGAGGGGTTTGTTTGAGACACGGTCTCACTCTGGAGTACTCTGGCTGGAGTGCAGTGGTGCAGTCTTGGCTCACAGCAATGTCCACCCCACCGGACTGAAGCGATCCTCCCACCTCAGCCTCCCCGGTAGCTGGGACCACAGATATGCGCCACCATGCCCAGCTAATTGATAGGTATTTGAGATCTGGTAATCATATCCTTATTATGGATTGAAGTCTTCACTACAAAGTGGTTTTTTTCTTCTTTTTAACTTACTTTGAATTTAGAAGGCAGGCTTTTCACCTTGAATGAATTTTTTAAAATGGAAGAGAAGGAGGGAGAAAGGAAGGGAAAGAGAGAGAGAGGGAAGGAGAAAAAGAAGGAGGGAGGAGAAGGAGAGAAGGAGGGAGAGAGAGGAGGGAAGCAGGAAAAGTGAAGATGAGGAGATCAGCTCAGAGCTCACTGCAGTTGTCCCAGTAAGAGGCAGCAGAACCCTGGGCCAAGGCAGAAGCAGTGGATCTGCAGGAAAGAGAAAAATGTAGGAGAGGTTTGGGGATTTTACTGCCAGGAGTTGGCAGCTGATTGGCTCCAGTCCCATCCAGAGATGGCTTACAGCCCCAGCCCTGGGCCCAGCTCCTGGCCTTGAACCAGAGGATTCTGATACCATTCATGGAAATAGAGAACTCTAAGGAGGTGCCGCTTAGGGGAGGAGGAGATGAGTTCTGTTTTAGGCGAGTTGGAGATGTCTGTTAGAGGTCTGAACAGTGATGTCCAGTTCGAGGTAAGAAAAGGGGTGGGGTCTAACCTCAGAGAAGGGTATAGAACTTGAATATGGAGATGGTGCTTAGAAATGATAGATGTGAGCTCAAGCAAAGAGTACAGGAGGGAAGGAGAAGAGGAGTTCTCCCTTCCCCCCATGTCTTGCACTAGAATAAAAGCGAAATAGTTTTCAAGTTCTTGCTCTATGCCGGGCATTTTGCTATAGTTTCACATCCATCATCTCACTCAGTTATCTCAACAACTTTGTCATCCACTCTGTTCACTGACTACTCTTTCTGTTTCCTTCATTCTTTACTCAGGAGACGTTTATGAAGCACCTGCTTAGTGTTTCTAGGAGTTGAGGATACCAAGGTCTTCCTTTAAAGAAGCTTTAATTAAATACAGGAGATAAGATATCTAATTACAAAACAAGATAGAAAGTGTTACACATCCCGACAGAGGTACTAGCAAAAGCCTAAAGAAGGTCAGAGTTAGGAGAGGAGCCTTCAGCTTGTTGTGAGGAATGGAGAAGGAATGAATGAAAGCATATTTATTAAGCACTCACTATATGTCAGGCCCTTTACTAGGAAAATCGTTATATGTTATCTGGATTAATTGCAGCCATTTCACCCATAAAGAAACTGGTCAGCCCAGTGCAGTGGCTCACACCTGCAATCCAACATTTTGGGAGGCTGAGGCAGGAGGATCACTTGAGCCCAGGAGTTCTAGATCAGCCTGGGCAACATACGGAAACCCCATCTCTCAAAAAAAAAAAAAAAAGAAAGAAAATTAAATCACCCGGGTGTGGTGAGGCACGCCTGAGGTCCCGACTACTTGGGAGGCTGAGGTGGGAGGATCACTTGAGTTCAGGAGATTGAGGCTGCATTGAGCCATGATCACACCACTGTACTCCAGCCTGGGAAACAGAACGAGGCCTGGTCTTGGAAAAAAACAAAACAAAGAAGCTAGTCAACTGGTCAAGCTGGTGTCCCTGCCTTGTTCTCCTGTATGAGCCTGTCTTCCTCCTGCATAGCACTTATCACACATTGTATAATTGCTCAATTTTGTCCCCCACTAGACTGTGAGCCCCCCAAGGACAGGGACTGCATCTGCCTTGATCACTGTTGAATCTGTGTTGTATTCAGCAGGTTAGACCATCAGCATAGTCCCTGACAAAATGTAGGTGCTCTGTAAATACCTGTTTGGAAGGAAAGAAGGAAGGGAAGGAAGACAGGGAGGCACAAGCAAAGAGGTTTGGGAAAGTATCTGTATTAGTCTGTTCTCACACTGCTGTAAGGACATAACCCAAGACTGGGTAATCTGTAAAGGAAAGAGGCTTAATGGACTCACAGTTCCACATGGCTGGGAAGGCCTCACCATCATGGTGGAGGCAAAGGGGGAACAAAGGCACATCTTACATGGCAGCAGGCAAAAGAGCATGTTAAGGGGAATTGCCCTTTATAAAACCATCAGATCTCATGAGACTTATTCACTATCATGAGAACAGCACAGGAAAAACCCACCCCCATGGGTCAGTTACCTCCCACTGGGTCCCTCCCATGACATGTGGGGATTATAGGAGCTACAATTCCAGATGAGATTTGGGTGGGGACACAGCCAAACAATATCAGTATCCAAGATAATATATATATAAAATGGTGTAAGATTCAAACCCTTACTCCTGTCTCTAAATTTCATATTTTCCCAAATATTCCACTTGTGGCATAATAGGCAAGGATGGGTTAGTCATGGGGGACAGAGAAATCACAGAACCAGCTGCCAGAAAACCTGGGCTCTAATGTCCACAGTTTTTACTGTGTGGTTTTGGACACATCTCTACACTCTCTGAGCCTACTAAGGGGGTTTATTTCAGGGAGCAGTGTGAACTCCAAGGTGAGAGTGAGCCTGTAGGTGAACGGGAGAATGAACAGAGCAAACTCTATTCCCCTCTTTTCATTTTTGAGCTTTTGAGGGAAACAAAACAAAAATTTTGTTTTCAGCAGAGTGCTGCTGGGATGAGAAGGATGAGAATGCTGAGAACGGGGTTCCTGCTCACTCTGTCGCCTGCCAGCTCTGACCCTGCAGCTGTCACACAGGGCTCAGTGACTTCCCTGTGTCTTTACAGGATGGAGGGCAAAGCCAAGTACATCCTCCCTACCGAAACAATATATGTTGGGGAAATGAAGGATGGCATGTTTCATGGCAAAGGAACCCTGTACTTCCCCAGCGGAAGCCAATACGATGCCATTTGGGAAAACGGATTGGCCATAAAGGTGATCAGCCAGGGGGGCGGGTGCTGTGAGGCAAGAAGAGCCTCACCCTCTGGCGCCCCATCCTCCCTGTCTGGTGCCCACCTCCTTCCATTCACTCTTCTCTTTGCTTCTCCCCGACTCCCCCACTTTTTTTTTTTTTTTTTTTTTTTTTTAGTCTCACTCTGTCACCAGGCTGGAGTGCAGTGGCACAATCTTGGCTCACTACAACCTCCGCCTCCTGGGTTCAAGCGATTCTCCTGCCTCAGCCTCCCGAGTAGCTGGGACTACGGGTGTGCGCCACCACGCCCAGCTAATTTTTGTATTTTTAGTAGAGATTGGGTTTCACCATGTTTGCCAGGATGGTCTCGATCTCTTGACCTTGTGATCCACCCGCCTTGGCCTCCCAAAGTGCTGGGATTACAGGTGAGCAGGTGCGAGCCACCGCACCTGGCCTTTTTTTTTTTTTTTTTGAAAATGAGTCTCACTCTGTTGCCCAGGCTGGAGTGCAGTGCTGTGATCTCAGCTCACCACAACCTCTGCCTCCTGGGTTCAAGCTGTTCTCTTGCCTAGGCCTCCTGAGTAGCTGGGATTACAGGTATGTGCCACCATGCCCGGCTAATTTCTCCCTGCTTCTGGATCTCCCAGGGCTCTAGAATCCTCTCCCTCTAGATCTGGAAGGATCTGTGAAGAGGCCATGATGAATTTGCATCTGTTACGCCACTTACTGCCTGATCTTGGGCCCACGACTTCACCTCCCTGAGAGTTCTTCACCTATCAACTCGGGACAGTTAGTTGCATTAGTTATCTGTTGGTACTATAACAGGTTACCACAAATTTAGTCTGAAATCAGCACGAATGTATTATCTTACAGTTCTGGAGCTCAAAAGTCTGAAATAGGTCAGCAAGCCTGCATTCCGTCCAGAGGCTCTATGGGAAAACCTGTTTCCTTGCCTTTTCCAGCTTCTAGAGGCTGCCTGCATTCCTTGGCTCATGGCCACGCATCACTCTGACCTCTGCTTTCATCATCACATCACCCTTCGTCCCTCTGCTTTCATCATCATCTCGTCTTCTCTCACCCTGACCTTACTGTTTCCCTCTCATAGGAACCTTGCAATCATATTTGGCACACCCAGATAATCCATATAATGTTCCCACTTCAGGATCCTTCATTTAATTGCATCTGCAAGATCCCTCTTGCCATGTAAAGTAGCATATTCACAGGTTGCAGCAGACAGGGACATCTTTGGGGGACCATTATTCAGCCTACCGCAATAGTACAAGGCACCTCCTAGGATGATCATAAGAGTAAATGAGGCAATATATATATGTAAACACTTTGCTAAGTTCCTGGCACACAAGAGGCACTCAATAAGTGTTAGTTCTTATTACCACCATCACTGCTACTATTATTATAACTTACCTAATCCAAGGATTCTTACCCTGGTATTTGTGAGTCATGAATAGAATTCAGGGAGTCACTGAAACCTCTTGATTTACATACAGAAGTTTCTGTATAAAGGGGACTAAGTTTTTCTCCAGGAAAAGCATCTATAGTTTTCATCAGTTTCACTAAGAGCATGTTGGGGCCTGACTCATGACCTAAAAAAGGTTAAGAAATGCTTCTTGTTTTATAGCTTGGAGAGTCTAAGCCCCAGGAAGGGGATGTGACTTACCCGAGGTCACACAGTGAATTAATAGTATCATTGGAATTTCCACCAGTGTTTCCTGATGCCCAGGCCAATGCAATTTCTACATCCTGAGGCTTCCTTTAGCAGTAAGGCAGCAAAGGCAGAATGTATGTGTTTGGACAAAGGGCCGTGGCTGATGGCTCTGACCTTTCCAGCTATAATAATAATAAAAGAATAATAACATTTATTGAGTGCTTACTTTGTGTCAGTGTGTCAGTCAGGGTTCTTCAGAGACCCAAAACCAATAGGATATACAGAGATGTATGCAAAGAGATTAATATTAGGGATTGGCTCACAAGATTATGGAGGCTAAGAAGCCTCCCAATCTTCCCTCTGCAACCTGGAGGCCCAGGAAAGCTGTTAGTGTAGTTCCAGTCCAAACCCAAGGGCCTCAATCAGGGGGATCAATGGTGGAAGTCCCAGTCAGAGTTCAAAGGCCCGAGAACCAGGAATGCTGATGTCCAAGGGCTAGGAAGATGGATGTCCCAGCACAAGCAGAGAGAACAAATTGGCACTTCCTCTGCCTTTTTGTTCTATCCAGGCCCTCAACAGATTGTATGATGCCCACCCACTTTGGTGAGGGTAGAACTTCTTTGCTCAGTCCACCGATTAAAATGTGAATCCCTTCTAGAAACGCCCTCATGAACACACCCAGAAATGTTTTACCAGCTATCTGGGCATCGCTTTCCCTCAACCCAGTCAAGTTGTCTCACAAAATCAACCATCACAGCCAGGCACTGTGCTAAATGCTTCACGTGTGCTATCTCATTGAATTTTCAATCAACCCTATTTCATGTACACCATCATTAACTTCATTTTACAAATGAGGAAATGAAGGGCCAGAGAGAGTGGGTCACCTGCCCAAGTTCATCTGCCAAAGTGATTTCACCTACTTTTAGCGGCAGGGACAGGGCTCAGCACTTATACCCATTCCCTCTCGTTGTCACAACCATAATAATTGTAATAGTTACCACTTCTTTACTGCGGCGATCAGAAAGCCCCCCACTTCCCTTGACATCTGAACCTCTTGGCCAAAAGCCTTCAGCTTCCTCAGATGCATATGTGCACTCCTTGTCTTCCAGGGCACATATACCTTCGCAGATGGGCTGCACTATGAAGAGAAGAACTGGCATTACTGCGACGGCTATGATCGGAGGTTTTACACAGAGATCCTCAATGGCTTGAAGCCTGCAGGTACCCAGGCACCCACCCTTTCCTTCATACCCAAACTGAGAGGGAAACTAAGACAGTTTCAGATAAGTGGACTGTGTCCTACTGAAGTAACTTACAGGGGAAGAGGAACTGAGCAGGCGCAGAAGAATACAAAAGACCCAGGTCCTAGAGCCAGGAGGGCCAGTCCTCATATCTCAGCTCCACTGTGCTAGCCAGAGGACCACGGGCAAGGGACTTTACCCACTGCGCCTCAGTTTCTCCCCTTCAAAATGGAGTCAATCGGCTGGGCGCAGTGACTCATGCCTGTAATCCCAGCACTTTGGGAGGCCAAGGCGGGTGGATCACTTGAGGTCAGGACTTTCAGACCATCCTGGCCAACATGGTGAAACCCCATCTCTACTAAAAATACAAAAATTAGCTGGGTGTGGTGGCATGCCTGTAATCCCAGCCACTCAGGAGGCTGAGGCATGAGAATCGTTTGAACTCAGGAGGTGGAGATTGCAGTGAGCTGAGATCACGCCACTGCACTCCAGCCTGGGCAACAGAGTGACACTCTGGTCTCAGAAAAAAAAAAAAAATCAAAATGGGGTCAATAGCATCATCTACCTCCCAAGATTGTTGTAAATAAGATAATTCATGTCAGGTGTTTAGAACAGTGCCTTGAATGCATGTGGGTGCATGGTACATGTCAGGTGTTCTTATTTGTAGTACCTACTATAACACTAAAATTATGTAAATATTTTAAAAAGAAAGAGTTAAGGGCGAAAGCAGTACTGACAGAGCATGTGCTTTGTGTATCAGGTGCTGGGGGAGGCTCTCTGTAATCCCTGTCTCCCTAATGTCCAGATGACCCTGTCCAGTCAGCCTTCCTAGTCCCATGTCACTCCAGGTTGAGGCTGTGGAGTCCAGACATGGTTCCCTGTGGCAGAGCTCACAATGGAGGCCCAGTCTTCCTCTCTGAGGTCCTCTATATCATGCTGCCTCCCCGCAAAAACCGTGTTTCATCACGGAGGGCTACATTTGGACTACAAGTCTGGATTCAGAGAGTGGCACCTTAAAAAACACTCATCTGAGTGTTTTGAGACATGTTCCAGGTCAGGTGAGCCTCAAGACAGGGGTTAGGGGAGGGATAGCATTAGGAGAAATACCTAATGTAGATGATGGGTTGATGGGTGCAGCAAACCACCATGGCACGTGTATACCTATGTAACAAACCTGCACATTCTGCACATGTACCCCAGAACTTAAAGTATAATAAAAAATAAATAAATAATAAAAAAATAAAAAAAGAAGAGTAAGTTTTTGGCACAGCAGAGATAATATATCCAAAATGACAGATGGGGAAACAACTCTGTATACTATAAAAACAATCCCAACTTAGCTTATGAGAGACCATGAGCTGTGGTTGACAGAGCATGGAGCCAGAAATTGTGGGTTTGAGTCCTAGCATTCTCTGTCTATGGCTGGATGAGCCGGCACAAGTCAACCTCCATCAGGGCAGAAGCCCCCAGGAAGCACCCAGGCACTGGAGTCAGGCAGACCTGAGCTCAAACCCCCATCTCCTTCTCTTCCCGGCTTCATGACCTTGAGTCAGTTTTGACCTTCTCTCCCTTTGCGCTCCTGACACTTACTCTGCTATTTTCCTCCTATCCCCAGGCTTCTTTGCCAGTGCCTCCTCAACAACCCCCAACCCCCAGTTATTCATGTTGAGGTTCCCGGGGCTCTCTGGCTTAGGCACTTTCTGTTATCACTCTATATGCTCTTCCTGAATAAGCTGATACACTTCTAAGCCTTCAACTACCATCAGCTTCTAAATTGAAATCAGAATCCCTGAGCCTAAGATCCCTGCATCAAGCTTCCCTGACACCTGTATTGGTTGTTCCCAACTTGTCTGCACTGAATTCACTGTCACCCCCACGGTGATGGCTGCCTCACTGAATGTCATGCCCATCCACCTAGGTAAGCCTAATCCTCCCTTCCCCTGCCCTCTAAGTGCAATGGTCCTATGGATTTTACCTGTGAAATATAGACTTTATTTGTTTATTCAACAAATATTTATTGAGCACTTCCCTGTGCCAGGCAGCATTCTCCATACTCTTTGCCACTACCCTGTTCCAGCCCTCCATCATCTCTCCCCTTGATGACCTGACTCCAGAGATCCCCACTTGGCCCCCTTGAGGTCATTCTCCATTCTGCAGTCACTTCCATCTTTTTTTTTGAGACAGAGGCTTACTCTGTTGCCCAGGCTAGAGTGCAGTGTTGTGACCATAGCTCAGTCTAACTTTGAACTCCTGGGCTCAAACGATCCTCCTGTCAAGTGATCTGGCCTCCTAAGTAGCTGGAACTACAGGCATGCACCACCACTCCTGGTTAATTTTCTTTTTTTTAAGTTTCTTGTAGAGATGGGTCTTGCCATGTTGCCCAAGCTCATCTAGAACTCCCGGCCTCAAGCAACCCTCCCTCCTTAACTTGGGATTACAGGCGTGAGCCACCATGTCCGGCCACTTACATCTTTTAAAGTGTGAATCTTATTGCCTCCCCACCGCCCCACCCCTTGAGTGCCCCCGATACCCTCAAGATAAGGTTTCAAATTCTCAGAAACGGTGACATTCTCTGGCTCCTGCTCATGTCCCAGCCTCATCCTGGGCTACCCACCCTTCTCGGTTTTTCTCTCTCGCCTCTTGCCATGCTTGCTTTCTCTCTATTTCTCAAAGAGACCACACTTTTTCCTGCCATTCTCTCTGCCTGGAATACTTTAACCCTCTTACTTCACCCAAATAACTCCTTCTTGTCTTTCAGTTCTCAGCTCAACGTCCTGAAGGTGGGACCCCCTTCCCTGAATTCCCACACTAGGTAAGGTCTCCCTGTGGCATATCACAGCAGCCATGATCTCCTCCCAGGGCTTGGATCATGAGTGTTCAGCTCGTCTTCCCAAGCTGTGAGCAACATGAGGGCAGGGCCCTAGCACATTGTCTGGCATACAGTGGGTACTTGTTAAAGAGTTATTGTCAAACAGGGATAATGATATTGACATCACAGTGCAGGGTGAAGTACGTGCTTAGGGGAGTTAAGGCAATGACATTAAGAAACATTTCCTAAGCTCCTACTATATGTCAGACACTGGCTGGACCCAGGGAGACCAGAGTTAAGAGGACATCATCTCTCCCTTCAAAGAGCTGCCAGTCTAGCTGCAGCTTGAGAACCTTGCAAATCACTCCTCCTGGATTAGTTATGATGGGAGGCCTGGACTTTGCCATGGGCTCTTCACCCCAATTAAGGCTGTAGGCAAAAAGCCCTCAGCCTTAAGCCTTAGCTCGCACACAATGGCTGGTTTTGCTAAAGCAGAGCCTCTGCCAGTCTCGTGGTGGCTTTTCCCGAACACGCCTGGCTCTCCCCTGCTTCTCCTGTGACCCTCAGAAGAGCAGCTTGATTCTAAGTAGCTGCTTCCTTCCCTTGTCACTCCACACTTTGCCTCTTGGGGCTGGCATTGTTAGGGCAACTCGCCCTGCTTGCAAGGCAGGCTGAGGGTTAAAAGTGCCCCGCGACCTCTTCGAGCATCTGTGAGATGGGCATTGGCATGAGGCTTTGGTGAGAGAATGGCTGTAAAGTGCTTGACACGGAGTAAGTGCTCGCTAATCATTAGCCAGTACATATGGGGTTAGGTTTAGGATCAGGGTCAGTGTCAGGGTTAGGGTTAGGTATGTCATTAAGCAACACAAGAGTACCAGCTGTGTGCAAGACACTGAGTTGTGGACATGGTGCTGTGTGCTCAGTGGGCATCCAGCTCTCAGTCTAGAGAACAAGGAATTATAGGAACTATAGTTAGAAGGAACCTGAGAAGTTATTTATTCCAACCTCTCCCTTTACTTGAGCCATGGCATTTCAAGATACACACACATAGTATGCATGACCTAAAAGGTACACTCAATCTTCTTTCCCTCCCAGGGGTCTCAGTGTCCCTGGTCCTGTGGCTGCACCTAGGTTCTCTCCTCCCCTGATGTTGGCAGCCGAACATACAGGTTCCAGAGCTGGACTGCTTCCTAGCTGGATAACCTTGGGAAAGTTACTTTAACTTCTCTGAGCCTCAGTTTTCTTATCTGTAAAATGGAGCCACAGAGTTGCTCTCAGGATTAATTAAAAGAGGAGCACAATGCCTGGCACATAATAAACATTCAATGAGTGGCAGCCACAGTGGTAATTTTGGCAAGACTCAAAGTTCTCCACCACCTGCCCCTTGTCCACCTGATCCATTTCTTTTCTGCTCTTCTCCTTCATACGTGCTCTGCTCTACAAGGTCTCCAGAGTTGGGCTTACGGATCCATGCCTCTGGCCTCTGCCCATGCTTTGAATGCCACCCCTCTTCTTGACCTGATGCTCTCCTATCCATTTGCCGACTCTGACTCACCCTCAGGGTCTGTCTAACTTCAGAACCTGTGCCTTTTGTCATGGTATCCCAAGAAATGGAGGAGGATGGGGTCAAAGGAAGAAGAAGACAGAGGGTCTAGTTCCCAAGACTCTGTTCCCAAGAGCCATGTTCAGAAAGTTCCTTTGGGGCACTGTTTCTGCTGGGTTTGCTTCTTGCCCTGAGTAAGGGGTATTTAGTTCAACAGTGGAGCCAGATAGTCACATGAGCCACCAGCCACAAGTGGACCTTATGGGAACACTGGGTTTGGATTTGGCCTTGATGGTGAACTAATTGCCCATTATGTTCTTTCAAGGTATGGCTCAACTCACCAATATGGACCCACCTAGAAAAATCCCCAAGGGCTATTACGATTGTGGAGACGGCTTCTATAACCCAGTCACGAGGGTAGTCAAGGACTATAGGAACTGCTTTCTAAGAAACGCAGGTAGGTTTCTTCCGACACTGCAGCACATTTTCTCTTCATCCACATATAAGTGTGTGCATCTGTATGTACAAATGTATGCACACACTTGATGAGAAAGAAGCTTTTGCTGATAAAAGATGAAAGTTGATTACCTGGATGTTTTATTTTTTGGACTTCTCGTGGCTGGCAAATCTGTACATAGTCCTAGAGTGAGGTAAAAGGACATTCGTGGTCTAGCTGTGACAGCACGTAAATGTCTCACTGAAAGGATTAAGGTACTTATTTTTGTACGCATTCCTTCGATTTTAATGGGCACCTACTATATGCTAGACACTGTGCTTGGTGTTGGGGGAAAAGCAGAGCAAAGCTGGACACAGCCCCCCTTGTGGAGCTTGCATTCTAAAAGTGGCAGAGAAGTACTATAAACAGTTAATTGTATCATGGAACAAACACAGTGAAGGGAAAAACATGGTCCTGTGGGAAGGGAAAGTAGGGACCCCAGAGAGGTGGGACGGATGCTGTGGGAGCACAAATAAGGGGTATCAAATCCCAAAGTGGTTAGTCAGAGAAGGTTTCAAGGAGGAAATGACTTCTAAGCTGAGACCTGAAGAATAACTGGGAGTTGACCACAAGGCCTGTGGAGAGGAAATGGCACAGGCAATGGCCTAAAGGGAAGTGATCCCTTGAGGTCCAAGAAGGTTGGTTCATCCTTTAGCCAGGGGAGTAGGTACCTTGGAGGATCCAGAACCTCAGTTTGGTGAGTCAACACAAGGCTGATCAGACTGAGAAGAACCCATTTACAGTGACCACACCCACAAGAGATCAGTACACAAATAATAGGAACATTTTCCTTTAATGCAGTGATTCCTAACCTTACCCTTTTCTGGAGTCACACTCCCACTAGGAATATCAAAAGATACGGACCCTCTTGCCAGAAAAATGTCCATGCATGCACACACACAAGCACACATGTGCACACATGTGCGCCTACACACGCACATGCATACACACACACACACATTTTGCAGATAGTCTTAAGGGATGGATGGTCCCTCTAAAGACCTAGGTCAAGAAACCTTGCTCTATAATGAGAAAGAAACTGCCAGGTAGACCAGAACATCTGGGCTGGTGAATGAGAGCATCCTCTCCCTATAGGGAAATTTACTCAGTAAGTCAGTGATGACCAGAAAGGTGCCTTGTGGGGCTAGAATAAGAGCAAGGAGAATTGTCAGCTAATCCTGTGACTGGAATCCTGGAGCTAAGATGCCCCTAACCCACTGGATGCTACTGGAGGAACATGGCAAATGCTCACACTCCAATTCCCCGGGCTCACATTTCTTCAATGACTTCCCTTTTCCATTTGCACAATGCACTACTCTGTAGCACGCTAACTCTGCTGGGTGCTAATAGGTTTACCATGAAGTTTCTTGGTCAAATAAAACAAGGAGATATTGCCCTAAACAATGCTAACCAGGCTTATTTACTGCAGAACTTCTCAGGGCCTTTAATATGCTAATATAATTTGTACTTTTCCTTCATGGCACTTATTTCAACATAATTAAATGTAATTATTTGCTTAATATCTGTCTCTCCCACTAGACTGTAGGATCCATGTGAGAAGGAACTCTGCATTATCTTGTATCAGTAAGAGTTCAGTTAGAAAAATGGAAAGAGGCCAGGCGCCGTGGCTCACGCCTGTAATCCCAGCACTTTGGGATGCCAAGGTGGGCAGATCACAAGGTCAGGAGTTCGAGACCGCCTGGCCAACATAGTGAAACCCCGTCTCTACTAAAAATACAAAAAATTAGCTGGGCGTGGTGGTGGGTGCCTGTAATCCCAGCTACTCCGGAGGCTGAGGCAGGAGAATCGCTTGAACCTGGGAGGCGGAGGTTGTAGTGAGCCAAGATTGTGCCACTCCACTCCAGCCCGGGTGATAGTGTGATTCTCCGTCTCAAAAAAAAAAAAAAAAAGAAAAGAAAAATGGAAAGAATTTAATATCAGGAAATTGGTGGCTACCAGGGAACTAGAAAAGCAAAGGAAGACATTGAGGTAACAGAGAAAGTAACTGCAGGATGCAGGCACCCCCTCAAGGACTGGGGACAATAGTAAGAGATTAGGTTGTAAGAACCTAGAAGGTCAACAGAGGGACCCCCCAGGACCTGCAACCCAGACCCCTGAGCAGAGGCCAGCTAGGGCTGGCTCCTTGGAGCTCAGAGCAGGGCTCCTGCAGACCTGGGACCCAGACCTCTGGCGGGGGAGCACTGTCCAGTGGAGCCTTTGAAGAGAGAGATGAACCTGATTCTAGGAGTGTGGAAAAAACTGGAACCTGGAAGTGAAATGACACTGCTGAGATAACACTGGCATGAACAACAAAGACAACAGAAAGGAGTATATCTTTGTCTGCCTGACAGCCCCTGACAAGGAGCCGGCTGGCAAAACTAATGTAATTCAGACAGTTCCAGTCCCACCATTGCCAAGTTAAGTATAGAAGGCTCAGTTTGGAGCTGAGAGTCAGTAGCTTCTTTTTTTCATTTTGAGATGGAGTTTCACTCTTGTTGCCCAATCGGGAGTACAATGACGCGATCTTGGCTCCCTGCAACCTCTGCCTCCCAGGTTCAAATGATTCTCCTGCCTCAGCCTCCCGAGTAGCTGGGATTATAGGCACCCGCCACCAGGCCCAGCTAATTTTTGTATTTTTAGTAGAGGCGGGGTTTTGCCATGTTAGCCTGGCTGGTCTTGAACTACTGACCTCAGGTGATCCATCCACCTCGGCCTCCCAAAGTGCTGGAATTACCTGACACTGCACCTAGCCAGGTGTCAATAGCTTCTCACTGGCCCAGCCACCCCTTTTGTTGCTCAGCATCCACACACATTCTTCTACAGATATTAAGTCTTCTGTACAACATTAACAAATGTATATTTTTTTGTATAACAAGTTTCAATGCATCCTTCATATTAACACAAGGCCCTCTCCCCTTCTCCCACAGAGGGGAGATAGGAAGCCCCAACAGACACTGCACCCATCTTTTGAGTGAGGTTATTCCTTGACAGTTCTGCCTGAAGAGTTTATAACCTACAAGCTCCTGCCAATAATCCTTCTATAAAATAACAAGGATAAAAGAGGACACAAAAGAGAAAATTAGTTAATAAAAACAAATATGCTAGCCAGGCATGGTGGCTCGTGCCTGTAACCTCAGCTACTTGGGAAGCTGAGGCAGGAGGATCTCTTGAGCCCAGGAGTTTGAGGGCAACCTGGGCAACACAGCAAGACCTTATCTCTTAAAACAAAACAGACTGAGTGCAGTGGCTCACACCTGTAATCCTAGCACTTTAGGAGGTCAAGGTAGGCGGACCACCTGAAGTCAGGAGTTCAAGACCAGCCTGGCCAACATGGTGAAACCCCATCTGTACCAAAAATACAAAAATTAGCTGGGCATGGTGGTGCATGCCTGTAATCCCAGCTACTCAGGAGGCTGAGGCAGGAGAATTGCTTGAACCCAGGAGGCAGAGGTTGCAGTGAGCTGAGATCACACCACTGCTCTCCAGCCTGGGTGATACAGCAAGACCCCCTCTCAAAACAAAACAAAACAAAATTTGCATATAGATGAATAAACAGAAAGATAGATGACATAGATACAGATAGACATACACATACAAGCAAGGAGAAAAAACTGTATCACTACTATAGTTCTCTTTCTGTAACTGGTCACAAGGCTGTAGTTAATATTTATAAATTCCTTCTTCCATTATTCATCCCAGGTTCCATTTGCCTTGAGCACACCCTTCCATTGTTCTGGCTTTTTACCAGTAGGGTGATCAAAACCTTCATTCCTGAAGGGTCCAAACCCTTAGTGGTCCTGCCTTTGTTGGTTATTTAGTTGGTTGGGTTAGTTTTTTATGAACTTTTACTGTGGTCAGTGGAAGTACCAAGAGGTGTCCTGGAGAACTGCTGGGTTCCATACAGCGTTCCCTTTCTCCTAATGGATGGCAGCATTATCTTCTATATCCAGCCTTCTCTCAGGAGCCAGGAGAAACTGGTGGTAACACAGATCATAACAGCACAGAGTTGCTCCCAGAGAACTCAGTAGGGATTACTTTACCCTGGAGGCCAGTAAGCCAGGGAGGTTTCCTGGAAAAAGAAAGATCTACTCTGTAACCTAAAAAAGAACAGACAAATGCAGCAGGGTTGGTAAGAGTGTTAAAGGCAGAGGGGACAGCATGTGCAAAAGGATTACAGTTGGGAGAAGACATGTCATAAATAGGGAGCTCCAAATAATTCAGGAGCATGAGCTAACAGTATGAAAGGAGACAAAGGGCAAGAGATGAAGCCCGAGAGGTGGGCGGGGTGAGGGCAAAGGTTACGGTTGTCTTTCACCCTAGGGCAGTGGGGAGCAAGGGAAGGCTTTAGGCAGGTAACATAGTAACTCGTTTGTTCTTTAGAAAGACTTCTTTGATTACATATAGAGAAGAGGCCAAAGGAGGTCAGATTAGGTAGGAGATCCTTCTGGTAAGATGATGGGAGAGAGGAGCATGTGAAGGACATGGGCTCAGGGTGATGGGATAGGTGACCTGGGATCCTGGTCCTGGCCCCAGCTCTCAGGCTGCCTGCTGGATGACCCTGGGCCAATGCCTTCCCTCTCTGGGCCCCTTTCTCTTCATCTGTAAAATGAGAGAGTTGAACTGGATAATTTCTAGGGCCCTTCCAACCTTAAATAAGAGTCTATGATGGAGGAGAAAGGTAGCCAAGGAGTATTTTGGTCCTGATATTATAGGACAGATGAAGTCCGGAGTGTCCTGAAAACCACTAAAAAGGAGTCTCTGTTTGTGGCCACCTAGTCATTACCCCTGACTCACCTCACCCTGGGAGGGACTGATTCAGGCTTCTGTCCCTCTTCTGTTTTCCCCAGGGACCTCTTTCTGCTGCATTGCAATCTACCCCCACAAACAGTGCTTCCTGTTGGCATCCTGAAGGCGCAGGCTGCTGGGCCTCTGGGCCTGAGATGGGTGACTGTGGCCATCCCAGAGTAAACACAGGGGCCTGAGCCACTGCTATTATGAAGCATATACCACCTGGGTGGGTCAGAGCTGGGAATGCTTATTGTACAGCAGGTCACGGGCTGGGCCACCAGCAGAAGAGTCACCTTTGCTGTAAGAATTTAAATCCATCCTTCTATGTATCAAAATTCTTTGAACATCTACTATGTGCCAGGCTTTGGGGTTCAGGGCAGGCAACATATTCTCTCTAACTATAGCTCTCAAACCTTCGACCTACAGTAAGGAATGTTTTACATCATGGCCCAGGATACACACAGGTGCACACGTGTGATGTATGTATCTTTGTACATGCAACATTCTATGACATTTTCTTTTTTTTTTTTGAGACGGAGTCTCACTCTGTCACCTAGGCGGGAGTGCAGTGGTGTGATCTTGGCTCACTGCAACCTCTGCCTCCCAGGTTCAAGTGATTCTCCTGTGTCAGCCTCCCGAGTAGCTGGGACTACAGGCACACACCACTACACCCAGCTAATTTCTGTATTTTTAGTAGAGACAGGGTTTCACCATGTTGGCCGGGCTGGTCTCGAACTCCTGACCTCAGGTGATCCACCTGCCTCGGCTTCCCAAAGTGCTGGGATTATAAGCATGAGCCACTGCGCTCGGCCCGATATTTTCTATCCTATTTATTTTTTAAGATGCTGGTTGCTAGGCACTAAATTGATTTCACAACCTTTTCAAAGGTGGGACCAGCTGTTGGTGGACCATTGTTCTAGGTAGCCTTCCCAGACCATCTCTTCTGTCCCCCACTCCACTGCTTTGTCTGGGTTGGGCGTCCCTCCTCTTTGCTTTCCAAGCCTACCTCTTAGCACTTAGCCCTGGACAGTAGAAGTATCTTTATTAGCCTATCTCCCCCACAAGTCTGGGAGCAGCTTGAGGGCAGGGACCACGTGACTATGTCTGATTCATCACTGTGTTCCCAGCATCTCACATGAGTCCCATGAGTTGGAGCTGATTAAATGTTTGTAAAAGACAAAGCATGCAGGCAGGCAGAGCACCTGCTCCTAGGTCCCTCGTATTGTTCAGCTAAATTCAATACCTGGCACATGATAGACAATTTATGATTTTGAATAATAAAAACAATCCATTATATTTCTGTGCACATCCAAGTTTTCAAAGCAGTTTAACATCTGTCAGAGGTCTTAACCCAGTGGCTCTCAGGACAAATCTGGTTGCAGTTTTTGTTTGGTTGGTCCAATTCTTGAAGCTGCTTGGGTTCGAGCACCTAGGTGGGGCCATGCACTGCCCAGATCCCTCCCACTCCCTTCTGTGTGACCCTAGCAGCATCAGTCATTTCTGGTACCCGCCTTAAAGCCTTTGAGCTCAGGGGCCTTGCATCTCAGACTTCTCATGCATCCAGTGAGCTGGGAATGGGCTCATCCTGAGATTGGGAAACTAGGTCTTGGAGTGATGAATGACAGACGTGTGATAGTGAAGCTGGAACTCAAACCCATTCCCATCTTACCACAGCCCAGTGGTCTCTCCACTACCCTCTACTGCTGCTTACATTGGGACCATAAAGCCATAAATGATAGCAACTGTAGACAGTTATTACATATTCTAATCAATACTGCAAACACAAAACAAAAGAGAGACTAGTCCTAGATCTACCACTGACCAGCTCTGTGATCATGAATAGGTTACTTTTCCCCTTAGAGCCTCAGTCTCCTCATCTGTAAAAGGGGCATTGTGGTAGTACCTATTGGAGAAATTATGGTTAGAAAAAAAAGATTAAGTATTCAAAATACATAGGACAGCACCTGGCCCAAGACAGGTGTCCTGTGACTGGTAGTTGTGGCTGTTATCATTATGATGATTATTGACTCAGGCTGGAGAGAAAGAAGTGAGTTAGAGCCTGGGATTTGTTAAGCTTTCTCTAGGTGCCTGAGAGGAGTGTCTAGGGAGACAGATGTGCCTGGATATGCTGTCTTTCTGCCTGCTCAATGGTTTTGCTTGGAAAATGAGGTGCTGCTGAAACTTTGGGATCTGCAAATGCTTGATTATGGCATTCAGAGCCCCAGCCTAACTTTGACGGTCTACCTTCCATCCTGCTGTCTCTTCTGCCCCATGTTCTAGTTCAACAGGACTAGCTGGCATCCGTTGATAAACACACCCAGCACTTCCTACTGCCTATTCTCACCTCATGTATTCCCCCAGCGCAGAATGCCTTTCCCTCTTTTCTCCACCCATCTCAGTCCTCCTCATCTCTCAATGCTTAGCACATAACAGAAGGCCATGAAGTCTTTGCCTGCAACCCTCAAACAAGGGCATGTGGCTTTGCCTGTGCATCCACAGCTCAGCCGGAAAAGGAATGCTTATTGT